>NC_086455.1:87734089-88099089 GCF_028390025.1 Pseudophryne corroboree
TCGCTAGCAACTTTTTGCTGCACTACGATCAGATAGTCGCCGCCTATGGGGTAGTGTATTTTCACTTTGCAAGTGTATGAACGCTTTTGCAGCCGACGGCACAAAAAAGTTTTTTGCAGTTTCTGAGTAGCTCTGGACTTACTCAGCCGCTGTGATCACTTCAGTCTTTTTTAGTCCCGGATTTGACGTCAGACACCCGCCCTGCAAACGCTTGGACACGCCTGCGTTTTTCCAAACACTCCCAGAAAACAGTCAGTTGACACCCATAAGCACCCTCTTTCTGTCAATCACCTTGCAATCGGCTGTGCGAATGGATTCCTCTTTAAATCAATCGCCCTGCACCGATCCTCTTTGTACCCGTACGATGCGCCTGCGCATTGCGGTGCATATGCATGCACAGTTTTTCCGAGTTTTAACCTGTTCGCAAAGCTGCAAAAAGTTGCTAGCGAGCGATCAACTCGGAATGACCTCTCTTAGCGCTGTATCACCCAGCTTAGGAGAGTGGGATACAGAGACTTCACCCCGCTTCCAGGATCGATCAATACGTTAGTTAATGCTGAGTGGATCTAGACGCTACTAGGGCCTAATTCAAACCTGATCGCTCGCTAGGGTTTTTTGCACTGCTGCTAACAGATAGTCGCCGGCCTTAGGGGAGTGTATGTTCGCTTTGCAAGTGTGCAAATGCATGTGTAGCAGAGTTGTACAAACAGATCTTGAGCAGTCCCTGAGTAGCCCAGGACTTAATCATCCTCTGCGATCACTTCAGCCTGTCCAGGACCGGACGTCAGGAACCCTCCCTGCAAATACTTGGACATGCCTGCGTTTTTCCAACCACTCCCAAAAAATGGTCAGTTGCCACCCACAAACGACTTCTTCCTGTCAATCTCCTTGCGATTACCCATGCGAATGGATTCTTCGCACAAACCCATCGTTGAGCGAGGATCCGCTTTGTACCTGTGCGACGCGCCTGCGCATTGCGGTGCATACGCATGCGCGGTTTAGACCTAATCGCATTGCTGCAAAAAATGCTAGCGAGCGATCAGGTCTGAATTACTCCCATAGTGTACATAACCGCCCAATGAACTTACAGTGAACACCGACGCACCAGTCATACAGCCGCCTATGGGGGGTAATTCCAAGTTGATTGCAGCAGGAATTTTGTTAGCAGTTGGGCAAAACCATGTGCACTGCAGGGGAGGCAGATATAACATGTGTAGAAAGAGTTAGATTTGGGTGGGTTATTTTGTTTCTATGCAGGGTAAATACTGGCTGCTTTATTTTTACACTGCAAATTAGATTGCAGATTGAACACACCACACCCAAATCTAACTCTCTCTGCACATGTTAAATCTGCATCCTCTGCAGTGCACATGGTTTTGCCCAACTGCTAACAAAATTCCTGCTGCGATCAACTTGGAATTACCCCCATGGTGCGACTGGGTACTTTTAGATACACAGCATCTCAGACAAAAGTGGGAACTCAGTTCATGGCGGGAAACTGGGAGGAAACTGGTCATGAACTGGGGGGAGGTGCAACCAAGGAAGCGGCTTACTCCCCACTGCCGACATCAACCCTAGGGATTGCTGCCTCATAGTACCCCTGGAGCATATGATCCCTGAGGCCTAGTGCACCCGAGGTAGCAGCCGTGTCAGCGACTGTTCGGTAGTCTCCATTTCGAAACAGTGAGGTTGTGTCTTGAGTTTCTGGTAACGTCTGCTGGACTTGCTAGTGCATCCTAGACAGACGCCCGCCAAAACAGCACTGTAAAAGTGGGTAAGCGTTGTCGTGACCCGTCGGGGAGTTGTTGGAGCGACTCTAAAGCACGTATAAGATGCTTTTTAAAAAGATCGCTCAAAAAAAATATAGACTATAAAAAATAAGATTTTACTCACCGGTAAATCTATTTCTCATAGTCCGTAGTGGATGCTGGGAACTCCGTAAGGACCATGGGGAATAGCGGGCTCCGCAGGAGACTGGGCACTCTAAAGAAAGATTTAGTACTATCTGGTGTGCACTGGCTCCTCCCTCTATGCCCCTCCTCCAGACCTCAGTTAAGGAAACTGTGCCCGGAAGAGCAGACATTATAAGGAAAGGATTTTGGAATCCCGGGTAAGACTCATACCAGCCACACCAATCACACCGTATAACTTGTGATACACTTATCCAGTCAACAGTATGAACAACAACAGGGCATCAACAATGGATGCCAACATAACATAACCCATTATTAAGCAATAACTATGTACACGTATTGCAGAAAGTCCGCACTAGGGACGGGCGCCCAGCATCCACTGCGGACTATGAGAAATAGATTTACCGGTGAGTAAAATCTTATTTTCTCTAACGTCCTAGTGGATGCTGGGAACTCCGTAAGGACCATGCGGATTATACCAAAGGTCCCAAACGGGTGGGAGAGTGCGGATGACTCTGCAGTAACGAATGGGCAAACTCAAGGTCCTCCTCAGCCAGGAATTCAAACTTGTAGAATTTTGCAAAATGTGTTTGAACCCGACCAAGTAGCAGCTCGGCAAAGCTGTAAAGCCGAGACCCCTCGGGCAGCCGCCCAAGAAGAGCCCACCTTCCTTGTGGAATGGGCTTTCACTGATTTTGGATGCGGCAATCCAGCCGCAGAATGAGCCTGCTGAATCGTGTTACAGATCCAGCGGGAAACAGTTTGCTTTGAAGCAGGAGCACCCAACTTGTTGGGGGCATATAGGATAAACAGCGAGTCAGTTTTCCTGACTCCAGCCGTTCTGGCTACATAAATCTTCAAAGCCCTGACTACATCTAGTAACCTGGAATCCTCCAAGTCACGAGTAGCCGCAGGCACCACAATAGGTTGGTTCAAATGAAAAGATGACACCACCTTTGGCAGAAATTGGGGACGAGTCCGCAATTCTGCCCTGTCCATATGGAAAACCAGATAGGGGCTTTTACATGACAAAGCCGCCAATTCTGACACACGCCTAGCCGAAGCTAAGACCAATAGCATGACCACCTTCCACGTGAGATACTTTAGCTCCACGGTCTAAAGTGGTTCAAACCAGTGGGATTTTAGGAAACCCAACACCATGTTGAGATCCCAAGGTGCCACTGGTGGCACAAAAGGGGGCTGAATATGCAGCACTCCCTTAACAAACGTCTGAACTTCAGGAAGAGACGCCAGTTCCTTTTGAAAGAAAATGGATAGGGCCGAAATCTGGACCTTTATGGATCCCAACTTCAAGCCCATAGTCACTCCAGACTGTATAAAGTGCAGAAATCTGCCCAGTTGGAATTCCTCTGTAGGGGCCTTCCTGGCCTCACACCAAGCAACATATTTTCGCTATATGCGGTGATAATGCTTTGCTGTCACGTCCTTCCTAGCCTTTATCAGCGTAGGAATAACTTCCTCCGGAATGCCTTTTTCCGCTAGGATCCGGCGTTCAACCGCCATGCCGTCAAACGCAGCCGCGGTAAGTCTTGGAACAGGCAGGGCCCCTGTTGCAACAGGTCCTGTCTGAGAGGCAGAGGCCATGGGTCCTCTGTGAGCATTTCTTGCAGTTCCGGGTACCAAGGCCTTCTTGGCCAATCCAGAACAATGAGTATTGTTCTCACTCCTCTTCTTCTTACGATTCTCAGCACCTTGGGTATGAGAGGAAGAGGAGGAAACACATAGACCGACTGGAACACCCACGGTGTTACCAGGGCGTCCACAGCTATCGCCTGAGGGTCTCTTAACCTGGCGCAATACCGTTGTAGCTTTTTGTTGAGACGGGACGCCATCATGTCTACCTGTGGCAGTTCCCATCGATTTGTAATCTGAATGAAGACTTCGTGATGAAGTCCCCACTCTCCCGGGCGAAGGTCGTGCCTGCTGAGGAAGTCTGCTTCCCAGTTGTCCACCCCCGGAATGAACACTGCTGACAGTGCTTGCACGTGATTCTCCGCCCACCGAAGAATCCTGGTGGCTTCCGCCATCGCGACTCCATTGCGACTCTGCTTCTTGTGCCGCCCTGGCGGTTTACATGAGCCACCGCGGTGATGTTGTCTGACTGAATCAGCACCGGTTGGTTGCGAAGCAGGGGCTCCGCTTGACTCTGGGCGTTGAATATGGCCCTTAGTTCCAGGACATTTATGTGCAGACAAGCCTCCTGACTTGACCACAACCCTTGGAAGTTTCTTCCCTGAGTGACTGCCCCCCACCCTCGGAGGCTCGCATCCGTGGTCACCAGGACCCAGTCCTGTATGCCGAACCTGCGGCCATTGAGAAGGTGAGCACTCTGTAGCCACCACAGAAGAGACACCCTGGCCCTGGGGGACAGGGTGATCAGCCGATGCATCTGAAGATGCGATCCGGACCATTTGTCCAACAGATCCCATTGAAAGATCCTCGCATGGAACCTGCCGAAGGGAATGGCTTCGTACGATGCCACCATCTTTCCCAGGACTCGCGTGCAGTGATGCACCGACACCTGTTTCGGTTTTAAGAGGTCTCTGACTAGAGTCACAAGCTCTTGAGCCTTCTCCGTCGGGAGAAACACCTTCTTCTGGTCTGTGTCCAGAATCATGCCCAGAAAGGGCAGACGCGTCGTAGGAATCAGCTGCGACTTTGGGATATTCAGAATCCAGCCATGCTGTTGCAACACTTCCTGAGAGTGCGCTACGCTGAACTGCAACTGCTCCCTTGACCTCGCCTTTATGAGGAGATCGTCCAAGTATGGGATAACTGTGACTCCTTGCTTTCTCAGGATCACCATCATTTCTGCCATTACCTTGGTAAATATTCTCGGTGCCGTGGACAGGCCAAACGGCAACGTCTGGAATTGGTAATGACAGTCCTGTACCACAAATCTGAGGTACTCCTGATGAGGCAGATAAATGGGGACATGCAAGTAAGCATCCTTGATGTCCAGAGACACCATAAAATCCCCCTCTTCCAGGCTTGCAATGACCGCTCTGAGCGATTCCATTTTGAACTTGAATCTTTTCAGATAAATGTTCAGGGACTTTAAATTTAATATAGGTCTGACCGAACTGTCCGGTTTCGGTACCACAAACATTGTGGAATAGTATCCCTTTCCCTGTTGAAGAAGGGGAACCTTTACCACCACCTGCTGGAGAAATAGCTTGTGAATTGCCGCTACCACTACTTCCCTTTCTATGGGGGAAGCTGGCAGGGCCGATTTTAGGTAACGTTAAGGATGCATCACCTCGAATTCCAGCTTGTATCCCTGATACACAATCTGTATAGCCCAGGGATCCACCTGTGAGCGAACCCACTGGTGGCTGAAATGTCGGAGACGCACCCCCACCGCTCCTGGCTCCACCCGTGGAGCCCCAGCGTCATGCGGTGGATTTAGTGGAAGCCGGGGAGGACTTCTGTTCCTGGGAACTAGCTGTAAGGTGCAGCTTTTTTCCTCTACCCCTGCCTCTAGCAAGAAAGGAAGCACCTCTGACCTTCTTGCTTCTTTGTGCGCGAAAGGACTGCATTTGGTAATATGGTGCTTTCTTAGGTTGTGAGGGAATATATGGCAAAAAGTTTGACTTCCCAGCAGTAGCTGTGGAAACCAGGTCCGAGAGACCATCCCCAAACAATTCCTCACCCTTGTAAGGTAACACCTCCATGTGTTTTTTGGAGTCGGCATCACTTGTCCACTGCCGAGTCCACAGGACCCTCCTGGCAGAAATTGACATTGCATTAATTCTAGAGCCCAGTAGGCAAATGTCCCTCTGGGCATCCCTCATATATAGGACAGTAGTGTCTTTTATATGCCCCAGGGTCAGCATAATGGTATCCCTGTCCAAGGTATCCATTTCCTCAGACAGATTATCTGTCCACGCTGCTACAGCACTACACATCCACGCCGACGCAATTGCCGGCCTCAGTAGAGTCCCTGAATGTGTATAAACAGATTTCAGGATACTTTCCTGCTTTCTATCTGCAGGATCCTTTAGGGTGGCCGTATATTGCGACGGCAGGGCCACCTTCTTAGATAAGCGTGTCAGAGCTTTATCTACCCTAGGGGAGGATTCCCAGCGCACCCTGTCCTCTGGCGGGAAAGGGTACGCCATAAGTAACCTTTTGGAAATCAGGACTTTCTTATCGGGGGAATCCCACGCTATTTCACATAACTCATTTAACTCATGTGAAGGGGGAAAAGTCACCTCTTGCTTTTTCTCCCCATACATATAAACCCTCTTGTCAGGGACAGGGTTTACCTCTGATATGTGTAAAACATCCTTCATTGCTATAATCATGTAGCGTATAGCTTTTGTAATTTTCGGTTGCAATTTTGCATCATCGTCGTCGACACTGGAGTCAGAATCCGTGTCGACATCCGTGTCAACCATTTTGGATAGTGGGCGCTTTTGAGACCCTGAGGGCCTCTGCGCTGTAGGATCAGGCATGGGTTGAGACCCTGACTGGCCCGAGGTATCAGCTTTATCCACCCTTTTATGTAAGGAGTTTACATTATCATTTAACACCTTCCACATATCCATCCAATCAGGTGTCGGCACCGTCGGCGGCGACACGTCAGTCAACTGCACTTGCTTTGCCTCCACATAGCCCTCTTCGTCAAACATGTCGACACACGCGTACCGACACACCACTCACACAGGGGAAGCTCTAAATGAGGACAGGACCCCCACAAGGCCTTTTGGAGAGACAGAGAGAGAGTATACCAGCACACACCCCAGCGCTATATGACCCAGGAATCACACAGTAACTTAGTGTTTACCCAGTAGCTGCTGTATATATGATTAATGCGCCTAAATTTATGTGCCCCCCCCCTCTCTTTTTCACCCTTCTACCGTGATTCTGCAGGGGAGAGCCTGGGGAGCTTCCTCTCAGCGGAGCTGTGGCAGGAAAATGGCGCTGGTGAGTGCTGAGGACGAAGGCCCCGCCCCCTCTGCGGCGGGCATCTGTCCCGCGATTTTCTGTAAAATAAATGGCGGGGGCTCATACATATAACAGTGTCCCACTGTCTATATGCAGTTTTCGCCAGGAGGTATCAATTGCTGCCCAGGGCGCCCCCCCCCTGCGCCCTGCACCCTACAGTGACCGGACTGTGTGGGTTAGTGTGGGCGCAATGGCGCACAGCTGCAGTGCTGTGCGCTACCTCATGTGAAGACAGGAGTCTTCTGCCGCCGATTTCGATGTCTTCTCCGCTTCTGCCGGCTTCTGTCTTCTGGCTCTGCGAGGGGGACGGCGGCGCGGCTCCGGGAACGGACGACAAGGTCAGGTCCTGTGTTCGATCCCTCTGGAGCTAATGGTGTCCAGTAGCCTAAGAAGCGCAACCTAGCCGCAGTTAGTAGGTTTGCTTCTCTCCCCTCAGTCCCACGTAGCAGAGAGTCTGTTGCCAGCAGAAGCTCTCTGAAAATAAAAAAACCTAACTAAAATACTTTCTTATTAGCAAGCTCAGGAGAGCTCACTAAAAGCACCCAGCTCAGTCCAGGCACAGATTCTAACTGAGGTCTGGAGGAGGGGCATAGAGGGAGGAGCCAGTGCACACCAGATAGTACTAAATCTTTTTTTAGAGTGCCCAGTCTCCTGCGGAGCCCGCTATTCCCCATGGTCCTTACGGAGTTCCCAGCATCCACTAGGACGTTAGAGAAATAGAAAGCTTATTGCTGCTAAAAACCAGCAGCCCATTGACCATGGTTCGGCTCCTGCCGCACCAAACAAAAAACTGAATTACCTGAGACAGGAGGCGGGGAACTAGGGGACTGGCCGGGGGCATTCTCGGAGGCCTAAAGATTTGATCATTGATGCCAATCCGCTGTTGCTACCTCATATCCCAATGTTTATCCTGTGGATAACCTGTAGACCCTGCAGGAGAACCTTACCCTTGATAACGGTCAGGAATCAGTGTTCAGCGGTGTCTCACTTACCAGCGCGCTGGTGCGTGGGCCTCCAGAGTTCACGCTCCCAGCTTGATGCTGCGTGTATACCCTGTAAGCAGTGCACTGAATCCACTACCTCTGTGCACCCATGAATACCATTTGTACTGCATGGATGCTGCCAGGACCCTTGCAGTCAGCTGACTCAGTAACATCCAATACTGCGCTGTGTCTGCACACATGACTCAATCATCCAATGCCTGCTGACTAGGGGGTATAAAGCAAGAACACAGACTCAGTATTATTACCCTGAACAACACGTCACACCCAGTGCATAGTGTTTCATGGCTCCAGTCTCCTGAGATTTCCTAGTGTCAGCTCTTCTGTGGAAAAACTGGCACCAGCCATCCAGCTCTGCTATAGCTCCTTCCACAGTCTGCTACCACTACTACTTGCAGCAAGAGACTCTCCCCAGGTGCTGCCTTTCCATACTAACCTTTGTGTTGTTACTCTGCATCAGTACTGTGCCATCTCTCCAGCACTAAAGTATACACACAGCTCAAAGATACCATCTGTCCACTGCTAATTGCCAAGCCTGGCTCTGTGGTTGTTGTGTATTTCTAATCGACTGTGGGGCTCATTCCGAGTTGATCGCACGTAGCAACTTTTTGCTGCCCATGCGATCAGCTAGACACTGCCTGTGGGGGAGTGTAGTTCTGCATAGCAGGGCTGCGAACGCTTGTGCACCCCCTGCTATACTAAAAAAGTTTCCTGTAAAAAAAGACTAGGGTCAGAGTTACTTACCCTGTTCGATCGATCCAGCAATGCAGGTCCCGGAATTGACATCAGACATCCGCCATCCAAACGCATGGACACGCCTGCGTTGGACTCACCACTCCACGAAAACGCTGAGTTGAAGCCCGGATCCGCCTTCCTCCTATCAATGTTCTTGCGGTCGCCGCCGCGACCGTTCTTTGCTAGCAGCGTCGCTGCCCGGCAATGGCCGTCACCGGACAACAACGCGCCTGCGCAATGCGGCCACCGCTCATGCGCAGTTCCGACCCGAGCGCACGTCTGCGAAGAATGACCCCCTGCGTGACTCTATTACAAACTACTATCGGTTTCCAGGCTGATTATCTGTGTTATTAACTGCCTGTATTATCCTGTTCAAATCACCATCGGATTCCAAGCCGATCATCTGTTGTATTACTTACCTTCAGAGTATTGTTTCCAGACCAACCATTATTATTTGCAAGCTGTTATTGGTTTCCTGACAGATCCATTGTATGTGACTGTTTATTCAAAGACCGTCAGCTTCCACGCTGAGGTTCACCTGTACTTGTCATTGTCCTAGTAATCATTTTATTTTCTGTGTGCTCTCAATAAAACATCATTGCACACTTGCGCAGGAACTTATTGCAGCCTCTTCGTTTCCTCCACCGCATCACCACTGACCCACTAGTACCCACTCCGGGATCAGACACAGACCTAACAATAACTATTTCTGCTGCGGGGTACACTGGGCTCCACCAGGAATGACATTGGGGTGTAGAGTAGGATCTTGATCCGAGGCACCAACAGGCTCAAAGCTTTGACCTTCTTCCCGGAATGCATAGCGCCACCTCCTCTATAACTCCGCCTCCGTGCACACTCAGTTTTGTAGTTGGTGCCATGCAGTAAGCAGGCATACAACAGGGGGGCTGCTTCAGCAGCCCTGAGAAGAAGCTTTTAAAAGAAAAATGAAGACTTCAAGGGCTGCAGCAGAGGCACTGTCTGTGTTAGATGTCAGTCAGACTTCTCCAGCTGCAGCTCCATCACCTTCCCCAGCGGCACTGTATACTCCCGCACCCTGTTTGCCGGGTACTTACAGCGGAGGCTCCGGTTTTCTTCCAGTTAGTCACATACACGACTGCTGGAACACGTGGCCGCACTCAGGGAGGAGGTTAAGTGGGTCGTCCCGGCGGGACCCGATGAAAATCGCGATCCCGCGTGGCCGGTGGGAGGCGGGCCTCGCTCGCTGGCGTGGACACTGTGGTAGTACAGGGACCCCACTAGACCACCAGGGTAAGGGCACAGGTCAGTTTTCTCTCATAAACCGTTTATATAAGCCCACAGTACCCGGTGGTGAAGTCCAGCAAGGGGATAAGGCTTTGACCTGTTGCCAGCCCCAGGGCGCCATTTAGAGAAAATGTTCCCCTGGAGCTGCATATCTCTCTCTCCCTCACTTCCTGTCAGCATTTGGGTGTCATTAGAACAAGCTGAGCTGATCCTGGGACTGTTTGGGCAAATCCTCCTCTGTAAAGCCACCTGCATTATCAGCGCTGTGCATTTTACAGGACACTTAAGTATTCTACATGTCTGCTGACAGTGTTAAGAAAGAGTGCATTTACTCAGGGTTACATAGTACAAGTACCCTGTGATATACATCCAGTCTTTACTGTGCATTGGGGGTCATTCCGAGTTGTTCGCTCGTTGCTGATTTTCGCTATGCTGCGATTTGTTGCTAATTGCGCATGGCATGCAGGGCGCATGCGCTTAGTTATTTAACTAAAAACTTAGCAGTTTTGCTGTGGATTCTGCGGCACTTTTCAGTCGCACTGCTGATCGGTGATTGACAGGAAAGGGGCGTTTCTGGGTGGTAACTGAGCGTTTTCCGGGAGTGTGCTAAAAAACGCAGGCGTGTCAGGGAAAAACGCGGGAGTGTCTAGGGAAACGGGGGAGTGGCTAACCGAACGCAGGGCGTGTTTGTGACGTCAAACCAGGAACTAAATGGACTGAGCTGATCGCAATCTGTGAGTAGGTCTGGAGCTACTCAGAAACTGCAAGGAATTATTTATTAGCAGTTCTGCTAATCTTTCATTCGTTATTCTGCTAAGCTAAGATACACTCCCAGAGGGCGGCGGCCTAGCATGTGCAATGCTGCTAAGAGCAGCTAGCGAACGAACAACTCGGAATGAGGGCCATTGTTATATCTATTGAGTGTATAGCTATACATAGTACTATTCTTTATTGCTAGTCCAGTGCAGTTTTATTGCATGTCATAATTTCTGCATTGTACAATGTGACTATGTGTGTGTGCATATAGCTGCTGTGTGACTTCCATTTCGTGTATCTCACTCAGATTACTATCCCTATATTCTATAACCTGAGGGGGCTAAGTGCGTCAGGTTTATCGTTTAATATAGGTAGTTCACAGGATATACACAGTGTGTATTTCTCTGTGATTTTTAGTCACCATGTACCGCTTGAATTCCCTGTTTGTGCTGATACACTGCATAGGAGGTTCTTGTCAGGTATTGTGCTGCTGATATTGTACTGTCTTGCCTTGCATTGAGCTTTCGGATATGTCAGCTACAAAGGGCAATGGTGCTGGGGCTGATCCCACATTGCGTGGTGGTGACGCTGCAGACACATTTGAGGAAAACATAGCAGCTGAGTGTTCAGGTTCTGGGAGATCCTTACCCCCAAGTGGGACCGTAGCAACGAGGGTTCAAAATGACCCACCTTGGGCTACCTTCTCCACGCTTTTGAATATGCTGGTAACTAGACTAACGCCCCCTATAGGACCTCCTGTGCCGGTACAACCACTTATGGTCCCCGCGGTTAACCCGCCATGGGCAGATCAACTGTCCGCTCAGTTACAGCAATTGAACCAATCACTGACTACTCAGAAGTCTAACCCTCGCCCGCCTAAGATTAAGGTGTCCTCTAAGCGAGCCATTACTTCCTCACAATCCACCAACGTCCCAGACACCTCGTCTGATGAGGATGGCATTTATATTGACCCCACAGATTCTGATCCCAACGCTTCTGATGGGGTATCGGTTTCATAGGTGGATGTTCCTGACTGGTTGGAGGCTATCAGGACCATTCTTCAAATTACTAATGACCCGGAGCCTGATGCTGCCCCTAAGAAACCGGACAGGTTTAAACGTCAGAAAGTGGTTAAACAAGTTTTACCTCATTCTGACCATTTAGTTGACATACGTCAGGAGTCCTGGGAAAATCCAGGAAAGAAATTCACGCCTCACAAGAAGATGCTGGCTCGCTACCCCCTCGCAGCGGAGCTAAGTAAAACTTGGTAAACCCCCTCGCCAGTGGATTCGCAGGTGGCGCGGCTGGTGGTATCCTCAGCTCTGCCGGTAACTACTGTCACGTCTCTTTAAAGAACCAATGAATAAGCGTGTGGAGGGTTGTTTAAAAGCAATTAACACCCTAACTGGTGCTGCGCATAGGCCCACCATTGCAGCGACATGGGCTGCAGAGGCTGTTGAAGCGTGGGCTCAGAAGCTGGAGGCGGAGTTGCCTTCCAACGCTTCTGTTCATGCTAGACAATCACAGTATCTCATTACATTAAGGAGGTGGCTTCTGATGCCGGTATCTGGCGGCCAAGACTTCTACTACGTCCATTTTGGCTCGCCAGATTCTCTGGTTACGGTCCTGGCCTGTGGATCTAGACTCTACGAAAACCCTGGAGGTACTCCCTTTTAAGGGAGACATTCTTTTCGGAGAAGACCTCAACAAGATAGTGGCTGACTTAGCTTCTGCTAAAACAGCATGTCTACCTAGTACTGCTCCGTCAGTGCCGAAGGCTAAGAGTACTCCCTTTCGCTCCTTTTGTCCTTCAGGGAAAGCAAAAGGTCAGGAGTACCCGAAACAGGTTCACACTTCCAAACCCAATAAGCCCAAGCCCAAACGGGCCTGGGCAGCCCATCAGCCTGCTTCCAAAACTGACAAGCCTGCAGCATGATGGGGCAGGCCTCCCTTTGGGGGATCCCAGAGTGGGGGGCCGACTTCTAGGGTAAACTCAAGAATGGTTGAGGACCACTTCCAATGCCTGGGCACGGGAAGTCGTCACTCGAGATTACGCCGTATCCTTCAAGAATCGTCCCCCTCATCGATTTTGCCTGACATACGTCCCTTCGGATCAGGTGTAGGCACAAACTCTTCATTCGGTGGTACAGTCCCTCCTGGACACAGGAGTGGTAGTACAGGTGCCTCCGGCTCAGAGAGGCAAGGGGTACTATTCACCGCTGTTCCTAGTCCCGAAACCGAATGGGTCCTCCCGGCCAATTCTCAACCTCAAGTCCTTGAACAAATTTGTGAGGGTCTCCAAGTTTCGTATGGAAACTCTTCGCTCTATTGTTCTGGCCTTGGAACCTGGGGATTATATGGTCTAGACATACAGGTTGCTTACTTGCATATTCCCATTGCAGTGTCATATCAGCAGTACCTGAGGTTTGCGATTGGCAACCTTCATTACCAATTTCGGGTGTTACCTTTTGATTTGACCACAGCTCCGTGAGTCTTCACCAAGGTCATGGCGGTAATGACGGCTGTACTCCGCCGTCAAGGGGTCAGGATCCTACCGTACCTGGACGACTTGTTGATCCTGGCAAATCCCCCCCCCCAAAAAAAAAAAATCTCCTACGCCACCTGGATCTGACTATCCAGTTTCTGCAAGCCCACGGGTCGCTCATCAACTGGAAGAAATCTTCCCTGGTCCCTGCTCAGAGCATGGTGCACCTGGGGGCTTTGTTGGACCCTCACAACCAGCGGTTGTTCTTGTCTCAGGAGAAGGTCCTGAAGCTTCAGGACAGGATTTGATGTTTCCTATTTTGTCCGCAAGTGTCGATACATTTGGCAATGCAAGTGCTAGGTCTCATGGTGTCGGCTTTCGACATGGTGGAGTACGCTCAATTCCATTCCCGCCCTCTGCAAAAGATGATTCTTGCCAAGTGGGACGGACTGCCTCACCGGATCAGGTCTCAAATGATCTCCTTGTCTCCGGAGGTCCGTCTGTCACTGAGCTGGTGGCTTCAGGACTAATGACTGAGCAGGGGTCGTCCCTTCTGGATCCCCAACTGGGTCCTTCTGGCGACGGATGCCAGTCTGCGGGGTTGGGGCGCGGTGTTGGAGCAACACTCCCTTCAGGGTCGGTGGACCAAGGAGTCTCTCCACCCGATAAACATTCTGGAATTGCGGGCGGTGTTCAACTCATTGAACTTGGTCCAGCATGTAATACAGAACAGACGTGTTCAAGTACAGTCAGACAACGCCACCACGGTGGTCTACATCAATCTTCAAGGCAGCACTCGAAGCCGCATGGCAATGAGGGAAGTTTCACGGATTCTTCAATGGGCGGAATGCCATCTGACAGCCATATCGGCAGTGTTCATTCCGGGGGTCCTAAACTGGGAAGCGGACTTTCTCAGTCGTCAGGACGTACACGCCGGAGAGTGGAGCCTCCATCCAGAAGTGTTTCAACTCCTCGTGGACAAGTGGGGCCTTCCAGATGTGGACCTGATGGAATCTCGACACAATCACAAGGATCCGGTCTTCGGAGCAAGGACAAGGGATCCTCAAGCAGCGTTCATGGACGTACTGATAATTCCATGGAACTTTTGGGTGCCATACGTGTTCCCTCCGGTGTCACGCCTGCCCAGAGTAATAAGGAAGTTCAAGCAAGAAGGAGGAATCCTACTTCTGATCGCTCCAGCATGGCCCAGACGGCATTGGTTCTCAGACCTTCAGGTTCTCTCGATAGAGCGCCCCCTTTTACTTCCACAGCGCCCAGATCTCCTCGTTCAGGGCCCCTGTGTACATCAGGATTTAGCCCGATTGGCTTTGACGGCATGGCTCTTGAAGCTTCTGTCTTAAGGGCCAAAGGATTTTCTGAGGCAGTCATTCAAACCATGTTGAAGGCCCGGAAACCGACTTCTGCTCGGATTTATCATAGGGTCTGGAATTTTTACTTTGCTTGGTGCGCATCTAACAATCATGACGCTTACAAGTTTAGTACGGCCAAACTTTTGGCCTTTCTACAACAGGGCCTGGACTTGGGCCTTCGTCTAGCCTACATCAAGGTTCATATTTCTGCCTTGTCAGTTTGGTTCCAGAGAAAAATTGCAACTTTACCTGATGTTCATACATTCACTCAGGGTGTGTTGTGGATTCAACCTCCTTACGTCCCGCCTGTGACTCCTTGGGACTTGTCGGTGGTTCTGGAGGCGTTGCAAGGGTCTCCGTTTGAGCCTCTTGAATCGGCAGACCTTAAGTGACTTTCTCTTAAGGTGTTGTTTCTGCTGGCTATTGCCTCTGCCAGACAGGTGTCGGATTTGGGTGCCTTGTCCTATAAGTCACCATATCTGATTTTTCACCGCGACCGGGCGGTTCTTAGAACACGTCCCAGGTACCTGCCTAAGGTGGTGTCATCTTTCCACCTTAATCAGGAGACTGTGGTTCCGGCCTTTGCCTCTCCCGAATTGTCGTCCGAAGAGCGATCTTTGGATGTGATACGGGCTCTCTGTATCTATGTGAAGAAGACAGCTCCTATCAGGAAGTCTTATTTTCTCTTTGCACTGTTTGGTTTTCACAAACATGGCTGGCCTGCTCACAAGCAGACCTTGGCCAGATGGATTAGAATGGTGACTGCACATGCTTATGTACAGGCTGGTCATCCAGTTCCTGCTACTATAAAGGCCCATTCTACTCTGTCTGTTGGACCTTCTTGGGCGGCCCACCGTGGTGCGACCCTTGAACAATTGTGCAAGGCGGCTACGTGGTCCTCAGTGAACAAGTTCATAAGGTTTTATGCCTTCGATACTTCCACCTCCCAGGATGCTTCCTTTGGACGCCGGGTTCTTGTGACCGCTACAGTGCGCCCCCTCCCATAAGGAACTGCTTTAGGACAACCCCAATGTCATTCCCTGTGGAGCACAGTGTACCCCGCAGCAGAAAACAAGATTTATGGTAAGAACTTTCCGTGGTTGAATCTCTTTCTGCGAGGTGCACTGGGATCCACACAGAGCCGGATTAAGGCTATGGGAGGCCTGTGGCACTTCAGACAATGGGGCCCCTAATAAAGAGGCAGGCAGATGAAATATAATATATACACACACACACATATCACACACACATATACAGTGGTTGAAGTGGGAATTTTGAAGTGAGGGTATGGAAAATGTTATGGGGTATAGTGTCCTCTCCAGGGTGTACTGTTGCGCACATCAAAGGCGTGCGCATTGAAAAAGGGGTGTGTCCTTAAGAGGCACTGGATGAGAGGGAGGACACATGGCGGAGGAAGGACTGAGGGGGAAGGGGGCATTGGCTGAGATGGGGGATACAGGGTGGGAGGAGGACATAATGGGGAGAGTGGCAGAGGAAGGGGGGTTGCTGGGTGAGAGAGGGACATATTGGGGATTGAGACACTGGGTGGGAGAGGAACATATTGGGGATAGGGACACTGGGTGGGAGAGTGTTGCAGAGTGGGAGAGGGGCACCAGGTGAGAGGGGGGATGCAGGGTGTGAATTGGACATATTGAGGAAAGGGAAAGAGGCAGAGAATGGGAGAGGGGCACCAGGTGAGAGTGGGTTGTGCAGGGTGAGAGAGGACACAGGGTGAGAGGGGTGTGTGCAGGGTGGGAGAGGAAGCAGGGTGATAGAGGGGTGGGAGAGGACACAGCGTGAGTGGGGGGTGTGCAGGGTGGGAGAGGACGAAGGGTGATAGAGGGGTGTGCAGGGTGGGAGAGGATACAGGGTGAAAGGGGGGGGTGCAAGGTGGAAGAGGACGCAGGGTGAGAGGGGGGTGTGCAGTTTGGGAGAAGACACAGGGTGAGAGGGTGGTGTGCAGGTTGGGAGAAGATGCAGGGTGTGGGGGGGTGCAGGTTAGGAGAAGACGCAGGGTGAGGGGGGTGTGCAGGTTGGGAGAAGATGCAGGGTGATAGGGGGTGTGCAGGGTGGGAGAGGAACATATGATGTTTTTGATTTAATATTAAAGCCTACCAGTAAGTTCACTGTGTGGCTCCAGCGACGGCAGGAACTGGGTGCACCATGCACCCCATGTGAGAGCCCGGCGGCAGCAGGAAAAAGAACAAGGCGCACCGTGGGAGTCCGGCAGCAGCAGGGACGAGTGCCGGGCGCATCGCACGTGGGCGCCCGGCGGGGCTACAGCAGGGACAGGAGCAGCATCTATAAGTGCAGCAGGCTGGCCACTACCTCCGCCTCCTGCTGCACTCAGCTGTCCTGTCCTGACTTCTATGCGGTTCCGGCGGCTACGAGTATGCCTGCCAGTGCCGAGGGGATCCTGGAGCGCTGCAAATCAGATCGGTAAAGATCCGATCTGTGGCGGATGGCAGGGGGCCCTTTTAGAAAGGGGGGCCCGGGGTACTTACCCCCAGGAACCCCCCCTTAATCCGGCTCTGGATCCACAGGGCACCCACACTGATGCACTTAGCTTCTTTGGGTTGGTAAGGCATTAGCCGCTGACACTTTCTCCTGTCGTGAGAATGTGATGTATGTGGCTACTAACAGTTGTCGTCTCTTTGCCTGCTACTGCATTGGACTGGTTAACAAAAAATGAATTCCTGTGCACGGAGGCGGGGTAGGTCAAAGCTTTGAGCCTGTTGGCTCCTGAAGAAGCTGGTAGTGATCAGACCAGTGAAACGCGTTGAGCCACATCCTGCAGGACCACTGGCATTTGGATTCATCTCAACAGACTTTCTGGCAACCCATGGACTCTTTGCATCCACTGGACAAAAAATTCCAACACAAGCACACCACAGACCCGGATTTTCCCCTGTTGCCATCTGGATCTTATTTGCACAAAGATACCTAGGGGGACCTTTTCATCCGGAAGCAAGTCTGGTAATTACCTCTGTCATCTAATGACTTGTGAGCAATGTGGAAATAGAGCCCTAGCCAGAAGCTGCTGACACCATATCCAACAAACCAAAATAATAGTGGCATCCTGCATTTTTAGATATATGAATTTTAGCAGTTGCTATACTTATACTATTGTTCCTTGATGAATGGGAGTATTTTACTTCCTTTTATGAATGTTTAAATAAATTAAGTGTTACACTTTATATATTGTTATTGATTATTTGACCAACAGCCGGCGCCAGTATAACCTTTCCATATTCTATATATTTGTTTTGGGGAATTGACCTTCCTCATACTGGCTGCCGTTGACAGCGCACTCTGCACTCTCTTTTTTCTTGAGCAGAGACTGTACTAAATACTGGCAGGCCAGCCTGTGTGTATGCCTGTGAGATGGTGAAGTGGAGCCAACAAGTTAAAATAGGATTTTAATTACCTACCGGTAAATCCTTTTCTCGTAGTCCATAGAGGATGCTGGTGTCCATTTTAGTACCATGGGGTATAGACAGTTCCGCAGGAGTGAACTGGCTCCTCCCTCTATGCCCCTCCTCCAGACCTCAGTATAGGAACTCTGCCCGAGGAGACGGACAACTTCAAGAGAAGAATTTACATTAAACTAGTGGCGAGATTCAAACCAGCTCACACTATACAAAACATGCCGCCTAACATGGCTTTCAACATAACCCATGCTAACGTGCATGCATAACGCAACAGCTGTGAACATCTTAACACATGAGAACCTGTGTAAAAATCTAAAACGTAATTCTGCAGGAAAAATGAGCACTGGGCGGGCGCCCAGCATCCTCTACAGACTATGAGAAAAGGATTTACCGGTAGGTGATTAAAATCCTATTTTCTCGGGGGCGTGGTCTGGGTGCTGAAGGAGACAGACGTGCCTAGTGTGAGCTCCTGAGAACCATAGCCCAAACTGCTCTTTTTTCCAGCCTTCTGCACCTCCCAAGCCTCAATATTCTCACTGCCGCCCTCCCTGCACCCCCGGCTGGGACCCCTGAAGTGCCGCGGAATCGGGGAGCAGTTTTAACTGCTCCCGCGGATTGCGGCCTACGGGGCTAGAAGAAGCCGGGACCTCGAGTTGGGCCTTAGGCCGGATGCGGCTCCGAGACCCGCTACACGGGCCGCAGACGTCGCCTGGAGCTCCGTCCTATCCACGGACGCTGGCCGTCGGCCGCGACTAGCGGAGCCTCCCTGTCCCGGGCCCCAACAGATGCATACTCGCCCGGCGGAGAGCCAGAAACCCGGCGAACGAGACGGCGCGAGAAGACGCCCGGCGGCCATATTGGATGCACCAAAAGACTAAACAGAGGGCCGCACGGACGAGGTGAACGGCCGGACGGCATACACCACACCAGCCAGGTACGTCCCTCGGTGGAGCTGGAGGGGGGTTTGCGCTTCACCCCGGGTCCCCTAAGCCGACTTGCCTGCCGGTCCGGTCCGGCTGCAGAGTGACCGCGGCGGCCATCTTGAAAGAGGGCTATCCCTGCTGAGGGAGCCAGCGTCAGAGGGAGACGGGAGCCGCACTGTCGCTACCACTACTCGCCGACGGTGCGGTGAGGAACTCTCCCCTTTGCCCCCCTGCCTTGTCCACTACCCCTCTCTGCCAGCGGCCTTTCCGCAGGGAACTAAAGCCCACCATCGCCGCAGAACAGAACCAGAGGTGCCTGCGGCCGGGATAGCAGACCCTCCCCACCCCCGCACCATATCCTCCGATGTCCCCCGGGACTGGACATCACTAGTGAGTGGCCCCGCCTGGCCTGCGACCCACAATTCTACGGGGTAACCCGACTAAGGGTGCTGCATCTCACCCCCTCCGACACGACACGAGCCCTGGCGGCCATCTCCCCCCCTGCTGCTACGAGATACCCTCTGGAGCATTGAGACCCAGCACAGAACACCACGCAGCTGGCTGAAAACCCACATACCCTGCCGGTAGTTCTCATATCTTACAAATACAGCCCCACTATGTAGTTATTGCTACAACGCATCTACTACGAGCTCTCCCTTTCACCAGGAGGTCGCCCCAACATAAGAAGCCGTACCTCCCCCCCACCTACTGCTAGTCCGCCCACAGCCACAACACGCGGGGCGTCATTCTACCCCTTGTGACCCTTCTTCTATACTACTACTGACGGGCCTCATGCCCCACTGAACATACCATAATCTAGCCCTCCAGTGGTTAGCCCTTAGGCCTCATCGTTTGCGCATCTCTACAAGCCGCTCCAACACTTTCTCTAACCCATACAATCTGCCACCATGTCTAAATCCACCGCCTCCATTAGAAAGCGGGCGGGGACGGACATAACCCAGCACTTCACCAGAGCCGACAAAAACGACAAATCATCCTCGCTCTCTGGACCCCCCTCCCCTAGCCTCTCGGTGTCTGACAAGGAAGATTCATCTTCATCCCCCGCTCTTTCAACCAAAGAGGACATCCTAGCTTTGAAATCGCTCATCATGGATTTCAAGGAATCATTGGAGTCCAAACTAGACAACGTGGTTGCCTCCATTAGATCGGACATTACGTCCCTATCCACTAGGACCTCCAAACTTGAATCCCGCCAGGACACCCTACACAAAGAGCAGAGCGAGACCGTTAGAGACATCGACCATCTTATCCGAGACATCTCGGAACTACGCGATAAGAACGAGGATTTGGAGAATCGCGAGAGAAGAAACAATCTCCGCATACGGAATGTCCCGGAATCCGTCCTCCCTGCGAACCTCGAAACATATCTACACAAACTATTCTCCACCGTGGTTCCAACTTTAGGCTCCCGTGAACTGCCACTAGAAAGGGCCCATAGAGCTCTCCGGCCCAAACCACGTGAAGGTGATCCCCCCAGAGATGTGATCCTACGCTTCCTTAACTTTAAAGATAAAGAACTGGTACTTAATCCTACCCGGAGCAAGCCATACATTCTATTCGAAAATACTAGGCTACAATTCTTTCAGGACTTGGCTCCCTCCACGCTGCTCAAACGGAGAGAGCTAAAAGATCTAACCTCCGCGCTCCGCACGCGCGGAATCCGATATCGCTGGGGGTTCCCCTTCAAGCTGCTGATTGACTTCAACGGAAAAACTCTTATCGTCCGGGACCCCAGAGAGGGCAGAGACTTCTTGTCACACCTAGAGGACTCCGACTCTGTACAGGTGGCGTCCACCACCCGCCAGGCGACCTAACTTTCCTCACTTCGAATGCCACCTACACCTCTTGCTCCATAGAAGCATCCTGGCCAACCCGGGGTAAAACGTCCAGACCCACTTAACCAGTTGACGTTTATTGTATATAATATATATTGATTGTTATTATGCGGGGGGGGGGGGCACACATAATAACCATCTAGTCCTTCCACAATGCTTAATGCAACGGTTTGGCCCCGAATGTGCCGCAAGACCCCTCTGCCTTGTTTTCAAACTTACTATTTTTAAGTCAACGCCCTGGTCACACTAGATGCACCCGGGACTATGACTCAGATCACCCCCCATAGGGAATGAACCGACCTTTGAAGAAAATACTTTGGAGCACATAGGGAACTGGCTGATGTTCACGACTCTGCCTTGTTTGCTTTGCTTTTACTTAAACAACGTTACCGTTATGTTATTTACTGCTTATACGTTTGTTCTACATTACCTCCCCTTGATGCTTTTTTCCCCTAAGGCCAAGGTTAGCACACTCTTTGATCACTCCACCACTGGAGGGCCATGATCCCTCATCTACCCCATACAACACACGAGTTCATGTTGTCGAACTCCTACTTGTAAACACACTCCCCCCTACCCTACCTCCTAGGAGGGAGTACGGCAATTACCCGGTGCTTCCCCACCTTGGACCAACCGGTCCTAATTTCTGTGCTGGTTCCTCCTCGCTGGCCGTGAGGTTCCTCAGCGCGGACCCTTCCCCTTTTTTTTTTTTTCTTTTTTTCCCGCTCCTCTCACCTCTTTCTCTCTCTCTCTACCCTCTTACTTTTTTCTCTCCTTCTTCTCCTCCCCTTCTCTTTCACTTCCTCCTCTTAACCACAACTCACAATGCCTCTGCTGATAGCATCTCTGAACGTCAAGGGCCTCAACACTCCCCAGAAACGCTCCTCCCTATTTCGATCCCTTCGCACCCTCAAAGCAGACATAGTATTTATCCAGGAGACCCACTTTAAATCCCAGTCACACCCTGCCCTCACCTCTAAACGATTCCCGACGGCTCTCTACTCCTCGAGCCAAACCAAACACAATGGAGTGGCCATTTTGGTAAACTCTAAAACCCCGTTTGTGTTGGGTTCCTCACATACAGATAAAGATGGGCGGTTCATCATTTTAACGGGTAGACTCGGACACCTAGAATGCACTATTGCCACTGTCTACGCCCCTAACTCCGGGCAAGCGTCCTTCTTTAACTCCTTCTTCTCCACATTATCCAAAGTCAGAAGAGGCTATTTAATAATAGGTGGAGATTTTAATACTGCCCCGGATTCTCAATTAGATAAATCCACTCCCCAGTCACATCTATACCGTGACCCCTCATCCCGAGCTTTAAATAAACACACACGGGAATCCGGTCTCATTGATGTCTGGCGGGCCCTCAACCCCACGTCCAAGGACTACACCTTCTTCTCGTGTCCGCACCAATCTTACTCCCGTATCGACTTCTTTTTTTGCAGCACCCAGGCCTCCAAGCACATGTCCGACTCATCCATCATCACCAACCCGTGGTCAGATCACTCCATTGTCACCGCCACCTTTGATTTCCTTGACACCCCGACATCCCGACCGGCATGGCGTTTAAACGAAACGCTGCTGAAAATTCCCCAATTTCAGGAAAAACTCAGACTTGCCCTTGCAGACTACTTTACTCTAAACATCACTGACTCCTCTTGCACCCCACTGATATGGGAGGCACACAAAGCCGTCATCAGAGGTCACATCATTAGTTATGCCTCACACAGAAACAAAGAACATAAACAAAAACTGGCCTCCCTCACAGAAGAGGTCCACAATCTGGAAACCCAACACAAACAGCGGCCCTCTCGCCCCCTTTACACACAACTTACCACTGCCAGAGCGGCCCTGAACGCTTTGCTGGCCGAAAAAACTGAGCACTCACTCCGCTGGCTGAAACAAAGATTCTATGAAAAGAGCAACAAAGCGGACACTTTATTGGCCAGCAGACTGAGGGCTCGGAAAGCGCAATCCGCCATTTCAGCGATCAAAGATGACAAGGGCTCACTCCAATATAACCCTTCCACTATCAACTCCCTTTTTAAAGCTTACTATGAGCGGCTTTATAATCTCCCAGATAGACCGCCCACTCCCGACCAAACCCACCCGCCCGCTTCCGACTACCTGATATCATGTGATCTGCCCCGCCTAGATCCAGAGACCTCGTCGGGCCTGGATAGGCCTATCTCAGAGGAAGAAATTGCCTTCGCTATTAAATCTCAGAAACCGTCTAAAGCTCCTGGCCCAGACGGCTTTCCTATGTCATACTACAAAACCTTCCAACCTTCGCTACTTTCCCATCTCACGAAGGTATTTAATCTGATACTAGAGGGCTCCCCCTTCCACTCTCAAACCACCAAGGCTACTATCACTGTAATTCCGAAACCAAATAAAGACCCCCAACTAATCACTAACTACCGACCTATCTCACTTCTGAACACAGACCTCAAAATTTTTGCCAAAGTCCTAGCTAACAGGCTCAACCCGATTCTCCCCTCACTGATTCACCCAGACCAGGTGGGCTTTGTCCCGTCCAGGCAAGCGCTTGACAACACTAGACGCACGATCGACGTTATTCACTATGTTAACTTTCACAAGATCCCATCCCTGGCGCTTGCTCTGGACGCGGAGAAGGCCTTCGACAGGGTCTCCTGGCCCTTCATGCTACAAACCCTGCAACACTTTGGCTTTCGCGATAAATTCCTACAGGCTATACAAGCCTTGTACCACAACCCCTTGGCTTCAGTACACACAAATGGCCTACTATCGGATCCCTTCACGATCTCCAACGGAACCAGACAAGGATGCCCACTATCCCCCCTCATCTTCGCATTGATTATCGAACCCCTCGCGTGCCACATCAGAGCCAACCCAGATATCTCTGGGATCACTGTTAACCGCACTCACTACACTATATCCCTATTCGCTGACGACATACTCCTCACACTAACGAACCCGACCATCTCCCTTCCCAATCTATTTCGTGAATTATCGATATACGGCAATCTCTCGGGATATAAAATCAATCAGTCAAAATCCGAAGCCCTTTCCTTACACATCCCCAAGCGCATAAAGACTCTGTTACAAGCAAACTTCGAATTTTCATGGCGTAAACACTCACTTAAATACTTAGGAGTCTTCATAACCAAATCATACAACTCTCTCTACCGAGCCAACTACCCCCCACTCATAACCTCAATTCTTAAGGACATCCGCCAATGGGAATCTTATTACCTCTCTTGGATTGGACGTATTAACGCCATAAAAATGAATGTACTCCCCAAACTCCTGTACTTATTCCAAACGCTTCCAATTCAGATCCCCTCGCACACCCTCCGCTCTCTCCAATCCTCGCTAGGTGACTTTATTTGGAACCATACAAAACCTCGACTCCGACGAGAAATTCTGGCCAAGCACTCCCAACTGGGTGGCCTAGGCCTCCCCATCCTTCAACGCTATTTAGCTGCGACTAAACTGAGCCAATTGGTTGCTTGGCACGCGCCGAGAGGCACCAAACGATGGGTCGACTTGGAGAGCGATTTAATCGGCGTTCCTTCAGTCTCCCATCTACCTTGGGTCCACCGCAAAAGCTATCCCCAACCTAGCCTCCCTACACCTACTGTAGCGGACACACTCGGAAACTGGGAGATACTGAGCAAAAAATTAAAACTGCCTATTTACCCCTCCCCCCTAACCCCTATTTGGAACAATTCAGCATTCCCCCCAGGCTTATCCTCAGCAATGGCCCGTCCTTGGATCTCTGCTGGTGCCACTAGAATCCACCACTTTACAGGGAACCACGCTATCAAATCTTTCTCGGATCTACAGGCTACATATGACCTGCCCAACTCCCTACACTACCAATACCTACAAATACGGCACTACATCTCCTCTCTGCACCTCCCATTCCCACTCCCAATCCCTTCTTCTTTCGAAAGGCTTTGCCTGCATAACCCTACTGACAGAGGAATCATCTCTCTTCTCTACAAAACCATCTTGTCCCCGGAAACCCCCGTCCTTGAACCTCAAGAACTGGCCTGGGAAACTGACTTGGGACGACAATTCGAGGCCGAAGAGTGGGAAACTGTCCGGGCCGCGGTCTCGAAGTGCTCCATCAGCGTGGCCATCCACGAGAACTCGTTTAAAATATATACAAGGTGGTATTTGGTCCCAGACCGCCTACATAAAATGTTCCCTAGCACCTCAAACCTTTGTTGGAGAAACTGTGGTCAGGTGGGCACGTTTTTCCACACATGGTGGTCCTGCCCAGTGATCACACGTTACTGGACCATGGTCCGTACTCTGCTTACCCAGTTACTAGATCTTCCGCAGCCTCTCTCACCCAGCCATCTTCTCCTCTGCGCCCCCGTGGATCAGGTGCCCAGAGACTCAAATAAACTGATCCTCCATATATCATGTGCAGCTAAATACCAAATAGCACGCAACTGGAAAGCACCAGACGCCCCCAGCCGCCAGGCACTAACAAATAGGATCTGGTTCATCGCACAAATGGAATACATCACCAGTCTCCAACACAACACAGTCCAAAAATTCCATTCCACTTGGCTTCCCTGGTACAGATATAAAAACTCACCCCTTCCGGGACTTAGCTAGACTGCAACTCACACTGGGCGCATTTGATGCTCCCCCCACACACACACACAAATTCCCCCCCCTCCCCACCCCTTTTTTTTTTTCTCTTCTTCCCTCCCCTCTCTTTCTCTCCTTCTCTCTTTCCTCTTCTCTTTCTCTTCTCTCTCTCACATCTTTCTTTCCCTCTCCTTCTCCATGTCCCCTATCACCCGGGCTCCGGGCTTATCGGAGTTCTCTCCCTACATTCTACCTCTCCTAACTTCCTTTTATCCCCCCAACAACCTCCTTTTCTCATTGTGACTAGTTCTCACAATGCGATAGTCACACTAAATGGAGACACACCCCTTTTTTTTTTTTTCCCTTTGAGATTTTCTCTCATCTGATTACAAATGAATCTCTATTGTCATTATATCCTCCATGACGAGTCTTGTGAAATTTGACCCATGTCACATTTACTGTATTATTGTTCGCTTTATTACCGAATGTTGTTAACACTGTTTATTTCTCACAATAAAAATCTATGATTGAAAAAAAAAAAATCCTATTTTCTCTTACGTCATAGAGGATGCTGGGGTCCATTTTAGTACCATGGAGATGTACCAAAGCTCACAGTACGGGCGGGTAAGTGCTAATGTTCCTGTAGAACTGACTGACCAAACTGAAGGTCGTTAGCAGCCAAGGTGACCAAGTAGCTACTCAGCAAATTCGCAATGCCGAGACACCCCGGGCAGCCGCCCAGGAAGAACCCTCTTTCCTTGTAGAGTGGGCCTTTACCGACCGACCTCTGTAACGGCAATCCTGCCGTGAAATAAGCATGCTGAATGTAACTCTGATCCAGCGTGCAATAGTCTGCTTAGAAGCAGGACCCCCAATCTTGTTGGGGTCATAGAGGACAAACAAAGATTCTGTTTTCCTTATCTGAGCCGTTCTTGCAACATTAGTCCTCAACGCTCTGATGACATCCAAGGACTTTGAAACGGCTGAGGTGTCAGAAGCCACTGGCACCTCCACAGGTTGGTTGATATGGAAATAAGACACAAACTTTGGAAGAAAATGCTGACGCGTCCGCAGTTCAGCTCCATCTTCATGAAAAATCAAATAAGGACTCTTGTGTGACAGAGCCCCTAATTCAGACACTCGTCTGCCTAAGGCCAACAGCATGACCCCTTTCCTAGTAAGAAACTTCAACTCTACCTCTTGTAGAGGGTCAAACCAGTCCGATTTAAGGAACTGCAACACCACATTAAGATCCCATGGCGCCGGAGGAAGTACAAAGGGAGGTTGGATGCGCAGAACCCCCTTAACGAACATCTGGACCTCAGGAAGGGAAGCCAACTGTTTCTGAAAGAAAATGGACAAGGCCAAAATTTGGACCTTGATAGACCCTAATCTCAAGCCAGCATCCACACCCGCCTGTAGAAATAGGATAAGATGTCCTAATTTAAACTCCACCGCAGGAGACTTCTTAGATTCACACCAAGATACATATTTTCTCCAAATACGATGGTAATGTTTGGACGTTACCACTTTCCTGGCCAGAATAAGTGTGGGAATTACTTCATTGGGAATACCCTTACGGGCTAGGATCTGGCGCTCAACAGCCATGCCGTCAAACGCAGCCGCGGTAAGTCTTGATAAACAAATGGCCCCTGCTGAAGCAGGTCCTCGCGAAGAGGAAGAGGCTGAGGATCTTCCAGTAATAACTCCAGAAGATCTGGATACCAAGCCCTCCTTGGCCAGTCTGGAGCAATGAGAATTGTTTGAACCCTTGTTCCTCTGATGAGCTTGAGAACTTTTGGTATTAGTGGAAGTGGAGGGAACAGATACACCGACTGAAACACCCACTGGGTCACCAGTGCATCCACTGCTATTGCTTGTGGGTCTCTCGACCTGGCACAATATTTCTGAAGCTTCTTGAGACGTGATGCCATTATATCTACTTGAGGAACGCCCCAACGATCTGCTACCTCTGCAAAGACTTCTGGGTGGAGGCCCCATTCTCCTGGATGGAGATTGTGTCTGCTGAAGAAGTCTGCTTCCCAGTTGTCCACTCCCGGAATGAAAATTGCCGACAGAGCTTTTGCATGTCTTTCTGACCTGAGTATCTTTGTCACCTCTGCTATTGCCGCTCTGCTTTTTGTTCCGCCCTGGCGGTTTATGTAAGCTACTGCCGTTACATTGTCTAACTGGATCTGTATGGGACGACCTTGAAGAAGGTGTGCCGCTTGATGAAGGCTGTTATACACAGCTCTCAATTCCAGAATGTTTATGTGAAGGAGTACTTCTTGACTTGACCATCGTCTTTGGAAGCTTTCCCCTTGCATGACTGCTCCCCAGCCTCGGAGGCTTGCATCTGTGGTCACCAGGATCCAAGTCTGAATACCGAACCTGCGTCCCTCCAGGAGGTGAGAACTTTGAAGCCACCACAAGAGTGAAATACTGGCTTTTGTTGACAGGTTTATCCTCCGGTGCATGTGTAGGTGCGATCCGGACCACTTGTCCAGTAGGTCCCATTGGAACACCCTGGTGTGGAATCGGCCAAATTGTAGAGCCTCATAGGCCACTACCATCCTCCTCAGCAGGTGGATGCACTGATGTATCGATACGCGTGCTGGTTTTAAAACTTGTTTGACCATCCTCTGGATCTCCAGAGCCTTTTCCACCGGTAGGAATACTTTCTGTGCTTCCATGTCCAATATGTGAATGCTGATTATTATACGGACATAAAGCAATACCTTAATACACTTAAATTCGAGCCGCTGCGGCCGCTGTATGTAGTCCTTACCCTACGTACTTTTTACAGTTAGCGTACAAAAGCCTGTACCGTGTACGCACTTTGCGTACACACGCCGCGACGGACGTACAAAGTACACGCAGTGCATACACACACACACCGACATGCTGAGAGCACAATACAGTTACACGTGTGATAGAAATACACCTTAAACCTTAGCAGGAAATGGGACACGACACCAATTGTATTTCAAAACTATGTTGGGGTCCAACCCACCAACGGTTATTTTACTAGCAGGAAGTTACAACAATAATACAATACAATAAGAGAAAAAGGCTACAGTCAATGGTACATACGTTTGTTCGCCAGCACTACCCGGTCCGGTCCTCAGTCAATCAAGGTAGATGACCTTCAGAGATTGTGTGTGACTGGGCCTGCAGCTGGCCTTTTATACATTTGTCCAAAACCTAATACAATGGAAACTGTAATCTCTTCATCTATTGGTCACTGGGATAGTCATTTAAAGTACAGGAGAGGTCATAGGTCGGTTTGAATAGGTGGGCGATGTCTGGTCCAGGTGCACTTGCAGTTGGTCTCCAATGGGTTCCCGCCGAATATCAGGAGTACAGTAAATAAGAATTTACTCACCGGTAATTCTATTTCTCGTAGTCCGTAGTGGATGCTGGGAACTCCGTAAGGACCATGGGGAATAGACGGGCTCCGCAGGAGACTGGGCACTCTAAAAGAAAGATTTGGTACTATCTGGTGTGCACTGGCTCCTCCCTCTATGCCCCTCCTCCAGACCTCAGTTAAGGAAACTGTGCCCGGAAGAGCTGACACAACAAGGAAAGGATTTGGAATCCAGGGTAAGACTCATACCAGCCACACCAATCACACCGTACAACTTGTGATAACCATACCCAGTTAACAGTATGAACAACAACTGAGCCTCAGTAACAGATGGCTCATAACAATAACCCTTTAGTTAAGCAATAACTATATACATGTATTGCAGAGAGTCCGCACTTGGGACGGGCGCCCAGCATCCACTACGGACTACGAGAAATAGAATTACCGGTGAGTAAATTCTTATTTTCTCTGACGTCCTAGTGGATGCTGGGAACTCCGTAAGGACCATGGGGATTATACCAAAGCTCCCAAACGGGCGTGAGAGTGCGGATGACTCTGCAGCACCGCATGAGCAAACTCAAGGTCCTCCTCAGCCAGGGTATCAAACCTGTAGAACTTAGCAAACGTGTTTGACCCCGACCAAGTAGCAGCTCGGCAAAGCTGTAAAGCCGAGAACCCTCGGGCAGCCGCCCAAGAAGAGCCCACCTTCCTTGTGGAATAGGCTTTCACCGATTTTTGATGCGGCAATCCAGCCGCAGAGTGAACCAGCTGAATCGTGCTATAGATCCAGCGAACAATAGTCTGCTTCGAAGCAGGAGCGCCAACCTTGTTGGCTGCATACAGAATAAACAGCGAGTCAGACTTTCTGACTCCCGCCTTTCTGGAAACATACATTTTCAAAGCCCGGACTACGTCCAGCAACTTGGAATCCTCCAAGTCCCTAGTAGCCGCAGGCACCACAATAGGCTGGTTCAAATGAAAAGATGATACCATCCTAGGAAGAAATTGGGGACGAGTCCTCAATTCTGCCCTGTCCATATGGAAGATCAGATAAGGGTTTTTACATGACAAAACCGCCAATACTGACACACGCCTAGCCGAAGCTAAGGCCAATATCATGACCACTTTCCACGTGAGATATTTTAGTTCCATGGTCTTAAGTGGCTCAAACCAGTGGGATTTCAGGAAATCCAACACAACGTTAAGATCCCAAGGTGCCACCGGTGGCACAAAAGGAGGCTGAATATGCAGCACCCCCGGAACAACGTCTGAACTTCAGGCAGTGAAGCCAGTTCATTTTTAGAGAAAATGTAAAGGGCCGAAATCTTGACCTTTATGGATCCTAATTTTAGGCCCATAGTCACTCCTGACTGTAGGAAGTGCAGGAATCGACCCCGCTGGAATTCCTCTGTAGGGCCTTCCCGGCCTCACATCAAGCAACCTATTTTCGCCATATACAGTGAAAAAGTCTTGCTGTCACGTCTTTCCTAGCCTTTATCAGCGTAGGAATAACTGCATCCGGAATGCCCTTTTCCGCTAGGATCCGGCGTTCAACCGCCATGCCGTCAAATGCAGCCGCAGTAAATTTTGGAACAGACAGGGCCCCTGTTGCAACATGTCCTGTCTGAGAGGCAGAAGCCCTGAGTCCTCTGAGAGCATTTCCTGCAGCTCCGGGTACCGAGTCCTTCTTGGCCAATTCGGAGCAAAGAATATTGTTTTCACTCCTCCTTTTATTACAATTCTCAGCCCTTGGGTATGAGAGGAAGAGGAGGGAATACAGAGACCGACTGGAACACCCACGGTGTTACTAGTGCGACCACAGCTATCACCTGAGGGTCCCTTGACCCGGCGTAAAACCTTTTTTAGCTTTTTATTAAGGTGGGACGCCATCTAGTCCACCTTAGGCAGTTCCCATCAATTTGCAAACTGCGTGAAGACTTCCTGATGAAGTCCCAACTTTCCCGGGTGGAGATCGTGCCTGCTGAGGAAGTCTGCTTCCCAGATGTCCACTCCCGGAACGAACACTGCTGACAGTGCGCTTACTTGATTCTCCGCCCAGTGAAGAATTCTGGTGGCTTCTACCCTCGCCACTCTGCTCCTTGTGCCGCCTTGGCGGTTTACATGAACCCCTGCGGTCTGACTGGATCAGAACCGGTTGGTCGCGAAGCAGGATCTCCGCTTGACTTAGGGCGTTGTATATGGCCCTTAGTTCCAGGATATTGATGTGAAGGCAAGTCAGTTGACTTGACCACAGACCTTGGAAATTTCTTCCCTGTGTAACTGCCCCCCACCCTCGGAGGCTTGCATCCGTGGTCACCAGGATCCAGTCCTGAATGCCGAATCTGCGGCCCTCGAGAAGGTGAGCACTCTGCAGCCACCACAGGAGAGACACCCTGGCCCTGGGGGATAGGGTGATTAACCGATGCATCTGAAGAGGTGATCCGGACCACTTGTCCAGTAAGTCCCATTGGAAGGTCCTCGCATGGAACCTGCCTAAGGGGATGGCCTCGTATGATGCCACCATCCTTCCCAGGACTCGAGTGCAGTGATGCACTGACACCTGTTTTGGTTTTAATAGATTCCTGACCAGTGTCATGAGCTCCTGAGCTCTCTCTTTTGGGAGATAACCCTTTTCTGGTCTGTGTCTAGGATCGTGCCTAGGAGAGGCAGATGAGCTGTAGGAACCAACTGCGACTTTGGAATATATAGAATCCAGCCGTGTTGCCGATACACTTCCAGAGAAAGTGATACGCTGTTCAGCAACTGCTCTCTTGATCTCGCTTTTATGAGGAGATCGTCCAAGTACGTGATAATAGTGACACCTTGCTTCCGCAGGAGCACAATCATATCCGCCATTACCATGGTGAATATTCTCGGGGCCGTGGAGAGACCAAACGGCAACATCTGAAATTGGTAATGACAATCCCGTACCGCAATTCTGAGGTACGCCTAATGAGGTGGATAAATGGGGACCTGAAGGTATGCATCCCTTATGTCCCGATTCACAATAAAGTCTCCCCCTTTTTAGGCTTGCACTGACCGCTCTTAGCGATTCCATCTTGAACTTGAACCTTCTCAGGTATATGTTCAGGGATTTTTAATTCAATATGGGTCTGACCGAACCGTCTGGTTTCGGGATTACAACATGGTCTAATAATAACACCCTCTTGTTGAAGGAGGGGACCCTTGACCACCACCTGTTAAAGATACAATTTGTGAATTGCAGTTAACACTGGCACCCTCTCTTGGGGGGAAGCCCGCAGGGCCGTCGGTGAGGGAGCATCTTCTCACAGTCCAGCTTGTATCCCTGAGACACAATATCTATTGCCCAGGGATCGAACAGGGAGTACACGTTTACGGCTGAACTTACGAAAGCGTGTCCCCACCGGGCCTAGCTCCACCTGTGGAGCCCCAGCGACATTGGTGGATTTTTGTAGGGGCCGGGGAGGACTTATGTTCCTGGGAACTAGCTGCCCGGCTCTGACAAGAAAGGACGCCCCTCAGACTTTCTTGTTTCTTTATACGAAAGGCTGCATTTAATAATGTCGTGCTTTCTTAGGCTGTGCAGGAATATAAGGCAAACTAGCAGAATTACCAGCTATAGCTGTGGAGACCAGGCCCGAGAACCCTTCTCCACACAATCCTCAGCCTTCCATATGCCTCTTAAGTCGGCATCATCTGCCCAATGCATATTCTACAGGACACGTCAAGCAGAGATCGACATAGTTTTGACTCTAGGACCCAGTATACTCATGTCTCTTTGGGCATGCTTTATAACTATGGCCCTCATTCCGAGTTGATCGCTCGCAAGGCGAATGTAGCAGAGTTACACACGCTAAGCCGCCGCCTACTGGGAGTGAATCTTAGCTTCTTAAATGTGCGACCGATGTATGCGCAATATTGCGATTACAAACGAGTTAGCAGTTTTTGAGTAGCTTCAGACTTACTCTGCCTGTGCGATCAGTTCAGTGCTTTTCGGTCCTGGCTGACGTCATAAACACACCCAACGTTCGCCCAGGCACACCCACCGTTTCCCCGGCCACTCCTGCGTTTTCTCCGGAAACGGTAGCGTTTCCAGCCACACGCCCCTAAAACGCCGTGCATCCGCCCAGAAACACCCATTTCCTGTCAATCACAATGCGAACGTCGGAGCGATGAAAAAGCCGTGAGTAAACTTACTTTCTTCATAGTAAAGTTACTTGGCGCAGTCGCAGTGCGAACATTGCGCATGCGCACTAAGAGAATTCTCACTGCGATGCGATGAAAATCTCCGAGCGAACAACTCGGAATGAGGGCCTATATATCTATCACTGAAGACAGCATCTTTAATATATTTATATTGCATACTAGGTTCTCATCTCTGCTGATAAGGTACCTGTCCACGCTGCCACAGCGCTATAAACCCATGCCGACACAATCGCCGGTCTGGGTAGTATACTAGAATGTGCACGCTATCTGCAGGATCCCTGAGAATAGCAAGTGCTACCGTCTGTGCAAACAGGACACCCCAGGGGAAGATTCTCAACATATCCTGGCCCTAGTGGGGAAAGGATACAGCCTGAGAATTCTCTTGTGGGAAGCTGCCATCTCTTGTCTGGAGATTCCCGCTCTTTTTCCTCATGAGAGGAGGGAAATTTACCTCAGCATTCTTCCCCTTAAACATGTGTACTCTCGTGTCAGGGACAGATGAGTCATCAGTGATATGCAAATCATCTTTTATTTCAATAATCATATATTGAATACCTTCTAGCCATCTTGGCTGTAACTTTGCATTATCGTAGTCGACAGTGGAGTTAAACTCCATGTCGATACCAGTGTTTGTTATTATGGATAGTGAGCATTGAGAGACTCTGAAAGTCTCTGTGACATAGGGACAGACCTAGGTAGATTTCCTGTCTGTTCCCTAACCTTTTGTGCAATAAATTCACCTTAGCACTTACACATATCCAAACAGGTGTCGGCGTTGTCGACGGAGACACCCTCTCACACACATATCCGCTCTATCACCTCCTTAGAGGAGCCTTTTACCTCAGACATGTCGACACACGCGTACCGACACACCACACACAGGGGATGCTGTAATTGAGGACAGTTCCCCCACAAGGCCCTTTGGAGAGACAGAGAGAGAGTATGCCAGCACACACCCCAGCGCTATATAACCCAGGGATTACACTACAACTCAGTGTTTACCCAGTAGCTGCTGTATATACAAATTTTGCGCCTAAATTTATGTGCCCCCCCCCTCTTTTTTCACCCTTTGTGTACCAGGATACTGCCGGGGAGAGCCTGGGGAGCTTCCTTCCAGCGGAGCCGTGAAGAGAAAATGGCGCTGGTGTGCTGAGGAAGAAGGCCCGGCCCCCTCAGCGGCGGGCTTCTGTCCTGTTTCAGACTAAAAATGGCGGGGGTTTTACACATATACAGTCACAGACTGTATTATGTGTATTTATTGCCAAAAGGTATTCTTATTGCTGCCCAGGGCGCCCCCCCCCCAGCGCCCTGCACCCTACAGTGACCGGAGTGTGTGGTGTGCAGTGGGAGCAATGGCGCACAGCTGCAGTGCTGTGCGCTACCTTAATGAAGACCGGAGTCTTCTGCCGCCGATTTTATCTCCTTTTTCTGTCTTCTGGCTCTGCAAGGGGGACGGCGGCGCGGCTCCGGGAACGGACGATCGAGGTCAGGCCCTGTGTTCGAACCCCCTGGAGTTAATGGTGTCCAGTAGCCTAAGAAGCACAAGCTAGCTGCACGCAGGTAGGTTTGCTTCTCTCCCCTCAGTCCCACGTAGCAGTGAGTCTGTTGCCAGCAGATCTCACTGAAAATAAAAAACCTAACAAATACTTTTTTTCTAGCAAGCTCAGGAGAGCCCACTAGGTGCATCCAGCTCTGGCCGGGCACAGATTCTAACTGAGGTCTGGAGGAGGGGCATAGAGGGAGGAGCCAGTGCACACCAGATAGTACCTAATCTTTCTTTTAGAGTGCCCAGTCTCCTGCGGAGCCCGTCTATTCCCCATGGTCCTTACGGAGTTCCCAGCATCCACTAGGACGTCAGAGAAAATACAGTTGATGTTAATATTCTGCTCCAGCGCAAATCTATTTGCAGGATCAAGCTATCTTCTGAAAACCAACACCGGAATATTGCTCTTAAATTACCCTACAGCTGGATACCAAACACCACCTCCAAACCTAATTCTGTCACCTCATATCCTGTAAAGGTGAATCCCTTTGTTATTATACCCTTTAAGCAAGTGTAACTCGCTGGTGTGGTGCATGCTGACTATGTGTAAATCGTGCACTATGTGTATTAAATATGAAATGTGTCTTTATGGCTTTTCCATTTGATCACAAATGCTACCGTAATTACTCATACTGCAATAATACGCAGGAGTGCGTGAGCGGTCATACGCAACTTGCGAATATGTGCATGCACGGCAGAACAAGTACGCGCACGGAGGCCATCTGTGTGTAGTTTGTACGTGATGTGTGTACTGAAATATTTTCGACTTCGACAGTCCACCCTTTGGCAGTCATAACTAACTGCCACACTTGACTACTAAATAGAAAATATTATCTACACAATATATACAAGTTTGGATGATCCGGGGAGAGTTGTAGGTGGGAAATGTATAGCCTAGTGGGATAGTAAAAAGCATGTATGTATGAATCCATGTCTGAGAGGCATGAATCATCGTGCCGTATATGTTCTAAATAAGCTTCGAGGTATTGCGAAGTATACATTAAATCCTTCTTATCCCGTATTAAGGGTCTGTACTTGGGCAAACAAACATTACCGAGCTTCGTTCAGGCAAGGGCTTTTAATCCCTCGCCTCTTCGGCTTCTAATACCAACAAATGGGGAGCACATTTAGTTGATGATACATGGAGGGGGAACATACGTGAGTGCTAGTATATGTGGGTAACACCTGTCGACTATGTGTGTCATTAACTGGAGGTTGCAGAGATGAAGATAAGACACATATACAAAAATGCATTCACATAAACACTTGGATAGGGCTGACGTCTTTTAGGTTTGTATGTTTACTGGGTAAAAGGGGGAAACAGAGAAAACTGGTGAAAGAAACAGGAAATGAAATTCATTTGCAATCCTTATCATAACACTGTCTCTATGGATGGATCATAAATCAAATCTGCTGCTGTAACAACGCCCTTGCTCCTTAGACTCATCAAATTTGTGCTGTGCTTGCGCCGCGTCAGAATTCGAACACACCTAAATATCAAACCAATAATTATGACGACACCTAGGATACACAGGAGAAACTTTCCTACACTTGCAATTACATTCTGTACCCACTCTCCTAATTCCAAAAAAACATTTGAGTGGGTTTAACCATGAGACCCAGCCGGTCAATTCATTACCCACAGCCGTCAAGGTAAGATTGTGTCTCCTTCGGAACTCCCACTTCAACTGCAAGATCTCATCCATCCTTTGATCGATGATCTCCGTGGGGTCGTCAGTGCTATTCGTAATATACGTACAGCACTTCACACCATATTGAGTTGCCAAAGTGACACAGTACCCACCCGTCACAGCCATGACATAATTCAAGACCATCCTGTGCTGGACCAACACGATCTTGTAGGCTTGTAACTCCCTGCCCGTATACCTAAAGGTGTCATCATACATCTCAGTGATATTGTCTATCAAGTTCGCAAGCACATGGATGTACCTAAAATTTATAGTTCCTCTGGCAGTACGGGTGATATCTAATGCGAGTAGGAACTGAATCCCGGTGGATTCATGGATCAAATCGGAGGCTGCGTGCTCTGCCCTATCTATGAGGTGTCTCTTGATGATGTGTTCATAATGGGTGTGAGTATAAGGAGTCTGAGCGCTGCGGTGATGTCTTTCATTTTATCGTGCTCTAAGGTCATGACCTCTGGTAGTAACCTTCCAATATAACACAATCCCTCAGAGCTCGGAGTGAGCCACTTGTACGCTTTCCTCCCACATATGAAATAGGCATCACCTGAGAGAACATAGGGGACAAAATGTAACAACACCATGTTGCAAATCTTCCATGTAAAAAAACCTATCCCCAGTTCTCTCATCTGCTCAGTACAAGTATCAGGCTGGATGATGTGGGCACAATACCCCAGTGACACTTTTCCAATCCACATGGTCTTGCTCCCACGTGTATACCTATACCGAAAATACCTCCCACTATTGGTTATAACATAGTATCTAAGGTTGAAAAAAGACAATTGTCCATCGGGTTCAACCAATTTGTGGTCTCCTATGCACGATTATTTTGTATAAAATTTTGACTGAAGTTGCTGACTGCTGTTCCGATTAACCCCTCTTTTTTTTATAATAACCATAGTGCGTGACTATGCCCCGTAACCCTGGATATCCTTATCCATTAGGAATTTATCTAACCCATTCTTAAAGGTGTTGACTGAGTTGGCCGTTACAACTCCCTCAGGCAGGGAATTCTAAACATGTATCGTCCTTACCGTAAAAAAGCCTTTACGCCGTATTGTGTGGAATCTCCTCTCCTCTAACCTGAGCGAGTGTCCACGAGTTCTGGGTTGATCTAACCAAAAACAGGTCCTGCGCAAGATCTGTATATTGTCCCCTTATATATTTGTAAATGTTGATCATGTCCCCCTCTTAATCTCCTCTTTTCCAGTGTAAACATGCCTAGTCTTGCAAGCCTTTCCTCGTATTCCAGCGTCTCCATACCCTTAATTAGTTTGGTCGCCCGCCTTTGAACCTTTTCTAGCTCCAGGATATCCTTTTTGTAGTAAGGTGCCCAGAATTGTACACAGTATTCAAGGTGTGGCCTCACAAGTGATTTATATAACGGGAGTATAATACTCTCGTCCCTAGCATCAATTCCCCGTTTTATGCATGCTAATATCTTATTAGCCTTCTTTGCTGCAGTCCTACTTTGGGTACTACTATCTTACGAACAAGTTCAGAGTCAATAGGTATCCTATCAGTGCTGTGCGAAAAGGTCATTGTCTCGTTATTCTAGGTTACTTCCCAATTTCCGGGTTTTCGGAAATTGGAGACATTAAAGCATATTAGTGATCTATCTACATGATACTGGTGGAGCTTCAAGCTAGGGGGCCTAGATATACTGAATTTCTTGTCCACCGGTCTCCCACCCCGTAATTCGAGTACCTCATCTAACGTTAAAGGATATGGCACTAATCCCAACTTACTCTGTCCTTGAGGTACTTGTAAGCACACCCAGCATTCTGTATGGTTTAAGACCTTACCCACTAATAAGTGGTAATCACTCAACGGATGTTGGTCCATATCAATATTACTGTTGGATTGACATCTCTGGGTGCACCCGTCTTCGACTATGTTCTCGCAATATTTACAAATACAATATTCATCAGACAATAACCCCTCACATTGTCTCCGAGCTCCGTGACTACCAGAGCGCTTACTGATACCAGCCTTTACTCGAGTGTTGTGCTGCTCCTGAGATCCTACAAATTCATACTCGCCATCAGAACCCATTCCAGATCCTTGCTCGACTTCTCTGGGACCCTCACCAAAACAGATTGTCCTGATCAAAAACAGAATTACTAGCAGAACCCGAAACGCAGTCTCTTGTGACAGATCCATTTAGTTAGGGGAAAGGAGGAAAATAAGGAGGAGAAAAGAAAGGAAAATGCAGTGGGGGGGTGAAAAAAGAAATTGGTGCGACAACCGTCCTTGATCTTGTTGCTCTCCGCACTCAGGTGCCGTTCAACAGTCCTGCCTCTCAGCTTTCCCGGAATAGACTCTCTAGTGATATGAGGTTCTCTTCACCTTGCTCTTTGTCACGAGTTTTCTCCGGGTCAGCGACCTTCTTGCAGTGGGACAAGTGGACCCAAGTCTCTCTTTCAGCGACCATTAATGCTGTTGTGCTGGTTAACAAGACTTGGTATGGTCCTTCCCACCTGTCTATGAGGCAACCTGAGCGTAGAAAATTTCGTATCATCACATAATCCTCAGGTTCAATGTCATGACAATTACTGTTCGGTAGGTCAGGAATCACCAGCTTTAGATTTCTTTGTTGATTTCTCAGCTGCTGGCTCATCCTAACCAAATATTTCAGTTATTTCATTATTGCATTTCAAATTATCCTGGGGGTCTATCATTACATGTGGTTGTCGACCAAAAAGAACTTTAAAGGGAGATAAGTTAAGCGGCGACCTGGGAGTGGTTCTGATGCTGTACAACACTAGTGGCAAAGCTTCTGGCCACAGCAATCCAGTTTCAGCCATCACCTTGCTCAGCTTGTTTTAATAGTGCTGTTCTTTCTCTCCACCTTTGCACTCGCCTGTGGCCGGTACGGAGTATGCAGCTTGCTATTAATTCCCATCAGTTTGCACATGACCTGAAAGACTTCACCTGTAAAATGGGTACCCCTATCACTTTCAATCATTCTAGGGATACCATATCTGCACACAAATTCCTGCACAATTTTCTTTGCAGTGAACGTTGCAGTATTTGTGGCAGTATTTGAGGCAGCAGGGAACGCTTCTACCCAGTTGGAAAACACATCAGTACAAACTAACACATATTTCAAATTCCTACAGGGTGGTAACTGTATGAAGTCGATTTGTATTACCTGAAAAGGTCCGTCTGTAGGAGGGATATGGGATGGCTCCGTTGGTATTGCCTTACCTGCATGAGAAGAGAATCCTGGCGCACTCCAGTAGGCTCTTACCAGCTTGCACATACCCTCTTTGCCCAGATGAGTCAGACCGTGTGCCGCCTCAGCTAGACTTGGAAGATATGCTCTGGGGGCCACTGGCTTACCGTGTCCATCTGTCCAAAGTCCTGAGGACTCCTGACCATATCCCTTCGCCTTCCAGACGGCCTTTTCCTGTAGGGAACACAAATTTTGCATTTCGATTAACTGTTGCATGTTAACTGTTTCAAATGTCATCAGTGATGTGATGTTCGTTTGTATGGTTGTGCTTGCTGCTGATTTTGCAGCTTCGTCTGCCCGGCTGTTACCTAGTGAGATTGGGTCTTGTTTGTAAGTGTGTGCTTTACACTTGATCAGTGGCATAAGTTCGTCACAGTCGCCCGGAGGCAAGATAAATATTGGTGCCCCCCTATTTCCTATATTAAGATAAATATATGTATGTATGTATGTATGCGTGTATATGTGTGTGTGTGTGTGTGTGTGTGTGTGTGTCACACATTTCGTAGCAGTCATACCCAGGATTAGAACCCATGACCTGTTACACTAACAGCAGACACTTTACTGATGGAGTTATTTGCTCCTGTAGAGGAAGCATGAGAATTCTAACTATATGAAGTTACGTGTAATTGTCAGAGAAGTAGCTTCATATAGTTAGAATTCTCATATTTCCTATACAGGAGCAAACAGCTTAATCAGTAAGGTGCCGCATCCAGTGTAATAGGCTGTGGTTTCTAATCCTGGGTATGACACTTGTAAAATGTGTATATTCAGTATAATAAAGTGGGTGCGATTTGTAAGGTGCAGGGACCAGTGAGGAAGTCGGCCACTGAAAAGACAGCGGCAGCTATCAATTAACTTAATTCAATGGTGTCACAGAATGGACCACTTTAAAGGCGTCCATGTATATATTAGCTGACTTACCTTTGGCCAACTCACATGCTCTGGTCAGAGCTACCACCTCAGCGACTTGTGACGAGTGTGGTGGGCCAAGGGGTTCAGCTTCTATGATACCTTCATCATCTACAACTGCATATCCAGTGCACAGGTCTCCCAATTCCGTCTGTCTGTGGAAACTACTGTCAGTGTAGAAGGTAAAGTCTACTCCTTCCAGTGGGTTGTCACGGATGTCAGGTCTCGCAGTGAAAGTTTGGTTCAGGTATTCCATACAATCATGCGTATCAGTATCTGCACTAAATCCTCCTTCACCATCATTCTCATCCTCCACCCTTTGTGCATGTCTAGGCACACTTGGCATGTAAGTTGCAGGATTTAGTGAGCTGCATCTCTTAATGGTGATGTTTACAGGGGCCATCAGTGATAATTCCCACTTTGTAAACCGAGCAGATGAGACATGTCTGGTTTGGGCGGAGTTCAGCAAGGCTGATACTGCATGAGGTGTATGGATGGTCAAGTCGTGTCCTAACACTACGTCCTCACTTTTACTTACCAGCAAAGCTATCGCTGCAACACTTCGCAAGCAAGTGGGGAGAGACCGTGCTACAGTGTCCAACTGTGCACTGTAGTAGGCTACCGGTCTGCTGGCATCACCATGTCCCTGTGTTAAGACTCCTGCCACGCACCCAGCACTTTCAGTACCGTACAATTCAAAGGGCTTCTCATAATCTGGCATACCTAATGCAGGTGCTTGTGATAAACACTGTTTTAGTCTCTCAAACGCCAGTTCGGACTCATCTGTGTGAGAGATCCGTTCTGGTTTGCTCGAAGAGACCATTTCTTGCAAAGGTAAAGCCAGTATGGAGAACCCTGGAATCCAGTTCCTACAGTACCCACACATTCCGAGGAAAGTGCGGATCTGTTGCTGAGTTTTTGGCAGTCATGTCGCGAATCGCCTGTAGTCTATCAGCGGTGAGGTGTCTAAGTCCGTGCGTCAAGCAGTGTCCCAAGTATTTAACCCTGGTCCGGCACAACTGCAACCTATCCTTTGAAACCTTGTGTCCTGTCTGGGAAAGATGAAACAGAAGCTGTTTCGTATCTTTCAAGGATGATTCGAGTGAGTCAGAACACAACAAGTCATCAACATATTGTATTAGCACTGATCCACTCTCAGGTTGGAAGGATTGCAAACAGTCATGTAAGGCCTGGGAGAAAATACTTGGGCTGTCAATGAAACCTTGGGAGAGACGAGTCCAGGTGTACTGTACTCCCCTGTACGTGTACGCAAAGAGATATTGGCTGTCAGGGTGAAGAGGGACAGAAAAAAAAACAGAGCAGAGATTAATGACAGTGAAGAATTTTGCAATAGGGGGAATTTGCATGAGGATGACAGCTGGATTGGGCACTACGGGGAATTGGCTCTCAACTATTTTGTTTATCCCCCTTAAATCCTGCACTAGCCTGTAACCCCTCCCCCCACTCTTTCACAGGGAAGATGGGGCTATTGGCGGTGCTGGACGTCCTGACTAGGATGCCCTGCTGTAGCAGCCGCTCTATGACAGGGTACACTCCTAACTTTACCTCTGGCTTCAGAGGATATTGAGGGATTTTTGGAGCTATCCTGCCATCTTTTACATGTACTGCTACTGGAGCTACATTCGCCATCAATCCAGTGTCCTGTCCATCTTTGGTCCAAAGGGAACCCGGTATTTGCGAGATCATTTCCTCTACCTTTGATGGACACGTGTCTATAACAGTAGAATGCGACATTAGCCTTTGAGGGGTGTCTAGTATATTTTGCACTTCTTGAACATGGTTCTCAGGTATATCCAAGAAGACACCCTCAGGAGAACAATATATGACACACCTCATTTTACACAATAATTCTCTGCCAAGTAGATTAGTCGGAGCCGATGCTGCCAACAGGAAAGAATGTTTGGTTTGCAAGGGCCCTATCGTAACCTCTGCAGGTCTACTCAAAGGGTATTGTACCGTTCCTGTTACTCCCATTGCCGAAATCGTTTTTCCCGTGGTTTTCATACCTGATGTGGAATTCAACACTGACCTGGCTGCCCCTGTATCTACAAGAAAAGGTAATGGTACACCAGCTACATCAACCATGACCTCAGGTTCCTTTCCAAGGCTAGCAATCAACTTCACTGGCTGTAGACTACAGGTGTGGTCTGACTTCTATTGTGTAGTGGGACCTTCCCACAGCGCATTGGCAGCTACGATATGTGAGGGGGATAACAGAGTTTTCGGAGGCCTGCCAGTCCCTCCTAGGTGGGTACCTCTGTGTTTCCCCTCTATGTGGTCCCTGTTCCCAACTATGTGTGTTATAGCGTGGTTCGTATCCTGGTCTAGGGGGTCTGTATACATTGTGTCCCTTTATTCCTACATTCCCTTGAGTAATGCCCTTCCTTCTGGCAATTGTAGTATACTATTTCCCGTGACTTGCCATCAGGGGTCTGGGGTTTTGGCTGATGGGACTTTCCTCTAAGTGCATGTATACTTCCCATCATCAGCTTATCCCCTTGCGACTCCCTGTGTTTTGTTATATTCCAATCATGCTCGATAGTGGACTCTCTCAACGCAGCCACAGAGATACCTCTCCAGTTAGGTAGAGGTTTGCACCCTTGTCCTCAGTGTTTCCTTTAAACCATCCATTAACACCGAGACTGCTACCTCCCTGTGATGTGCATTATCCTTAATGTCCTCGATCCCAGTGTATCTAGCTATTTCCTGCAGTGCTCTATGGAAATATTCGGATGCCGTTTCACCTTCCTTTTGTCTTATGGAGAAGATTTTATTCCATTTAACAACAGTAGGGAAATACACTCCTAATTGCAGACTGATTTGCTTTACGTTCTCCTGATTGTAGTCATCAGTGAGAGGTACTTCTGCATCTAACTTACAATCCGTTATGAATTTCGTGATGTCAATATTTGAGGGTAAACACACCCGTAGCACTGTTCACCAATCTTTATTTGTGGGTTCATGGGCGTTACCTAACTCTCTAAAGAATTTCTGGCATCCAACTAGATCTTTTCTGGAATCGGGGAATTCTGACATAATTGACCTTAACTCTGCTCGGGACCAAGGACAATGCATGGCAATGTTCCTGATGGTAGTTACTCCCTGATTGTCAGTTCTCCCGTTGTGAACCGCAATCACCCTGACAGGATTTAATTCAACTACATAATTTTGGCTTGACTCTATAATGTGGGGAGCTATCGTCTCTGCATAGTGTATGTTGCCGTACTTACCTGTGGACACAACCCCACTTACCCCTCCGCTGGGGGGCATCACTAGAACTCTTGGTGGTTGGGCCGTGCTCACCTGAGTATTCTGTATGGTGGCTGCTAGAGAGAGTGCCGATATCGTGCTGGGCTCATCTTCCTGCTCACAGTCCTGGGGACAATTTTAAACGGGATACAGCTGGCAAGGGTTAGCACATTGATCAATTACTTTCCTATCCTTTACCAATGCACCATTGCTTGTAGCCAATTTCTCCCCCATCAACATATGGTGGTGGTGGTGCGGTCGCCATCGCTTTCCCGCTAGGTTTGGAACCTGCTGTGCGAGCCAATTCCCTCTGCACATCCCCTCTTGCTGCCATCAGTTTAAACAATCTGTATGCCTGATCCTTTGTTTTTTAGATTTTATCAGACATATCCTAATTCTTATGTTCTGTAATACCTCTGACTCAAAGCTGCCCATCCTAGGGAATGATGCCCTATCTTCAGCAGTCATACGTACCCATTCAGAACAAAAAGTTTCTGCGTGTGGACCATATTTTCCACACATAATAAACCTCGCTGACCCCTTGGGCCACGGCTCTTCAGCCTGAACCCTGGCTACAATACGCCCACCGCTTATGCAATTGGATCCCATCACGGACTTTTTCCTTTTACGCAATCCCCAATGCACGACATGGATAGGCGGTGAAAGTTCTTAGAGCGCTTTCACCCACTCCTTCTCCGCTGATGTATCACGACTCACTCCAATAGTGACCACCGCGTACCCAGTGAGGTGCCCTAGCTGGCTTCTATTCACTGGAAGTTTTTAGGAGTGACTTACCTTTTCCAGTGAATATCTACCGTTGGAGATTTTGCTGAAAGAGACCAGCGAAAACTCCCTGTACACTTATACACAAATCACGCTTGCGTATGCTCTACACGGCGCTAATGATACCATGGTTTTGCGCAAAAAGTTTGCACAAAAGGTATCAAGATGCGCCACGTATTGCACCCACAAACGCGCAGTCCAATCGCACAGCGTATAGGTACTTGTTACCTATCTGCTCTACGACCACTGGAGTCGAATATACAAGCTGCGCTCCTCAGCCGGAGCGTAACAAAAAACCTTTACTTCAGTCCACAATTCTTTACTACACAATGCACAATTCCATATTATACTCCTCTGCAAATCTCCTCACGATTTGCGTACTTCACTATCTGTATTAACGTGAGTCAGCTGCCTCACGCCGCCAAGCCTCCACTTACTTAGTGTCACCGACGGGATCCCGAATTCCCGGGGTTCAATACACTCACTCCGACTTTCAGCTCACACAAATACACAGTGTTTTTCTGTACAGAAAAAATTTCCACTCTTTCTGATTGGCAGCTTTACCCCAGAGGCAGTAGAGTTTAGACAAAAGTCTTACACTAATCTGCTTTTGAAATCGGATAGTACTGTGCTATTTGTATTTAAGGTATACTATCCCACCTTAATTGAACAACTATCGTGTGATTCTGTACTTAGCGTCCGTACTCCTATGCAACCTTGCGTAGACACGTGACCATGCGTGACTTTTACACCGCGTGCGCGGTCCTGTACTTTGTCCGGACCACGTGTACAAAACGTGCGTCCGCAATAAAACAAACCACACAATCTTTATAAATGTGAGCAGTACAAACTATAATCGCTCACAAACACAACCCACACTTGTTCTGTGTAAACCTTTACAACCAGGCCAGAACTGCGTTTTGTGTCTTTATAATTACTCCCTTAACGCACTAATTCAAATTTATCTATATAGCAAACAAATGTATCCGATTTCACACAGATCTAAACTGACTTAAAAATCTATACCTTGTGGCAACAATATGTGAGAGGGTATGCAAAGTATAGGTACACCCAAAAATTACACTGAGACAATAAACAGCTTCTTCCTGTATCCGGGATTCACACCAGCACCTCTTAAGACTGTAGCCACAGACGTGATCTAACAACACAGAATAATAGGGTTTAAGAACACCCAAGCAACCAGAAAAAGGTTGATCTTAAGATGCATCTCCACCCTTTGTTGATAGATCAAGTCTGTTCTATTAGCTGCAAATCTATGAGATTGTAGTGGACCGGAGGAGCCCCCAATTGTGAATGCTGATTATTATACAGGACATAAAGCAATACCTTAATACACTTAAATTCGAGCCGCTGAGGCCGCTGTATGTAATCCTTACCCTACGTACTTTTTACACAGTTAGCGTACAAAAGCCTGTACCGTGTACGCACTTTGCGTACACACGCCGCGACGGACGTACAAAGTACACGCAGTGCATACACACACACACTGACACGCTGAGAGCACAATGCAGTTACACGTGTGATAGAAATACACCTTAAACCTTAGCAGGAAATGGGACACGACACCAATTGTATTTCAAAACTATGTTGGGGTCCAACCCACCAACGGTTATTTTACTAGCAGGAGGTTACAACAATAATACAATACAAGAAAAGAAAAAGGCTACAGTCAATGGTACATACGTTTGTTCGCCAGCACTACCCGGTCCAGTCCTCAGTCAATCAAGGTAGATGACCTTCAGAGATTGTGTGTGACCGGGCTTGCAGCTGGCCTTTTATACATTTGTCCAAAACCTAATACAATGGAAACTGTAATCTCTTCATCTATTGGTCACTGGGATAGTCATTTACAGTACAGGAGAGGTCATAGGTCGGTTTGAATAGGTGGGTGATGTCTGGTCCAGGTGCACTTGCAGTTGGTCTCCAGTGGGTTCCCGCCGAATATCAGGAGTACAGTAAATACAGTTGATATTAATATTCTGCTCCAGCGCATATCTATTTGCAGGATAGAGCTATCTTCTGAAAACCAACACCGGAATATTGCTCTTAAATTACCCTACAGCTGGATACCAAACACCACCTCCAAACCTAATTCTGTCACCTCATATCCTGTAAAGATGAATCCCTTTGTTATTATACCCTTTAAGCAAGTGTAACTCGCTGGTGTGGTGCATGCTTACTATGTGTAAATCGTGCACTATGTGTATTAAATATGAAATGTGTCTTTATGGCTTTTCCATTTGATCACAAATGCTACCGTAATTACTTATTTATTTATTATTTATTAACAGTTTCTTATATAGCGCAGCATATTCCGTTGCGCTTTCCACCAGCGTCTCATACCACGCGATAATACGCAGGACTGCGTGAGCAGTCATACGCAACTTGCCAATATGTGCATGCCTGCAGAACAAGTACGCGCACGGAGGCCATCTGTGTGTAGTTTGTACGTGATGTGTGTACTGAAATATTTTCGACTTCGACAGTCCACCCTTTGGCAGTCATAACTAACTGCCACACTTGACTACTAAACAGAAAATATTATCTACACAATATATACAAGTTTGGATGATCCGGGGAGAGTTGTAGGTGGGAAATGTATAGCCTAGTGGGATAGTAAAAAGCATGTATGTATGAATCCATGTCTGAGAGGCATGTATCATCGTGCCGTATATGTTCTAAATAAGCTTCGAGGTATTGCGAAGTATACATTAAATCCTTCTTATCCCGTATTAAGGGTCTGTACTTGGGCAAACAAACATTGTCGAGCTTCGTTCAGGCAAGGGCTTTTAATCCCTCGCCTCTTCGGCTTCTAATACCAACAAATGGGGAGCACATTTAGTTGATGATACATGGAGGGGGAACATACGTGAGTGCTAGTATATGTGGGTAACACCTGTCGACTATGTGTGTCATTAACTGGAGGTTGCAGAGATGAAGATAAGACACATATACAAAAATGCATTCACATAAACACTTGGATAGGGCTGACGTCTTTTAGGGTTGTATGTTTACTGGGTAAAAGGGGGAAACAGAGAAAACTGGTGAAAGAAACAGGAAATGAAATTCATTTGCAACCCTTATCATAACACTGTCTCTATGGATGGATCATAAATCAAATCTGCTGCTGTAACAACGCCCTTGCTCCTTAGACTCATCAAATTTGTGCTGTGCTTGCGCCACGTCAGAATTCGAACACACCTAAATATCAAACCAATAATTATGACGACACCTAGGATACACAGGAGAAACTTTCCTACACTTGCAATTACATTCTGTACCCACTCTCCTAATTCCAAAAAAACATTTGAGTGGGTTTAACCATGAGACCCAGCCGGTCAATTCATTACCCACAGCCGTCAAGGTAAGATTGTGTCTCCTTCGGAACTCCCACTTCAACTGCAAGATCTCATCCATCCTTTGATCGATGATCTCCGTGGGGTCGTCAGTGCTATTCGTAATATACGTACAGCACTTCACACCATATTGAGTTGCCAAATTGACACAGTACCCACCCGTCACAGCCATGACATAATTCAGGACCATCCTGTGCTGGACCAACTCGATCTTGTAGGCTTGTAACTCCCTGCCCGTATACCTAGAGATGTCATCATACATCTCAGTGATATTGTCTATCAAGTTCGCAAGCACATGGATGTACCTAAAATTTATAGTTCCTCTGGCAGTACGGGTGATATCTAATGCGAGTAGGAACTGAATCCGGGTGGATTCATGGATCAAATCAGAGGCTGCGTGCTCTGCCCTATCTATGAGGTGTCTCTTGATGATGTGTTCATAATGGGTGTGAGTATAAGGAGTCTGAGCGCTGCGGTGAATGTCTTTCATTTTATCGTGCTCTAAGGTCATGACCTCTGGTAGTAATCTTCCAATATAACACAATCCCTCAGAGCTCGGAGTGAGCCACTTGTACGCTTTCCTCCCACATATGAAATAGGCATCACCTGAGAGAACATAGGGGACAAAATGTAACAACACCATGTTGCAAATCTTCCATGTAAAAAAAACAATCCCCAGTTCTCTCATCTGCTCAGTACAAGTATCAGGCTGGATGATGTGGGCACAATACCCCGGTGACACTTTTCCAACCCACATGGTCTTGCTCCCACGTTTATACCTATACCGAAAATACCTCCCACTATTGGTTATAACATAGTATCTAAGGTTGAAAAAAGACAATTGTCCATCGGGTTCAACCTATTTGTGGTCTCCTATGCACGATTATTTTGTATAAAATTTTGACTGAAGTTGCTGACTGCTGTTCCGATTAACCCCTCTTTTTTTATAATAACCATAGTGCGTGACTATGCCCCGTAACCCTGGATATCCTTATCCATTAGGAATTTATCTAACCCATTCTTAAAGGTGTTGACTGAGTTGGCCATTACAACTGCCTCAGGCAGGGAATTCCAAACATGTATCGTCCTTACCGTAAAAAAGCCTTTACGCCGTATTGTGTGGAATCTCCTCTCCTCTAACCTGATCTAACCAAAAACAGGTCCTGCGCAAGATCTGTATATTGTCCCCTTATATATTTGTAAATGTTGATCATGTCCCCCTCTTAATCTACTCTTTTCCAGTGTAAACATGCCTAGTCTTGCAAGCCTTTCCTCGTATTCCAGCGTCTCCATACCCTTAATTAGTTTGGTCGCCCGCCTTTGAACCTTTTCTAGCTCCAGGATATCCTTTTTGTAGTAAGGTGCCCAGAATTGTACACAGTATTCAAGGTGTGGCCTCACAAGTGATTTATATAACGGGAGTATAATACTCTCGTCCCTAGCATCAATTCCCCGTTTTATGCATGCTAATATCTTATTAGCCTTCTTTGCTGCAGTCCTACTTTGGGTACTACTATCTTACGAACAAGTTCAGAGTCAATAGGTATCCTATCAGCGCTGTGCGAAAAGGTCATTGTCTCGTTATTCTAGGTCACTTCCCAATTTCCGGGTTTTCGGAAATTGGAGACATTAAAGCATATTAGTGATCTATCTACATGATACTGGTGGAGCTTCAAGCTAGGGGGCCTAGATATATTGAATTTCTTGTCCACCGGTCTCCCACCCCGTAATTCGAGTACCTCATCTAACGTTAAAGGATATGGCACTAATCCCAATTTACTCTGTCCTTGAGGTACTTGTAAGCACACCCAGCATTCTGTATGGTTTAAGACCTTACCCACTAATAAGTGGTAATCACTCAACGGATGTTGGTCCATATCAATATTACTGTTGGATTGACATCTCTGGATGCACCCATCTTCGACTATGTTCTCGCAATATTTACAAATATAATATTCATCAGACAATAACCCCTTACATTGTCTCCGAGCTCCGTGACTACCAGAGCGCTTACTGATACCAGCCTTTACTCGAGTGTTGTGCTGCTCCTGAGATCCTACAAATTCATACTCGCCATCAGAATCCATTCCAGATCCTTGCTCGACTTCTCTGGGACCCTCACCAAAACAGATTGTCCTGATCAAAAACAGAATTACTAGCAGAACCCGAAACACAGCCTATTGTGACAGATCCATTTCGTTAGGGGAAAGGAGGAAAATAAGGAGGAGAAAAGAAAGGAAAATGCAGTGGGGGGGTGAAAAAAGAAATTGGTGCGACAACCGTCCTTGATCTTGTTGCTCTCCACACTCAGGTGCCGTTCAACAGTCCTGCCTCTCAGCTTTCCCGGAATAGACTCTCTAGTGATATGAGGTTCTCTTCACCTTGCTCTTTGTCACGAGTTTTCTCCGGGTCAGCGACCTTCTTGCAGTGGGACAAGTGGACCCAAGTCTCTCTTTCAGCGACCTTTAATGCTGTTGTGCTGGTTAACAAGACTTGGTATGGTCCTTCCCACCTGTCTATGAGGGAACCTGAGCGTAGAAAATTTCGTATCATCACATAATCCTTATGTTCAATGTCATGACAATTACTGTTCGGTAGGTCAGGAATCACCAGCTTTAGATTTCTTTGTTGATTTCTCAGCTGCTGGCTCATCCTAACCAAATATTTCAATTATTTCATTATTGCATTTCAAATCATCCTGGGGGTCTATCATTACATGTGGTTGTCGACCAAAAAGAACTTCAAAGGGAGATAAGTTAAGCGGCGACCTGGGAGTGGTTCTGATGCTGTACAACACTAGTGGCAAAGCTTCTGGCCACAGCAATCCAGTTTCAGCCATCACCTTGCTCAGCTTGTTCTTAATAGTGCTGTTCATTCTCTCCACCTTTGCACTCGCCTGTGGCCGGTATGGAGTATGCAGCTTGCTATTAATTCCCATCAGTTTGCACATGACCTGAAAGACTTCACCTGTAAAATGGGTACCCCTATCACTTTCAATCATTCTAGGGATACCATATCTGCACACAAATTCCTGCACAATTTTCTTTGCAGTGAACGTGGCAGTATTTGTGGCAGCAGGGAACGCTTCTACCCAGTCGGAAAACACATCAGTACAAACTAACACATATTTCAAATTCCTACAGGGTGGTAACTGTATGAAGTCGATTTGTATTACCTGAAAAGGTCCGTCTGTAGGAGGGATATGGGATGGCTCCGTTGGTATTGCCTTACCTGCATGAGAAGAGAATCCTGGCGCACTCCAGTAGGCTCTTACCAGCTTGCACATACCCTCTTTGCCCAGATGAGTCAGACCGTGTGCCGCCTCAGCTAGACTTGGAAGATATGCTCTGGGGGCCACTGGCTTACCGTGTCCATCTGTCCAAAGTCCTGAGGACTCCTGACCATATCCCTTCGCCTTCCAGACGGCCTTTTCCTGTAGGGAACACAAATTTTGCATTTCGATTAACTGTTGCATGTTAACTGTTTCAAATGTCATCAGTGATGTGATGTTCGTTTGTATGGTTGTGCTTGCTGCTGATTTTGCAGCTTCGTCTGCCCGGCTGTTACCAAGTGAGATTGGGTCTTGTTTGTAAGTGTGTGCTTTACACTTGATCAGTGGCGTAAGTTCGTCACAGTCGCCCGGAGGCAAGATAAATATTGGTGCCCCCCTATTTCCTATATTAAGATAAATATATGTATGTATGAGTGTGTGTGTGTGTGTGTGTGTGTGTGTGTGTATGGTGTGTTCTGAAAAAAAAATATATACTGTATTTATACATTTAATTGTCTTTTATTTTAAATCACACATTTCTTAGCAGTCATACCCAGGATTAGAACCCATGACCTGTTTCACTAACAGCAGACACTTTACTGATGGAGTTATTTGCTCCTGTAGAGGAAGCATGAGAATTCTAACTATATGAAGTTACGTGTAATTGTCAGAGAAGTAGCTTCATATAGTTAGAATTCTCATATTTCCTATACAGGAGCAAACAGCTTCATCAGTAAGGTGCCACATCCAGTGTAATAGGCTGTCGTTTCTAATCCTGGGTATGACACTTGTAAAATGTGTATATTCAGTATAATAAAGTGGGTGCGATTTGTAAGGTGCAGGGACCGGTGAGGAAGTCGGCCACTGAAAAGACAGCGGCAGCTATCAATTAACTTAATTCAATGGTGTCACAGAATGGGAGGAGAGGTGCCCCCCTTCAAAGCAGGAGCCCGGCGGCAGATGACTCCGTTGCCTCCCAAAGTTCTGCCTCTGCACTTGATAACAGCCACTCTGTCTGGTTCTTGTATTGCTGTCAGGAGCCTTTTGATGTGGGACGCATGCGCTACAGGTGTGCCAGCTGCCGTCATGAAATTTCTGAGGCGCCACAGGGCCCCAAAATCATGCACCACTCCAAAGGCGTACCTAGAGTCCATGTATATATTAGCTGACTTACCTTTGGCCAACTCACATGCTCTGGTCAGAGCTACCACCTCAGCGACTTGTGCCGAGTGTGGTGGGCCAAGGGGTTCAGCTTCTATGATACCTTCATCATCTACAACTGCATATCCAGTGCACAGGTCTCCCAATTCCGTCTGTCTGTGGAAACTACTGTCAGTGTAGAAGGTAAAGTCTACTCCTTCCAGTGGGTTGTTACGGATGTCAGGTCTCGCAGTGAAAGTTTGGTTCAGGTATTCCATACAATCATGCGTATCAGTATCTGCACTAAATCCTCCTTCACCATCATTCTCATCCTTCACCCTTTGTGCCTGTCTAGGCACACTTGGCATGTAAGTTGCAGGATTTAGTGAGCTGCATCTCTTAATGGTGATGTTTACAGGGGCCATCAGTGATAATTCCCACTTTGTAAACCGAGCAGATGAGACATGTCTGGTTTGGGCGGAGTTCAGCAAGGCTAATACTGCATGAGGTGTATGGATGGTCAAGTCGTGTCCTAACACTCACTTTTACTTACCAGCAAAGCTATCGCTGCAACACTTCGCAAGCAAGTGGGGAGAGACCGTGCTACAGTGTCCAACTGTGCACTGTAGTAGGCTACCGGTCTGCTGGCATCACCATGTCCCTGTGTTAAGACTCCTGCCACGCACCCAGCACTTTCAGTACCGTACAATTCAAAGGGCTTCTCATAATCTGGCATACCTAATGCAGGTGCTTGTGATAAACACTGTTTTAGTCTCTCAAACGCCAGTTCGGACTCATCTGTGTGAGAGATCCGTTTCGGTTTGCTCGAAGAGACCATTTCTTGCAAAGGTAAAGCCAGTATGGAGAACCCTGGAATCCAGTTCCTACAGTACCCACACATTCAGAGGAAAGTGCGGATCTGTTGCTGAGTTTTTGGCAGTCATGTCGCGAATCGCCTGTAGTCTATCAGCGGTGAGGTGTCTAAGTCCTTGCGTCAAGCAGTGTCCCAAGTATTTAACCCTGGTCCGGCACAACTGCAACCTATCCTTTGAAACCTTGTGTCCTGTCTGGGAAAGATGAAACAGAAGCTGTTTCGTATCTTTCAAGGACGATTCGAGTGAGTCAGAACACAACAAGTCATCAACATATTGTATTAGCACTGATCCACTCTCAGGTTGGAAGGATTGCAAACAGTCATGTAAGGCCTGGGAGAAAATACTTGGGCTGTCAATGAAACCTTGGGAGAGACGAGTCCAGGTGTACTGTACTCCCCTGTACGTGTACGCAAAGAGATATTGGCTGTCAGGGTGAAGAGGGACAGAAAAGAAAGCAGAGCAGAGATTAATGACAGTGAAAAATTTTGCAGTAGGGGGAATTTGCATGAGGATGACAGCTGGATTGGCTCTCAACTATTTTGTTTATCCCCCTTAAATCCTGCACTAGCCTGTAACCCCTCCCCCCACTTTTTCACAGGGAAGATGGGGCTATTGGCGGTGCTGGACGTCCTGACTAGGATGCCCTGCTGTAGCAGCCGCTCTATGACAGGGTACACTCCTAACTTTACCTCTGGCTTCAGAGGATATTGAGGGATTTTTGGAGCTATCCTGCCATCTTTTACATGTACTGCTACTGGAGCTACATTCGCCATCAATCCAGTGTCTTGTCCATCTTTGGTCCAAAGGGAACCCGGTATTTGCGAGATAATTTCCTCTACCTTTGATGGACACGTGTCTATAACAGTAGAATGCGACATTAGCCTTTGAGGGGTGTCTAGTATATTTTGCACTTCTTGAACATGGTTCTCAGGTATATCCAAGAAGACACCCTCAGGAGAACAATATATGACACACCTCATTTTACACAATAAGTCTCTGCCAAGTAGATTAGTCGGAGCCGATGCTGCCAACAGGAAAGAATGTTTGGTTTGCAAGGGCCCTATCGTAACCTCTGCAGGTCTACTCAAAGGGTATTGTTGCACCATTCCTGTTACTCCCATTGCCGAAATCGTTTTTCCCGTGGTTTTCATACCTGATGTGGAATTCAACACTGACCTGGCTGCCCCTGTATCTACAAGAAAAGGTAATGGTACACCAGCTACATCAACCATGACCTCAGGTTCCTTTCCAAGGCTAGCAATCAACTTCACTGGCTGTAGACTACAGGTGTGGCATGACCTCTATTGTGTAGTGGGACCTTCCCGCAGCGCATTGGCAGCTACGATATGTGAGGGGGATAACAGAGTTTTCAGAGGCCTGCCAGTCCCTCCTAGGTGGGTACCTCCGTGTTTCCCCTCTATGTGGTCCCTGTTCCCAACTATGTGTGTTATAGCGTGGTTCGTATCCTGGTCTAGGGGGTCTGTATACATTGTGTCCCTTTATTCCTACATTCCCTTGAGTAATGCCCTTCCTTCTGGCAATTGTAGTATACTATTTCCCGTGACTTTCCATCAGGGGTCTGGGGTTTTGGCTGATGGGACTTTCCTCTAAATGCCTGTATACTTCCCATCATCAGCTTATCCCCTTGCGACTCCCTGTGTTTTGTTATATTCCAATCATGCTCGATAGTGGACTCTCTCAACGCAGCCACAGAGATACCTCTCCAGTTAGGTAGAGGTTTGCACCCTTGTCCTCAGTGTTTCCTTTAAACCATCCATTAACACCGAGACTGCTACCTCCCTGTGATGTGCATTATCCTTAATGTCCTCGATCCCAGTGTATCTAGCTATTTCCTGCAGTGCTCTATGGAAATATTCGGATGCCGTTTCACCTTCCTTTTGTCTTATGGAGATTTTATTTCATTTAACAACAGTAGGGAAATACACTCCTAATTGCAGACTGATTTGCTTTACGTTCTCCTGATTGTAGTCATCAGTGAGAGGTACTTCTGCATCTAACTTACAATCCGTTATGAATTTCGTGATGTCAATATTTGAGGGTAAACACACCGTAGCACTGTTCACCAATCTTTATTTGTGGGTTCATGGGCGTTACCTAACTCTCTAAAGAATTTCTGGCATCCAACTAGATCTTTTCTGGAATCGGGGAATTCTGACATAATTGACCTTAACTCTGCTCGGGACCAAGGACAATGCATGGCAATGTTCCTGATGGTAGTTACTCCCTGATTGTCAGTTCTCCCGTTGTGAACCGCAATCACCCTGACAGGATTTAATTCAACTACATAATTTTGGCATGACTCTATAATGTGGGGAGCTATCGTCTCTGCATAGTGTATGTTGCCGTACTTACCTGTGGACACAACCCCACTTACCCCTCCGCTGGGGGGCATCGCTAGAACTCTTGGTGGTTGGGCCGTGCTCACCTGAGTATTCTGTATGGTGGCTGCTAGAGAGAGTGCCGATATCGTGCTGGGCTCATCTTCCTGCTCACAGTCCTGGGGGAAATTTTAAACGGGATACAGCTGGCAAGGGTTAGGGTTAGCATATTGATCAATTACTTTCCTATCCTTTACCAATGCACCATTGCTTGTAGCCAATTTCTCCCCCATCAACATATGGTGGTGGTGGTGCGGTCGCCATCGCTTTCCCGCTAGGTTTGGAACCTGCTGAGCGAGCCAATTCCCTCTGCACATCCCCTCTTGCTGCCATAAGTTTAAACAATCTGTATGCCTGATCCTTTGTTTTTTAGATTTTATCAGACATATCCTAATTCTTATGTTCTGTAATACCTCTGACTCAAAGCTGCCCATCCTAGGGAATGATGCCCTATCTTCAGCAGTCATACGTACCCATTCAGAACAAAAAGTTTCTGCGTGTGGACCATATTTCCCACACATAATAAACCTCGCTGACCCCTTGGGCCGCGGCTCTTCAGCCTGAACCCTGGCTACCATACGCCCACCGCTTGTGCAATTGGATCCCATCACGGACTTTTTCCTTTTACGCAATCCCCAATGCATGACATGGATAGGCGGTGAAAGTTCTTAGAGCGCTTTCACCCACTCCTTCTCCGCTGATGTACCACGACTCACTCCAATAGTGACCACCGCGTACCCAGTGAGGTGCACTAACTGGCTTCTATTCACTAGAAGTTTTTAGGAGTGACTTACCTTTTCCAGTGAATATCTACCGTTGGAGATTTTGCTGAAAGAGACCAGCGAATCTCCCTGTACCCTTATACACAAATCACGCTTGCATATGCTCTACACGGCGCTAATGATACCACGGTTTTGCACAAAAAGTTTGCACAAAGGTATCAAGATGCGCCACGTATTGTACCCACAAACGCGCAGTCCAATCGCACAGCGTATAGGTACTTGTTACCTATCTGCTCTACGACCACTGGAGTCGAATATACAAGCTGCGCTCCTCAGCCGGAGCGTAACAAAAAACCTTTACTTCAGTCCACAATTCTTTACTACACAATGCACAATTCCCTATTATACTCCTCTGCAAATCTCCTCACGATTTGCGTACTTCACTATCTGTATTAACGTGAGTCAGCTGCCTCACGCCGCCAAGCCTCCACTTACTTAGTGTCACCGACGGGATCCCGAATTCCCGGGGTTCAATACACTCACTCCGACTTTCAGCTCACACAAATACAGTGCTTTTCTGTACAGAAAAAATATCCACTCTTTCTGATTGGCAGCTTTACCCCAGAGGCAGTAGAGTTTAGACAAAAGTCTTACACTAATCTGCTTTTGAAATCGGATAGTACTGTGCTATTTGTATTTAAGGTATACTATCCCACCTTCATTGAACAACTATCGTGTGATTCTGTACTTGGCGTCCGTACTCCTATGCAACCTTGCGTAGACACGTGACCATGCGTGACTTTTACGCCGCGTGCGCGCTCCTGTACTTTGTCCGGACCACGTGTACAAAACGTGCGTCCGCAATAAAACAAACCTCACAATCTTTATAAATGTGAGCAGTACAAACTATAATCGCTCACAAACACAACCCACACTTGTTCTGTGTAAACCTTTACAACCAGGCCAGAACTGCGTTTTGTGTCTTTATAATTACTCCCTTAACACACGAATTCAAATTTATCTATATAGCAAACAAATGTATCCGATTTCACACAGATCTAAACATACTCAAAAATCTATACCTTGTGGCAACAATATGTGAGAGGGTATGCAAAGTATAGGTACGCCCAAAAATTACACTGAGACAATAAACAGCTTCTTCCTGTATCCGGGATTCACACCAGCACCTCTTAAGACTGTAGCCACAGACGTGATCTAACAACACAGAATAATAGGGTTTAAGAACACCCAAGCAACCAGAAAAAGGTTTATCTTAAGATGCATCTCCACCCTTTGTTGATAGATCAAGTCTGTTCTATTAGCTGCAAATCTATGAGATTGTAGTGGACCGGAGGAGCCTCCAATTGTGAATGCTGATTATTATACAGGACATAAAGCAATACATTAATACACTTAAATTCGAGATGCTGAGGCCGCTGTATGTAATCCTTACCCTACGTACTTTTTACACAGTTAGCGTACAAAAGCCCGTACCGTGTACGCACTTTGCGTACACACGCCGCGACGGATGTACAAAGTACACGCAGTGCATACACGCACACACACACTGAGAGCACAATGCAGTTACACGTGTGATAGAAATACACCTTAAACCTTAGCAGGAAATGGGACACGACACCAATTGTATTTCAAAACTATGTTGGGGTCCAACCCACCAACGGTTATTTTACTAGCAGGAGGTTACAACAATAATACAATACAAGAAAAGAAAAAGGCTACAGTCAATGGTACATACGTTTGTTCGCCAGCACTACCCGGTCCGGTCCTCAGTCAATCAAGGTAGATGACCTTCAGAGATTGTGTGTGACCGGGCTTGCAGCTGGCCTTTTATACATTTGTCCAAAACCTAATACAATGGAAACTGTAATCTCTTAATCTATTGGTCACTGGGATGGTCATTTAAAGTACAGGAGAGGTCATAGGTCGGTTTGAATAGGTGGGCGATGTCTGGTCCAGGTGCACTTGCAGTTGGTCTCCACTGGGTTCCCGCCGAATATCAGGCGTACAGTAAATACAGTTGATATTAATATTCTGCTCCAGTGCATATCTATTCGCAGGAGCGTGCTATCTTCCGCAAACTAACACCGGAATATTGCTCTTAAATTTCCCTACAGTTGGATACCAAACACCACCTCCTAACCTAATTCTGTCCCCTCATATCCTGTAAACGTGAATCCCTTTGTTATCATACCCTTTAAGCAAGTGTAACTCGCTGGTGTGGTGCATGCTGACTTTGTGTAAATCGTGCACTGTGTATTAAATAAGAAATGTGTCTTTATGGCTTTTCCATGCGATCACAAATTCTACCGTAATTACTCATACCAGGCGCAAATACGCAGGACCACGTGAGCGGTCATACGCAACTTGCAAATATGTGCACGCATGGCAAAACAAGTACGCGCACGGAGGCCATCTGTGTTTAGTTTGTACGTGATGTGTGTACTGAAATATTTTCGACTTCGACAAATATCATTCCCAGAAATAATAACCTCATTGTGCGTCCCAATTGTGATTTTGGAAGGTTTATGATCCAACCATGCTGTTGAAGCACCGTCAGGGAAAGTGCAATGCTTTGCACTAGTTTCTCCCTGGTTCTCGCTTTTATGAGAAGATCGTCCAAGTATGGGATGACTTTGACTTCTTTCTTGTGAAGAAGAACCATCATCTCCGCCATCACCTTGGTGAATATTCTCGGAGCCGTGGAGAGCCCGCAAGTCAATGTTTGGAACTGGTAGTGGCAGTCCTGCACCGCAAACCTCAGGTATGCCTGATGCGGCGGGTAGATGGGAACATGTAAATAAGCATCTTTGATGTCTATCAATACCAGAAAATAGGATTTTGGTACTTACCAGGTAAATCCTTTTCTTTGAATCCATAGGGGGCACTGGAGTACTCTTGGGATATGGACGGCTTAGCAGAAACAAAGGCACTGAATATTTAAATTTAGAACTCTCCACCCCTCCATATCCCAGAGTACCTCGGTGTACTACCTCAGTGTTTTTTACTGAGCCGAACAGGAACTATAGAGAGGTTGACAATGGAGAATTCCTATAACATAACGGACAACAACAAAGTTGACACATAACGTTACTGACAACTAAACAGTTGACACCATAACCGATAGACCTTTATAATTTGAACCAATCGGTGAAAATGTGTTACCATAAGCTCCTCTGAGCTTAATACAACCCAGGTAAAACTGCTCTGGGTGGGCGTCCAGTGCCCCCTATGGATTCAAAGAAAAGGATTTACCTGGTAAGTACCAAAATCCTATTTTCTTTTTCATCCACTAGGGGTCACTGGAGTACTCTTGGGACGTACCAAAGCTTCCCTCGTGGGCGGGAGAGCTGTTTGACACCTGTAACACTAGGCGGCCAAAGCTAGATGCTGATGCCGCAAACGTTTCAAACTTGTAAACTCGCACAAACGTGTGCACTGAAGACCATGTAGCCGCACGGTCAAGCTGCGTCGTAGAAGCTCCACGACCAGCTGGTCATGACGTTCCCACAGAACCTGTGGGATGAGCTATTACTGATGTAGGCGACTGTAACTTAGCCTTAAGGTAAGCCTGACGTGTAGTCAGTTTTATCCATCTGGATAATGTCTGCTGGGAAGCTGGCTAACCCCACTTGGCAGCATCATAGAGAACAAACAACTGTAGACGTTCGGGACATATAAACGCGTAATGCGCGTACCACATTCAGAATTCTAGAATGTGCTGTCAACACAGGAACCACTATTGGTTTATTGATGTGAAAAAATGACACTAGCTTTGGTAAGAAATCGGAATTCGTCCGAAGTTCCGCTCTGTCATCAGGAAACCCAAATACGGTGGCTTGCAATACAAGGCACCCAAATTTGAAAAACGCCTTGCCGAAGCTAAGGCTAGAAGAAAAAACGTTTTCCAAGTGAGAAACTTAATCCCCACTTGTTGTAAGGGTTCAAAATATGAAGACTGTAAGAAATCTGAACCCAGCTTCAAGTCGCATGGCGCTGTAGGTGGGATAAATGGAGGCTGCACTCTGAGGACACCCTGTAGAAAGGTGTGTACCGACGGCAATAGAGCCAATCGTCTTTGAAAATAAATTGACAACACAGATACCTGCACCCTCAGTGTAGATAAACGCAGTTCTCCATCCCACCCCGTCTGTAAAATAACAGAATACGGGTAACTTGAAAGATGATGTCGGAAACTTCCGAGCTTCACACCAACCTATATAGGCACGCCAAATTCTGTAATAATGAGCTGCCGTAACCGGCTTCCTAGCTCGTAACATGGTTGGTATAACCGATACTGTAATGCCCTCTCTCTTTTCTTAAGAGGGCGGTCTCAACAACCACCCTGTCAACCGCAGCCGCGGTAAATAGGGGTAAAAGAACGGTCCCTGTTGTAACGGGTTGGACGTAGTATGAGCGGCCAAGGATCGTGCGCGAGTATTCCTTGGAGATTCGAGAAGCAAGCTCTCCGAAACCCATGAGATAATACTAGTATGACTGTGACGAACTGTCTTATGATCCGTTTTAGCAACGGAGAGAGCAGCGGAAAACGGTGGAACCAGATACACGAGGCTGTACGACCACGCGAATGTGAGAGCATCCACCGCCACTGCCCTTGGGATCTGTCGTTCTGTACACATATTGGGCGTTTGTAATTGTGGCGAAATGCCATCATGTCCACCTGAGGGTAACCCCACCTGTGGACCCATATGTGAAACACCTCTCGATTTAATGCCCAGTGTCCTGGATGAAAATCCCGACGGTTGAGATCATCTGTCTCGCAGATGTCCACTCCCGGAATGAACCCAGTCGACAATATCACCTTGTGGTATTCTGGGCAATTGAGGATTCGAGCTACCTCCCGCATTGCCATGCGGCTTCTCGGTCCTCCCTGGTTGTTGTGTATGCAACTACCGTTGCGTTGTCTGACTGCACTTGGACAGTCTGAAAGCGAAGCATGTAGTGCATTGTAAATTGCACGGAGTTCCAGGACATTTATAGACAGCAATCTGTCGTGATCCGTCTTAGAAACCCTGTCGCTGACCTTTTTAAACTACAACTCCCCAACCTCTGAGACTCTCGCCCAGAGTAGAGACACCCTCGCCCCCCTGTGGGAAACGCGAGTGAAACCCGCCGAACTGAAGCGCTTCGAAAACGCATCATTGTTCCTAATAGGCGAATACATCAATGTACCGCTAGTGTGCGTGGCTTTTGCACTAATTGTACCAGATGGTATAATCTGTTCTTTCTGGTGTAGTAGGTAAATCTTTGATTTACCGTATCTGCAATCATACCTAGGAATTGAAGTCGTTCAGACGGAATTAGATGCGATTGTTTTTGAACTTGACACTGCAACCGTGGTGTACGTTAGCAGCGCAAGTAAGAGGAACCTCTGTTGAGACAGAGCTCTTATGAGCAGATCGTCTAAGTATGGAACGATTGTCACTGCCAGGGCTCTGAGATGAGCTATCATCACCAACATCACTTTGATGAATACCCGAGGCGCTGACAAGAGGCGAAACGGTAGAACCTGAAACGGTTAATGGTTGTGGCGTATTGCAAAACGCAAGAACCTGTGATGCGGTGACCAAACCGGAATGGGTAAATACGCATCCTGAAGATCAAGCGCAATCATGCAATCTTGTGGCTCCAAATATGCAAATACTAACCACAGAAAATCCATTTTCAATCTGTAGTAAGTGACTTGCTGATTGAGACTGCGACGGAGCCCTCCGGCTTCGGTACCCCAAACAGAGGGGAATAAATAACCCTGACTCTGTTGGTGTACCAGGCCTGGAAATAAAAACTGCTGAAACCAGCAGAGACTGAATGGCAACCTGCCACAACGCCTAATTTCATCCGACAGAGGCAGTCTTTTAACCCTAAATAGTGGATACATCCATGAGTGGATGGCTGGAAACCCGGCAAATGTAACCTGTAAAGGCGCGCTTCCACAATTGGAAATTCGAAATGGCCTGAGAGGCCGTCAAGCCACTGTTTGTTGTGACTTTAGCGCCCTGGCGTTACAAGGCGTGACTGTTTTTGTACCACAGCCTTGAAAAGACTGAAGTCTAAAGCCTTTAAACGCCGGACCAGCGTATTTCCGTCTTGATACCGGAGGAGGCAATGGCTAGACTTCCCCCCCCCCCTCCGCCTTGGCCTGAAATATCAAATTTAGGACCAAACAACTTCTGGCCTTGTCGTGCTGAAACTAGCGACGATGAAAAGCGAGAATCGAGGTAACAGACGGCAGCAGAAGCGTTACAGAGATACTCTGCAGCTTCTCATTGACGATAAGTCTAACGTGATCGTCATTGTTTCCATACATAGAGCGCCTAGTGACCCAAATGTATCTTGGGTCTTTATAAGGTTTGTCACAGACGAATTTACCAATGGCGTTAAATGTGGAAACGGTAAATAGACTTAAATCTTAGTAAGATATTCTAAATAAGAAACTCATTGAAAATCTGTAGTTTATTAAATACGACGGATTAGATGTTAGAGTCTCCTTAGTCTCTGTAAAAATTGAGACATTGACTTACTGGTCATTAGCAATGTATGGTTATCAAAACCCGCACTATCTGATTGCTGGTTTAATGTGCCCTTCTCACTCGTAGTTAGCGCTGTGAGGTTTGACATAGAATTGTCAGACTGCATTAAATTATAAGACCAGTTAAATTAACACCCTGGTACCCAAAGGGAAATTGGACCTTTGGAAAGGCTGAGACTCCTCTGTTAGAGCTGGCGGAGTACTTCCGAGACTCCGATCTTACCGCTCCTGTCGAACGGAGTCAATTTGAATTGTCAATGCTTAACATAGGATCTGGGAATGAACCGGCTTTCCGGAGTGGAAACCTACAAAACAACTAAATCTGTGGTAGATTTATGTACAGACATTGTAGTAAACCTTATATTTAGTCTGTGTTGGAGCCTTACTCCTTATGCAGACAGACACCACAATAGCCAAAGGACAGACAGTTGCACGACTCAGTAAAATCTTTACTTAAGGTGTGTAATATATATATATATATATATATATATATATATATATTATTTATGGCCGAAATACAGTTCACATGGGCAGCCTATGTGAAACCTGAACCAAAATTCCCACTAACACCCCTGCGCCTCCGGTGGCGTAAAGATGTAGGGCAGGAATGTTCTGGAATTACCCACTGGAAGAAACAGGAAACATGATTAAAATGGCCCCCATGCCATGCTTACACTGATACTCACAGGACAGGTTACAATACCTGCTGCAGTTAATATAGGCTCAATAGACTATTATACAGTGATAATCACAGTCTAGTATACACTGATAATAATCACAGTCTAGTATACACTGATAATCACATGCATTACAATACAATCACAGGCAGGTCACATTTAATATAAGCTCTGCCTGCAGTTAATTCTGTATTAATATCTTCTATAGATATGGCAGCCTGTTAATATATATATATAGACTCAATAGCCTATTATACCGTGATTGCTATTCTCTCCCCTTGCAGCATTAATACCTTCTGGCAGCTGCGCTGTAATCAGCAATACCCAAGGATCCAGATCTGAGTGAACCCAGACCTGGCTGAAAGACAGTAGACGTGCCCCTCACCCGATCGTACTCCCGCAGGGGAGCCCCAGCGTCATGCTGAGGTTTTAGCAGAAGTAGCTGTTGACTTCTGCTCCTGCAAGCCTGTTGTAGATTTTTTACCTCTTCCTGCGAAGAAGGGGATACCCTTTGCCTTTTTGGACTTGTTGGGCCGAAAGGATTGCATCATATGAGCAGGAAATCCTTTCCTAGGTGGAGCAGCTGCGGAAGGTAGAAATGCTGACTTGCCTGTTGTAGTTGTTGAAATCATGGCATCCAGCTCGTCTCCAAAGAGGGCTTCTCCGTTGTAAGGAAGCGCCTCAATATTCTTTTTTGATTCCGCATCAGCATTCCATTGGCAGATCCACAGTGCCCTGCGGGCTGAAATCGCCATAGCGGAGGATCTTGAACTCAGCAACCCAATATCCTTCATAGCTTCAACTAAGTAACCTGCAGCATCTTTGAAATGGCCGAGAGTTAGGACTATTTCATCCCTGTCAACTGTGTCTATGTTAACAAGCAAGTTGTCGGACCATTTTTCCACAGCGTTACCTACAAACGCACAAGCAATGGTGGGCCTGAGCACCGTCCCGTTAGCCGTATATATGGATTTTAGGGTTGTTTCTAATTTACGGTCAGCTGGATCTTTTAAAGTGGCTGAACCAGGGGTAGGCAAAACTATTTTCTTAGACAGCCGAGAAACTGAGGTGTCTATCATTGGGGGTGTCTCCCATTTGTGCCTGTCTTCCTCAGGGAAAGGGTACGCTACACGTATCCTTCTGGGAAGGGTACATTTCTTCTCAGGATTAGCCCAGGATTCTTCAAAGAACGCATTCGAATCCTTTTAAGGAGGAAAAGTCACAACCTGCTTTTTATTTAATTTAAAATAATCCTTCTCCTCTGGGACCAGTGTTGTTTCAGGAAACTCCAACACTTCCTTTATAGCAACTATCATACATTGTATGCTTTTGGCTAATTTGGGGTCTACCCCTCTCAAATCCCCAGTGTCGACGTCAGAGTCGGAATCTGTGTCTGTGTCTCCTTGCACTATCTGGGGCAGAGACCTTTTCTGGGAACTGGATGGGACCCGAGTGGATGATATGGAGGGGTCAGTAAACAGTGCAACCTCCACAGACTGCCTCCAATATTTAGTCTGTTGTTCAGACTCAGAGAATTTCTTTGCAAGCATTGACATATTCTTTTGCAACATTCTCACCCACTCCGGCTCCTTCTGAGAGGGAAGGGCTACCACATTACCCCTCTTGTGCATCTAAAATGGGTTCTTCCTGGGAAGAACCCTCCCCAATGTCTGACATGTTACACACTTGTACACACACACACACACACACACACACACACACACACACACTATTACACAGGGGAGCTATTGGGGACAGACCCACACTAAAGTCTGTCAGAGAGATACAGAGGGATTTGCCAGTCCACACACTGCGCCTTATTGTGAATTGTGGAAATATTACCCACTTACAGCGCATATACCAATAATAGGCCCACAGACCTAAATATAATGAACACTCTCTGCCCCTTCTATAACACCCTGTACTTGTATCAGCATTGTCATGAGGAGAAACAGCATTTAGGAGCTTCACACTGGAGTTTCTGCAGGAGAAAATGGCAAGTCTGAGAAGCCCCGCCTTTCAGCCTCAGCAATGTAATAGTTATAGTGGCAGGGGATGGCACATCAGCAGCTGTACATGTATGTACCCTTTTTGCCAGTGAGAGGAAGGTTTTAAAACGTGCCCTCAGAGCGCGCCCCCCCCTTGCACCCTTGTGCTGAGACATGGCGCGCAGCTTCCCGCCACTGCGCGTGTACCTGTATGCCGCCAACGATGACCGGAGGATCCCCTCTTTGTAGGACTCCGGTAATATACTCACCAGCCTTCTGGCTCTGTTAGGGGGTGGCGGCAGTGCTGTGGGAGTGAACGCTGGCCAAGCTTGGACTGTGTCCAGTACCTTTCAGGAGCTAATGGTGTCCTGTCAGCAGAAGCAGAACCATTAACTAATTGAGAAGTTGGTACCTACTTCCCCCCCTAAGTCCCACAAAGCAGGGAAGCAGTTGCCAGCAGCTTTCCTGTAAAATAAAAAAACCTAAGAAAGTCTTTTTCCAGCAAAGCTCTATAGAGCTCCATTAGTGTGCATCCAGTCTCCTGGGCACATTTTCTAAACTGAGGTCTGGAGGAGGGGCATAGAGGGAGGAGCCAGTTCACACTGTTGAAAAATCTTAAAGTGCCGAAGGCTCCTACGGAATCGTCTATACCCCATGGTACTAAAATGGACCCCAGCATCCTCTAGGATGTAAGAGAAAGTTTGTTTATTAGCTTTCCAGACCCGCTTGTGGAATCCACAGAGGACAAACAAGGAATCTTTTTTCCTAATGGAACTGGTATGGTCCACGTAGATCTTGAGAGCTCGGACCACATCTAACAAAGCTTCCTCAGGGGAAAGGCCAGGTGTATAGAAGGCCGCTGCCACAATTTCCTCATTGATATGGAACTTGGAGACCACCTTGGGGAGGTATCTCTGGACAGCCCTATCATGATAAAAAAATCAGAAAGGACTGCATGAGAGTGCCCCTAAGTCATATACTCTGTGGGCTGAGGCGATGGCCAAGAGGCAGAGAGTCTTTGCAGTCAACCATTTGAGATCAACCATATCCAGTGGTTCAAAGGGAGGCTGTTGCAAGGTCCAAAGAACCAAGGATGAATTCCAAGGAGCCACTGGAGGGACAAAGGCAGGTTGAATCCGGAGTACCCCTTTAAGGAAGGTACAGACATCTGACAAGGGAGTAAGTCTTTTCTGAAACCAGATGGACAGAGCAGAGACTTGAATTTTAAGAGATGCAAGGCGGAGGCCCATGTCAAGGCCAGCCTATAGAAATGTTAGGAGTCTAGAAATCCAAAACACTAGAGGATTATAGTAGTGATGAGCACACCACTGAAAGTAAGAGTGCCAGATATGGTAATATATGCAAGCTGATGCTAGTTTCTGAGCATGAAGCATGGGGCCTAATTCAGACTGGATCGCTGCAGCGGCAGCGATTGCAGTCTGAATCCCTATGTGAAGTGCACAAGCAGAGCGTGCGCACCCCAGGAGCCCAGTGAGATGCTAAAAGCATCTCAGGGCTGCCTCTGATAGGCAGAGGCGGTCACGGAGCGGGAGGGGATGTGCCAACGCCATTAGAACGCCAGTGGCGGTGCTCGATCTGGACAACGGAGGCATGTCCAGGCTATTGCGGAGGCGGGCCGTGGCGTCTTCGTGACGTCACACGCAGTCGATGCGACCCGAGACACGGTGAGTAGCGGCCTGCCAACACAGAGGAGCTGCACTGGCAGGGAGCTACTTAGCGGGTGCAAAAGCATCGCTGCTGTGCGATGCTTTTGCACCCTTGTGGGGGGTAAGGGCCAGACATGCAGGGCGGATTAGCCCTGTGCTGGGCGACCCCCGCATAGCTGAGAAGGCGATCGTAGATGTGCTAAATTTAGCACATCTACGATCAGATCTAAATTACCCCCATGGTTTGAATAACCGCACTGGAAAACCCTTTATTCATTAGGATGGATGACTCAAGAGCCACGCCGTCAAAGAGAAGCAAGCTAGGTCCAAGTGTATACAGGGACCTTGTGACAGAAGGTTGAGTCGAAGAGGAAGCAGGAAGGGCATGTTTATGGAAAGACATTGAAGATCTGTAAAACCAATGGCATCTGGGCCATGCCAGAGACATTAGAATGATTGTGCCCCCCCCCCTTCTCTTTGAATTTGCGCAGCATTCTGGGAAGGAGAGATACTGGAGGGAAGAGATAAGCCAGACAAAATGACCACGGACTGTTAGAGCATCCACGAAGGTTGTGTATGGATCCCTTGTCCTGGACCAACACACAAGTACCTTGTGGCAGGGAGGCCATGAGTTCCACGCTGGGAATACCAAATTTATTCACCAGTAGCTGAAAGACATCTGGGCGTAGAGACCACTCTCCGGTGTGTACATCCTCTCGACTGAGGAAGTCTGCTTCCCAGCTGAGGACCACCAGATTGAAGATCGCAGAGATGGCCACAAGGTGTAATAAGCCCAGGTAAGAATGAACTACTTCCTACATTGTGAATGTGCAATTGAAGCACTGCAATCTTGTCCGGAGGAAGAAAGATGTGTTGCACTTAAGCATCCAGCAGAGCTCCGTGATGGACCATCCTCTGCAACGGGATGAGAGGGGACTTGGCCCAATTGATCAGCTATCCGTGACTTTGAAGGAATAAAACAGTCACCTGGAGGTGATGACGGAGGACCTCTGGAGAATGTCCAAGAAGCAGGAGGTCATCCAGGTAAGGAAGTATCCAGATTCCCTGTCTGCGAAGATGAGCAGCCATCACTGAAACCGTTGGGCTTGGAACTGGAAATGCTGACGGAGGACGGCAAATTGGAGGTACATGGAGGCAAGCAGCCTGTATATCCGGGGGGGCCATAAAATCCCCAGGTCGCATAGCCAGGACAATGGAATGAAGAGTTTCCATTCAAAACCTGGGCACCTTCAGGTATTTGTTCTGTAATTTTAGTTTGAGGATGGGATGAGGAGACCCATTGGGTTTCTGAACCAGAAAGAGTGTAGAATAAAACCCCTGGCCCTGTTGTGACACAGGGACAGGAATAATCATGCCTGATTATAGTAAGGAGTGAATGACCATCTTCAGCGCCTTAGCCTTGCTAAGGTTTGGTAGGAAAATATTGTCTGGGAGAACGCTTTAGGAATAAAAGAGCATACTCATGAGACCACTTCTATAACCCAGGCATCTGTTGTGATCTGACACCACGCATGGGCAAACTGAAAAAGTCGCCCAACCACCGTCAGAGGGTATATCCTCGGGTTTGGTAGTTGGGCGTCTAGCAGCCCAGACCTGTTTGGGTTTGAACTTTAGGGGGTGAAACCTAGGTAAGGTTTGACCTGGCGTTGCCCTGGAGGTGAAAAGACCAAAAGGACAAAGTCTGATGCTGCATGGAGGAGGCTGAGGGCAGGCAAGCTGTTTTAGAAGTTAACAAGTTATTTACAATCTTGTCAAATTCTGGCCCAAATGAAATACGCCTGTGTATGGAAGTGCTTCCAATGCTTTCTTAGCGCCAGAGTCCACCTTCCAGGAATGAAGCCAAACAATTCAGCTGCTACTACGGAAGCAGCCAAAGCCTTAGAGGACAGTAGAGCAGTATCTAGAGCAGCCTCACCAATGTAATAGGCGGCATCTCTGATGTTAATGAAAGTTGTTCCTTGGTCCGAAGGAAGAATAGAACTTTTAATCATGTGTGTTACATGAGAATCCACAGGAGGTGGATTTTCCCATTTTGTACAATCAGCTATGGGTAAAGGAGCTTAGCCTTTTAGGTACCGTAAACTTCTTGTTAGGATGATCAGTGTGGAAACTCAGCTACTACAACTTTCTGTCATTTAAACAGAGGATCTTTACATTTTTGGGCTGGTTCAGTACCTTCAAGCTGGAGTGAGACTTTAACCGCCCAAACTAAAGCAGCCACATTAAATTTGGACTGCACCTGTTCCTCCCCAGAGGGGCAGTCTGCATCAGAGACATCAGCCTGATCTGCTGCTGTAGAAGATTCCTCAGAATATGAGTGGCATAGACTGTGAAGATTGCACAGTCTATGCCACAGTGTCATCTGTGTTTTGAAATGCAGCCAATGAAGCAGCCAGACTCTGTATAGAGTTATGGTATGGGCTAAAAAAAACGGCTGTAATGGCTGTGGGAGACCCATAGACGAAGTCACAGATGGGGCTGCAATATGGTCAGCAATTTTAGCTAGCATGTTAGAAAGAGGCCCATGGAAGCTCTTGTGATAGCACTGGGGGATCTGATGGGCCTGGGGGCACAAAACAAGAGATGCACTGACCATGTTTTAATAAAGTGAGGTAAAAGTCCTACATGACACTAGAGTAGGAGCTCAAGTCTGTTTAGCTATTTGCTTTTGTTAGGCATAACTGCAAGGCAAGTGCACACACAATATGGTAATGTGCACCATGTAACTGAGAATAGCATGTGACAAGGAGCCTGCACAAATACAATAATTTGGAATGTGTGGCAAAGTAAACCCTGTACACACCAGTATCTATGAGTTACTGTAGGTACAGGGAAAGCAATATTAAGGACAGAGAGAGAAGTACAGACAGCAGATCTAGCATAAGTCACATACAGTGCAGATAATACAATTTAACTGCAGTGGGCACTATCAACTACCCGGATGGTATTCTTGGGAAGGTTCTTCACGGGTGTGCAGATCAATTAAGCTGGATACTACCAGTTATATTTAGCCTTTCACTTTCATGCTGTGTAGTGCCCAAGAGTTTTAGATTTGACTAGTATTGTTCCCATCTAGCCAATAGTTTAAACGATTATCGGCCAATAGCATTAACATCACTAGTGATTAAATGTTTTGAAAGGCTAGTATTGAGTTATAAAAAAAAAAACAGGCGAGTTTGATCCACTCCAATTTGCCTACAGACGCAATTGCTGTACCGCCGATGTGGTACTCTATATGTTGCTTTCTACTTTGTACCATTTAGAAATTAAAATTCTTATGTTAGGCTTTTATTAATTGATTTTAGCTCCCACAGTGATCCCTTTGTCTCTGTCAAACTAAATTGTTTGCATTAGGTCTAAACGGGTTCATTTGTAATAGGATCCTAATTTTTGATAAATAGAACCCAGGTGGTCAAAGTGGGAGGCACTGTGTCTGGGGAGGTGTTGATAAATACAGGTGTTCCCCAGTGCTGTGTCCTTGGTCCTTTTTTATATTCAATATTTACCCATGATTGTTTCTCACTGGCACCATCTTGAAAGTCATTAATTTAGCAGATGATATAGCTGTAATGGGGTTAATTAATAATAACGATGAGCAAAAGTAGTTGCTTGGAGTACACAAAAATATCTATTTTTAAATAGTGGGAGACTAAAGAATTATTTGCCGATTTTAGAAGGGGTATGGATCAGAAATTACCAGTGTCTAAAGGTGACAAGGTAGTTGGAACGGTCGCATCATTCCATTAATTGGGCATTCAGGTTTCTAAAGGCCCCCATCTACTAGTCTAAAGGTGGTCATCCACTACTCAGACTTGTCTGAACTGCAGATATCATCAGATTTCTCTTGAACTCTCCCAGGAGCTTCCGAGGAATGGGATCTGACCCTGGGCTTAATTTTCACTACATTCACTTCAGATATATCTGATGCAATCTATCATGTGTCAGATCGCATCAGATATATCTGATGCACACATGCTACATGTGATTGATCTGATGCTGCTGCTGCCGCCCCGTCCTGTGGTGGGTGGGAGTGGCCAGGGAGATGCCAGTCAAGTGACACTTCAGATGAATCTGATCAGATACATCTGAAGTAAAAAAAACACTCCGATGTGCACCTGTTTTCTTCAGATTCAGATAAATAGTTGGGGCAGCCTCAGAGATCTCTAGTTCAGACAAATCTGACACGGGAGTGCGCATCGGATCGTAAGAGCCATCCAATGTGACACTTTTCTTCAGATTTGACGGTCAGATGCGTCGAAATCTGAAGAAAACTGCCCAAATCGGACTAGTGGATGGGGGCCTTAAGTGTCACATCTGATGGCTCTTTCGATCCGATGCGCACTCCCATGTCAGATATGTCTGAACTATAGATCTATGCGGCTGCCCCTACTATTTATCTGAATCTGAAGAAATCAGGTGCACATCGGAGTGTTTTTTTTTTTACTTCAGATCTATCTGATAAGATTCATCTGAAGCGTAATCTGACTGGCATCTCCCTGGCTAATCACACCCACCACAGTACGCGGTGGAAGCTGCATCAGATCAATCAAATGTAACATGTGTGCATCAGATAATTCTGATGCGATCTAACACATGATAGATCGCATCAGATATATCTGAAGTGAATGTAGTAAAAATTAAAGCCAGAGTCCGATCCAATTCCCGGGAAGATCCCGGGAGAGTTCAAGAGAAATCTGATGCGATCTGTAGTTCAGACAAGTCTGAGAAGTGAATGGGGGCCTTTAGACTTTGACAAGGTCTGCACATATACAATCTATAATTAAAAAAGCACAGCAATTTTTTTTACATCGTTTAAGAGCTGCAGGTGTAAGTGTGCAGACTATGTTAAATGCATGTGGGGGGGTGTTCTGCGCTCCCTCCGATAAATGTTCTGTATGTGTGGAGGGATTTTATCCGTGCAGCCTAGGTCCCAGGGGTAGGAATTCTTTTCAAGTATTCCTTATTCTAACAAAGAGCAAGAAAGGAGAGGAACCTCCGGCACTACTGGATATTAAAAATGTGTTTTTAAGGAATTTTTTTATGTATAGTACATGTATTCACATTTGATTCACACTGACAATAGGCAGTTGTAGACAGCATTAGGTTTCAACAACAACCACAATTTTTATATTACAGGTTGAGTATCCCATATCCAAATATTCCGAAATACGGAATATTCCGAAATACGGACTTTTTTGAATGAGAGTGAGATAGTGAAAACTTTGTTTTTTGATGGCTCAATGTACACAAACTTTGTTTAATACACAAAGTTATTAAAAATATTGTATTAAATGACCTTCAGGCTGTGTGTATAAGGTGTATATGACACATAAATGAATTGTGTGTATGTACACACACTTTGTTTAATGCACAAAGTTATAAAAAAATATTGGCTAAAATTGCCTTCAGGCTGTGTGTATAAGGTGTATATGAAACATAAATGCATTCTGTGCTTAGATTTATGTCCCATCACTATGATTTCTCATTATGGTATGCGATTATTCCAAAATACGGAAAAATCCGATATCCAAAATACGTCTGGTCCCAAGCATTTTGGATAAGGGATACTCAACCTGTACTGATTATATTACTGTTTTTATATTACTGTTGTTTTATACACCCATATTTACTCATGTAATCAAAAATAAGATTTTACTCACCGGTAAATCTATTTCTCGTAGTCCGTAGTGGATGCTGGGGACTCCGTAAGGACCATGGGGAATAGACAGGCTCCGCAGGATACTGGGCACTCTAAGAAAGATTTAGTACTACTGGTGTGCACTGGCTCCTCCTTCTATGCCCCTCCTCCAGACCTCAGTTAAGGAAACTGTGCCCGGAAGAGCTGACATTACAAGGAAAGGATTTTGGAATCCAGGGTAAGACTCATACCAGCCACACCAATCACACCGTATAACTTGTGATAACATACCCAGTTAACAGTATGAACAACAACAAAGCATCAACCACGGATGCCAACATAACATAATCCTTTATTAAGCAATAACTATATACACGTATTGCAGAAAGTCCGCACTTGGGACGGGCGCCCAGCATCCACTACGGACTACGAGAAATAGATTTACCGGTGAGTAAAATCTTATTTTCTCTAACGTCCTAGTGGATGCTGGGGACTCCGTAAGGACCATGGGGATTATACCAAAGCTCCCAAACGGGCGGGAGAGTGCGGATGACTCTGCAGCACCGAATGGGCAAACACAAGGTCCTCCTCAGCCAGGGTATCAAACTTGTAGAATTTTGCAAAGGTGTTTGAACCCGACCAAGTAGCTGCTTGGCAAAGCTGTAATGCCGAGACCCTTCGGGCAGCCGCCCAAGAAGAGCCCACTTTCCTTGTGGAATGGGCTTTTATCGATTTTGGATGCGGCAATCCCGCCGCAGAATGAGCCTGCTGAATCGTGTTACAGATCCAGCGAGCAATAGTTTGCTTTGAAGCAGGAGCACCCAGCTTGTTGGATGCATACAGGATAAACAGCGAGTCAGTTTTCCTGACTCCAGCCGTTCTGGCCACATAAATCTTCAAAGCCCTGACTACATCAAGCAACTTGGAATCCTCCAAGTCACGAGTAGCCGTAGGCACCACAATAGGTTGGTTCAAATGAAAAGATGACACCACCTTCGGCAGAAATTGTGGACGAGTCCGTAATTCTGCCCTGTTCACATGGAAAACCAGATAGGGGCTTTTACATGACAAAGCCGCCAATTCTGACACACGCCTAGCCGAAGCTAAGGCCAATAGCATGACCACCTTCCACGTGAGATACTTTAGCTCCATGGTCTTAAGTGGCTCAAACCAGTGGGATTTCAGGAAACCCAACACCACGTTGAGATCCCAAGGTGCCACTGGTGGCACAAAAGGGGGCTGAATATGCAGTACTCCCTTAACAAACGTCTGAACCTCAGGAAGAGAAGCCAGTTCTTTTTGAAAGAAAATGGATAGGGCTGAAATCTGGACCTTTATGGACCCCAACTTCAAGCCCATAGTCACTCCAGACTGTAGGAAGTGCAGAAACCGGCCCAGCTGGAATTCCTCTGTAGGGGCCTTCCTGGCCCCACACCAAGCAACATATTTTCGCCATATACGGTGATAGTGTTTTGCTGTCACGTCCTTCCTAGCCTTTATTAGCGTAGGAATAACTTCATCCGGAATGCCTTTTTCTGCTAGGATCCGGCGCTCAACCGCCATGCCGTCAAACGCAGCCGCGGTAAGTCTTGGAACAGACAGGGCCCCTGTTGCAACAGGTCCTGTCTGAGAGGCAGAGGCCATGGGTCCTCTGTGAGCATTTCTTGCAGTTCCGGGTACCAAGTCCTTCTTGGCCAATCCGGAACAATGAGTATTGTTCTCACTCCTCTTTTTCTTACGATTCTCAGCACCTTGGGTATGAAAGGAAGAGGAGGAAATACATAGACCAACTGGAACTCCCACGGTGTCACTAGTGCGTCCACAGCTATCGCCTGAGGGTCCCTTGACCTGGCGCAATACCTTTTTAGCTTTTTGTTGAGGCGGGATGCCATCATGTCCACCTGTGGCAGTTCCCATCGATTTGTAATCTGCATGAAGACTTCTTGATGAAGTCCCCACTCTCCCCGGTGGAGGTCGTGCCTGCTGAGGAAGTCTGCTTCCCAGTTGTCCACTCCCGGAATGAACACTGCTGACAGTGCTTGCACGTGATTTTCCGCCCAACGAAGAATCCTGGTGGCTTCCGCCATCGCCACACTGTTTCTTGTGCCGCCCTGGCGGTTTACATGAGCCACTGCGGTGATGTTGTCTGACTGAATCAGCACCGGTTGGTTGCGAAGCAGAGGCTCCGCTTGACTCAGGGCGTTGTATATGGCCCTTAGTTCCAGGATATTTATGTGCAGACAAGCCTCCTGACTTGACCACAACCCTTGGAAGTACTTTCTTCCCTGAGTGACTTCCCCCCATCCTCGGAGGCTCGCATCCGTGGTCACCAGGACCCAGTCCTGTATGCCGAACCTGCGGCCCTCGAGAAGGTGAGCACTCTGCAGCCACCACAGAAGAGACACCCTGGCCCTGGGGGATAGGGTGATCAGCCGATGCATCTGAAGTTGCGATCCGGACCACTTGTCCAACAGATCCCACTGAAAGATCCTCGCATGGAACCTGCAGAAGGGAATGGCTTCGTATGATGCCACCATCTTTCCCAGGACTCGCGTGCAGTGATGCACCGACACCTGTTTCGGTTTTAAGAGGTCTCTGACTAGAGTCACAAGCTCCTGAGCCTTCTCCGCCGGGAGAAACACCTTCTTCTGGTCTGTGTCCAGAATCATGCCCAGAAAAGGCAGACGCGTCGTAGGAATCAGCTGCGACTTTGGGATATTCAGAATCCAGCCGTGCTGTTGTAACACTTCCTGAGAGTGTGCTACGCTGATCAGCAACTGCTCTCTGGACCTCGCCTTTATGAGGAGATCGTCCAAGTATGGGATAATTGTGACTCCTTGCTTTCGAAGGAGCACCATCATTTCCGCCATTACCTTGGTAAATATTCTCGATGCCGTGGAGACTAGAGCCCAAACGGCAACGTCTGGAATTGGTAATGACAGTCCTGTACCACAAATCTGAGGTACTCCTGATGAGGTGGATAAATGGGGACATGCAAGTAAGCATCCTTGATGTTCAGAGACACCATAAAATCCCCCTCTTCCAGGCTTGCAATGACCGCTCTGAGCGATTCCATTTTGAACTTGAATCTTTTCAGATAAATGTTCAGGGACTTTAAATTCAATATGGGTCTGACCGAACCGTCCGGTTTCGGTACTACAAACATTGTGGAATAGTATCCCCTTCCCTGTTGAAGGAGGGGAGCCTTTACCACCACCTGCTGGAGATATAACTTGTGAATTGCCGCTAACACTACCTCCCTTTCCATGGGGGAAGCTGGCAGGGCCGATTTGAGGTAACGGTGAGGGGGCATCACTTCGAATTCCAGCTTGTATCCCTGAGACACAATCTGTATAGCCCAGGGATCCACCTGTGAGCAAACCCACTGGTGGCTGAAATTTCGGAGACGCGCCCCCTCCGCTTCTGGCTCCACCTGTGGAGCCCCAGCGTCATGAGGTGGATTTAGCGGAAGCCGGGGAGGACTTCTGTTCCTGGGAACTAGCTGTATGGTGCAGCTTCTTTCCTCTACCCCTGCCTCTGGCAAGAAAGGATGCACCTCTGACTTTCTTGCTTTTTTGTGATCGAAAGGACTGCATTTGGTAATACGGTGCTTTCTTAGGCTGTGAGGGAATATATGGCAAAAAATTTGACTTCCCAGCCGTAGCTGTGGAAACTAGGTACGAGAGACCGTCCCCAAACAATTCCTCACCCTTGTAAGGTAAAACCTCCATGTGCTTTATGGAGTCGGCATCACCTGTCCATTGCCGAGTCCACAGGACCCTTCTGGCAGAAATTGACATTGCATTTATTCTAGAGCCCAGTAGGCAAATGTCCCTCTGGGCATCCCTCATATATAGGACAGCGTCTTTTATATGCCCCAGGGTCAGTAAAATAGTATCCTTGTCCAAGGTATCCAGTTCCTCAGACAGATTATCTGTCCATGCTGCTACAGCACTACACATTCAGGCCGACGCAATTGCCGGCCTCAGTAGAGTACCTGAATGTGTATAAACAGACTTCAGGATACTTTCCTGCTTCCTATCCGCAGGATCCTTTAGGGAGGCCGTATCCTGTGACGGCAGGGCCACCTTCTTAGATAAGCGTGTCAGAGCTTTGTCTACCCTAGGGGAGGATTCCCAGCGCATCCTGTCCGTTGGCGGGAAAGGGTACGCCATAAGTAACCTTTTGGAATTCAGCACTTTCCTATCAGGGGAATCCCACGCTTTTTCACATAACTCATTTAACTCATGTGAAGGGGGAAAAGTCACCTCTTGCTTTTTCTCCCCAAACATATAAACCCTCTTGTCAGGGACAGGGTTTACCTCTGATATGTGCAATACATCCTTCATAGCTATAATCATGTAGCGGATGGCTTTAGCCATTTTAGGCTGCAATTTTGCATCATCGCCATCGACACTGGAGTCAGAATCCGTGTCGATATCTGTGTCAATAATTTGGGATAGTGGGAGCTTCTGAGACCCTGACGGCCTCTGCGCTGTAGGATCAGGCATGGGCTGAGACCCCGACTGTCCCAAGGTTTCAGCTTTATCCAACCTTTTATGCAAGGAGTTTACATTATCATTTAACACCTTCCACATATCCATCCAATCAGGTGTCGGCGCCGTCGGCGGAGACACGTCATTCATCTGCACCTGCTCTGCCTCCACATAGCCCTCCTCGTCAAACATGTTGACACAAGCGTACCGACACACCACACACACAGGGGATGCTCTATATGAGGACAGGACCCCCACAAGGCCTTTTGGAGAGACAGAGAGAGAGTATGCCAGCACACACCCCAGCGCTATATAACTCAGGAATTACACAGTAACTTAGTGTTTACCCAGTAGCTGCTGTATATATGATTAATGCGCTAAATTTATGTGCCCCCCCTCTCTTTTTACCCTCTTTCTACCCGTGAGTCTGCAGGGGAGAGCCTGGGGAGCTTCCTCTCAGCGGAGCTGTGGAGAGAAAATGGCGCTGGTGAGTGCTGAGGAAGAAGCCCCGCCCCCTCAGCGGCGGGCTTCTGTCCCGCGATTTTGTATAAAAAATAATGGCGGGGGCTCATGCATATTACAGTGCCCAACTGTATATATGCTGCTTTTTGCCAGGAGGTACTCAATTGCTGCCCAGGGCGCCCCCCCCCTGCGCCCTGCACCCTACAGTGACCGGAGTGTGTGGGTTAGTGTGGGAGCAATGGCGCACAGCTGCAGTGCTGTGCGCTACCTCATATGAAGACAGAGTCTTCTGCTGCCGATTTTGACGTCTTCTTGCTTCAACCCGCCGGCTTCTGTCTTCTGGCTCTGCGAGGGGGACGGCGGCGCGGCTCCGGGAACGGACGACCAAGGTTAAGTTACTGTGTTCGATCCCTCTGGAGCTAATGGTGCCCAGTAGCCTAAGAAGCGCAACCTAGCCGCAGTTAGTAGGTTTGCTTCTCTCCCCCCTCAGTCCCACGTAGCAGAGAGTCTGTTGCCAGCAGAAGCTCTCTGAAAATAAAAAACCTAACTAAAATACTTTCTTAATAGCAAGCTCAGGAGAGCTCACTAAAATGCACCCAGCTCCTTCCGGGCACAGATTCTAACTGAGGTCTGGAGGAGGGGCATAGAGGGAGGAGCCAGTGCACACCAGTAGTACTAAATCTTTCTTAGAGTGCCCAGTCTCCTGCGGAGCCCGTCTATTCCCCATGGTCCTTACGGAGTCCCCAGCATCCACTAGGACGTTAGAGAAATAAAAAATATTTTTCTTTATACATAAAACACCACTGAAGTCTTTCAATAGCGATCCACAGCCTATCCAGTAGCGCCGGAGACTATGTTAAATGGTTATAGATGCGCAATCGAGAGTATTCTGACTTTGGAATAATTGTGTGGTATGGCAACTGCACTGCCAGTGATCGGAGTGCCTTAGCACGTATTAGAAGGACTGGCAACAAAATTATTGGCGTGTGGTTGCAAACTCTTCAAGATGTTTATAGTCTTAGGGCTTTGAGGAAAGCAGTGATGGTCATATCAGATCATTGTCACCCTTTTAAATTAGTTCTTTATTAAACTTCCATCCCAAAAGAGGTTTAGAACTCTGTTAACACACACAGGGCATTTGAGAAAGTTTTTTGTACCATCTGTGGTGCGTATGTTAAATAAGTGAATGTATTGTTATTTGATTGTATAATATGTTGTTGTTTCTAAACCATAGTTGCGGTCATATAGCTATTAGGCTGCTGCTGTTCTAATGAAATTTCGTCTGTCAATGTGTTGGCTGATGACCTGCAGAGCTTTTGAAATGGCTGCCCAGTGTCCCTGTGAGGAGGGTGAAGGAGGAGCAGCCCAGGGCGGGAAGACTTCAGCGGAATGGCGCCCTGGGCTGGGGGAAGTTTCGCCTCCCCTTGCCAACATCCACCACCGGTACTCTGGGTTTATAGCAAGTGTTCCTCAGTGCCAGCAAAGTAACCCCGTGTAGTCTACTGAAGCCCAAGGTCATGCAATGGTCTGGGTCCACGTCAGTAATGCCGGTCCGTCTCCCGACACCGGCAGTATAGGACTGCTGAGATCGCTGATCACGCAAGCAAGAGTCCAGTTGCAGTCCGGGGTGCCCCTGCCAGCAAAAAGGTGTCAGCATCCCACTGAAATCACCAAGCCGTGGCTGGTGTCTCGGCGCCGGTGATGGAGCAGCAGCGCTGGTATCCAATGGACTGCCTACCGCTGCTCGCTCAGTTAAAAGAAAAAGAAAAAGAGAAAGATTAAAAGCTTGGGCTGCATAATGCAGCTCCACTGTTCAACGGTGACCAGCTCCTGCTGGTACCAAACAAAAACTGAAGGGCAGGGTATGAGGGAAGAGGGACACAGTGCATCCTGGGGGGCACACAGCTTTGCTGTTCGGTGCCTGAATCCTGGTCTCCAACAAGCATATCCAAAGGTTAACCCTGGAGACCACGGACCCTGAAGTAGGTTTGTTTGCGTAAAAGTTCCAGGAGAAAAAATAAATAAAAATCACAAACAGAAAAGGCTACTCCTAGTAAACTTGAACTCCTAGTCTTTCAAAGACTGTTTTCCAGACATTCAAGTTGGATTATCTAAGTTTTGTGCCTTAAGACCTTAGTGTTGCTAACCAAAATTAAAATTATTGGTTGCTGCTCTACCACTAAAAATGGACTACAAAGACCTAACAAATGCGTGTTTGTGCTTCAGTCTCAGAAAATAGGATTTTTTACTTACCATAAAATCTCTTTCTCTGAGTCCATCTGGGGGATGCTGCGCACTTACACTTGGGGTTAGAGCAGGCTTGTCCAACCCGCAGCCCGCATGCGGCCCAGGTCGGCTAGTAATGCGGCCCAGTGCAATTTTTTATTTTTTAAGAAATTCTAAACTAAAGTTTCAAGTTACACTGCAGGCGCTTGCGGCAGGAATGCGGCCGGGGCACGTCACAACGGTGAGGCCAGCGCGCTTCACCCGCCCCATACATTTTTTTTTTTGCAGAGTACGGACACCACATGTGAAGCTGAGCCGGCCCCAGCAGGCTGACAAATTGGTTCGGGGGGAGGGGGTAACGAGGATGAAGTCAGGTGCCACTGCAGTACAATGTGTCCGGGAGGGGGGGGGGGGGTTTGGGGTCCGCTGTCAGTCACAGTGTAGCCCTCCTCTACTGCATAGTGGCACACGTGACAGCAGCACGGAGCTCAGCCCAGCGGGAGAAATTGGTGGGCCCTTGAAGAAGCACAGTGTGGAAGGGGGGGGGAGGGAGAGGAGGAGGAGAGGAAGAGGACTACAGTGTGCGTGTGTGTGTGTGTGGGGGGGATGCATTGGTGGCTGAGAAACAATGTCAAACATCTCACTAACTTCATTTCCAAGTAAGTTTAATATGTTAACTATGTTTTCTATGTTTTTTTTGGATGATCAGGTATCTTTACTGTTATTTTATTTTATGTACGGCCCAAACCAAATTTTCATCTTCTAATGTGGCCCAGGGAAGGTGAAAGGTTGGACACCCCTGGGTTAGGGTATGTGAGTATGGATTTGGCACAAGCTATGAAAAGAATGAACTCCTCCCCCTCTAACCCCTCCCATCAACCCCCTGTTCACAGGAAGTACTCCTCAGTTAAAGTTTAACAAAGCCGAGAGAAAACAAAACCAACAATAAATAACCAGACAAAAGGGAAAGGATCGCAGCGTCCCCCAGATATACTCAGAGAAAGAGATTTTACGGTAAGTAAAAAAATCCTAATTTCTCTATCATCCATCTGGGGGACGCTGCGCACTTACACTTGGGTGATATCCCAAAGCAAGCCAAAGAGGGGGGGGGGGGGACAGGCGGGAAATCCGCCCCTAAGATCAGAAGTCCAATAGAGGTATCCCGCCCATACCAAAAGAATGGAAACAATAGAATCCTGTGAAGGTTCCCGCTCTACACAGCTGCACAATAGAGGCACCTCCGCGAACAGCCCAAAAGGCCCCAATGGCGCACAATTTCGCAGAGGGTCAGAAACAGGAACAGCAGAGGACACACAAGGCTGATGAAAAGCTGATGTGACCCAACGAGCCACAGTGTTCTTAGAGACTGGTCAACCTCGGTGTGGGGCACCACTAAGAACTAAAAGTGTCTGACGGCGAACTTAAAAGGTGTCAGTTCAAGGTTGGTCTTGAACGCAGGTCACTATATACACTGTTCTCTAGCATTAGTGCACTGAGCCACAGCTCCTGTGTTGAAAAAAAGGAGTTTTGGATGCAAAACCACTCTATCATCATAGAAAAACCAACAAAGGAAACATGCAGAGATGAGGCAAAATAAAAAAAAATAAAAAAATAAAACCACCGTAAGAGGAAGAAACTGCCACCCAACAGAGTCCAGAGGCTGGAAAGGAGACACAGGAGCTACGCAAGGAACTGTATATGCAAAAAGCTGTGAAGGAAACACAGAACATCCGTAAAAATGTTGGTAACCATCTCTGGAAAAGAAAAAGTAGAGCATAACACTGTCTCTGAAGATAAAGTCCTTCTGACAACTGTTCTGCAGAAAGGACAAGAGGCGGAAAAGACTAAGAACTTCTGCTGAGAGGCCTTTATAGTCGCACCAAAAGATGAAAAGTTTTACTGGGCACTTTGATTAGTTTGCGAACCTGAAACATAGGGCTACTGACTGAGGTAAACTTATTACTCTGATGAAGCTGTTCTCCACAATCACGCCATCACAGTCAGACAAGACAAATCCAGGTGATGACACAAAGTTTGAAAGCGAAGATCTGGCCAAAGAGGTACACTGTTAGGAGCCTTAGCCACCCTGGTCTGAAGCATTGCAGAGCAGTGTCGACAGGCAAATCCGGAATGATTTACGAAGACGGAAAGAGCCACTAATCAAATGCGTTGAAGCACTCACTGGATCTTGCCAGAGGCAGAAACAAATATGCCAGATTAAAGTGACAAGGAGCTAACACGGCGTCCATGATTGCCATAAGAGGTTCCCCGGAGCGATCACCGTACCAAGGAAGCCTTTTATGCAGAGACGAGAAGCCCTGAGGTCGATGTCGGCCTGTCACACAGGAACACCAAAATCAGAAAATAGGATTTTAATTACTTACCGGTAAATCCTTTTCTCGTAGTCCGTAGAGGATGCTGGGGTCCACATTAGTACCATGGGGTATAGACGGGTCCACTAGGAGCCACTGGCACTTTAAGAGTTTGAGAGTGTGGGCTGGCTCCTCCCTCTATACCCCTCCTACCAGACTCAGTTTAGAAACTGTGCCCGAGGAGACGAACAACTTCGAGAGAAGGATTTTACACAGATAGTGGCGAGAATCACACCAGCTCACACACAAGGCAAACCAAGCTAACTAGCTTGAAACATCAGCAACGCCTGAACAATATTACTTAACCATGTAACAAAACAGTACTTAACCAAGAACTAAGCAGTACTGAACTAAGTAGCCCAGCATCCTCTACGGACTACGAGAAAAAGATTTACTGGTAGGTAAGTAAAATCCTATTTTCTCTTACGTCCTAGAGTAGAGGTTCTCAAACTCGGTCCTCGGGGGCCCACACAGTGCATGTTTTGCAGGACTCCTCACAGAATCGGAAGTGAAATAATTAGCTCCACCTGTGGACCTTTTAAAATGTGTCAGTGAGTAATTAATACACCTGTGCACCTGCTGGGTTACCTGCAAAACATGCACTGTGTGGGCCCCGAGGACCGAGTTTGAGAACCTCTGTCCTAGAGGATGCTGGGGTCCACATTAGTGCCATGGGGATGTACCAAAGCTCCCAGAACGGGAGGGAGAGCACGGAGGCACCTGCAGAACCGATTGACCAAACTTTAGGTCCTCAGAGGCCAAATTATCGAACTTGTAGATGGTAGCAAACGTGTTCGATCCTGACCAAGTAGCTGCTCGGCAAAGCTGTAAAGCCGAGACACCCCGGGCAGCCGCCCAGGAAGAACCCTCCTTACGAGTAGAGTGGGCCTTAACAGACGTAGGACATGGCAATCCTGCCATAGAATACGCATGCTGGATAGTGAACCTGATCCAGCGAGAGATTGTCTGCTTAGAAGCAGGACACCCAAGTTTCTTGGGATCATACAAGACAAACAGAGGGTCCGATTTTCTGTGACGAGCAGTCCTCTTCACATAGATTTTCAAAGCCCTTACAACATCCAAGGACTTTGGCACCACAATAGGTTGGTTGATATGAAATGCCGACACAACCTTTGGAAGGAACTGCTGACGTGTCCGGAGCTCAGCTTTTTCTTCATGGAAAATCAAGTAGGGGCTCTTACAAGACAAAGCCCCCAACTCCGACACACGTCTAGCAGAAGCTAAGGCCAACAAAGTGACAGCCTTCTAAGTGAGAAATTTGACCTCAACCTCCTGTAGAGGCTCGAACCAATCCAATTGGAGAAACTGCAACACCACTTCAAGATACCAGGGCGCTGTAGGCGGCACAAAGGGAGGCTGGATGTGCAGAACCGCTTTCAGAAAAGTATGAACCTCAGGGAGGGAAGCCAACTGTTTCTGGAAGAAAATGGATAGGGCCGAAATCTGGACCTTTACGGATCCCAACCTCAGGCCCATATCCACACCTACTTGCCGGAAGAGAAGAAACTGTCCCAGTTGAAACTCCACCGTAAGAAACTTCTTGGACTCACACCAAGATACATATTTTTTCCAAATATGACGGTAATGTTTAGACGTTACTCGTTTCCTAGCCTGTATCAGGGTAGGAATAACCTTGTTCGGAATGCCCTTCCGAGCTAATATCTGGCGTTCAACCTCCATGCCATCAAACGTAGCCGTGGTAAGTCTTGATAAGCGAACAGCCCCTGCTACAGCAGGTCCTCCCGAAGAGGAAGAGGCCTCTGCTCTTCTAGGAGTAGATCCAAAAGATCAGCATACCAAGCCCTTCTTGGCCAGTTCGGAGCAATGAGGATTACCTGAACTCATGTTCTCCTTATGAGTTTTAGAACTCTTGGAATGAGAGGAACTGGAGGAAACACGTACACTGACTGGAATACCCACCGAGTCACTAGGGCGTCCACCGCCACAGCTTGTGGGTCCCTCGACCTGGAACAATACTGCCAAAGCTTCTTGTTGAGACGAGAGGCCATCATGTCTATTTGAGGTACACCCTAAAGATCTGCCCAGAGGATGAGTCTTGTTATCTCGGACATTGCAGCTCTGCTCTTCATTCTGCCCTGTCGGTTTATGTAAGCCACCGTTGTTACACTGTCCGACTGCACTTGAATGGCTCAATCTCGCAGAAGATGGGCCGCTTGGAAAAGAACGTTGCAGACGGCTCTTAGTTCCAGAATGTTTATTAAAAGGCTGGATTCCAGGCTTGACCACCGTCCTTGGAAGGTTTCCCCCTGAGTGACTGCACCCCAGCCCTGGATACTTGAATCCGAGGTTAGAAGGACCCAGTGCTGAATCCCGAACCTCCGGCCCTCCAAAAGGTGAGGTAGTTGCAGCCACCAGAGGGGTGAAATCCTGGCTTTCGGCGACAGATGTATTCTCTGGTGCATATGCAGATGAGATCCCGACCACTTGTCCAGGAGATCCAGATGGAAGGGCCGAGCATGAAACCTTCTGTACTGTAGAGCCTCGTAAGAGGTCACCATCTTCCCCAGAAGGCGAACGCACAGATGAACCGAAACCCGGGCTGGCTTCAGGACATCCTGGACAATTGTATAACCAACGCTTTCTCCTCCGGGAAAAACACTCTCTGCACTTCTGTGTCGAGGATCAGTCCCAGAAAAGACAACCTCCTGGTTGGCTCCAAATGTGATTTTGGAAGATTCAGGATCCAACCGTGTTCCCTGAGCAAATGAGTCATGAGAACAATGGATTGCAACAACTTCTCTCTGGACGATGCCTTTATCAGCAGATCGTCCAGATATGGGATTATGTTCACCCCCTGTCTGCGGAGAACCATCATCTCTGCCATCACCTTATTGAACACACCCGGTGCTGTGGAGAGGCCGAATGGCAGTGCCTGGAACGGATAGTGACTGTCTTAACAGTGCAAATCTGTGCTGAGGCGGCCAAATCGGAATGTGGAGGTACGCATCCTTGATATCCAGGGATACCAGAAACTCTCCCTCCTCCAGACCTGAAATCACTGCTCTGAGAGACTCCATTTTGAATTTAAACACCCGCAGGTAAGTTTAAAATTGGTCTGACCGAACCATCCGGTTTCGGTACCACGAAAAGGTTTGAATAATAACCCTTGTTTTGCAGATGAGGTGGGACTGGGACAATGACCTGTGACTTTTCCAATTTTAGAATGGCTTCCTGTAGGATAGCCCTGTCTGTCAGCAGGCGGGAGTTCTTGAAACTCCAGTCTGTACCCCTGGGACACAGTATCCTGTACCCAGGGATCCAGGCCAGGCGACACCCAGACGTGTCTGAAACGTATGAGTCTAGCACCCACCAGCCCGTGCTCCAGAGTTTGAGGTCCACCATCATGCTGAGCATTTTGAGGAACCAGAAGCAGGTCTCTGTTCCTGGGAGCCTGAGGGCGCAGGCTTTTTGGATTTTGCCCGACCACCTCTAAAGAAAGTGGTAGGTGGCTTGGACTTTTTTGCCTTAGCGGTCCAAAAGGACTGTGGCACAGCTGAAGAAAATAAGAATTTACTCACCGGTAATTCTATTTCTCGTAGTCCGTAGTGGATGCTGGGTACTCCGTAAGGACCATGGGGTATAGACGGGCTCCGCAGGAGACTGGGCACTCTTAAAAGAAAGATTAGGTACTATATCTGGTGTGCACTGGCTCCTCCCTCTATGCCCCTCCTCCAGACCTCAGTTAGGGAAACTGTGCCCGGAAGAGCTGACATTACTAGGAAAGGATTTGGAATCCAGGGTAAGACTCATACCAGCCACACCAATCACACCGTACAACTCGTGATAACTATACCCAGTTAACAGTATGAACAATAACTGAGCCTCTCTCAACAGATGGCTCATACAATAAACCTTTAGTTAAGCAATAAATATATACATGTATTGCAGAGAGTCCGCACTTGGGACAGGCTCCCAGCATCCACTACGGACTACGAGAAATAGAATTACCGGTGAGTAAATTCTTATTTTCTCTGACGTCCTAGTAGATGCTGGGTACTCCGTAAGGACCATGGGGATTATACCAAAGCTCCCAAATGGGCGGGAGAGTGCGGATGACTCTGCAGCACCGAATGAGCAAACTCAAGGTCCTCCTCAGCCAGGGTATCAAACTTGTAGAATTTTGCAAAAGTGTTTGAACCCGACCAAGTAGCAGCTCGGCAAAGTTGTAAAGCCGAGACCCCTCGGGCAGCCGCCCAAGAAGAGCCCACCTTCCTCGTGGAATGGGCTTTTACTAATTTAGGATGCGGCAGTGCAGCCGCAGAATGTGCAAGCTGAATCGTGCTACAGATCCAGCGAGCAATAGTCTGCTTTGAAGCAGAAGCACCCAGCTTGTTGGGTGCATGCAGGATAAATAGCGAGTCAGTTTTTCTGACTCTAGCCGTCCTGGAAACATAAAGTTTCAGGGCCCGGACTACGTCCAGCAACTTGGAATTCTCCAAGTCCCTAGTAGCCGCAGGCACCACAATAGGTTGGTTCAAATGAAACGATGATACCACCTTAGGGAGAAATTGGGGACGAGTCCTCCATTCTGCCCTTTCCATATGGAAGATCAGATATGGGCTTTTACATGACAAAGCCGCCAATTCTGACACACGCCTAGTCCAAGCTAAGGCCAAAAGCATGACCACTTTCCACGTAAGATATTTTAGCTCCACGGTCTTAAGTGGCTCAAACCAGTGGGATTTTAGGAATCCAACACACGTTAAGATCCTAAGGTGCCACTGGAGGCACAAAAGGGGCTGAATATGCAGCACCCCTGTAACAACGTCCGAACTTCAGGCAGTGAAGCCAGTTCTTTTTGAGAGAAAAAGGGATAGGGCCGAAATCTTGGCCTTTATGGATCCTAATTTTAGGCCCATAGTCACTCCTGACTGTAGGAAGTGCAGGAATCGATCCCCCTGGAATTCCTCTGTAGGGCCTTCCCGGCCACACACCAAGCAACCTATTTTCGCCATATACAGTGAAAAAGTCTTGCTGTCACGTCTTTCCTAGCCTTTATCAGCGTAGGAATAACTGCATCCGGAATGCCCTTTTCCGCTAGGATCCGGCGTTCAACCGCCATGCCGTCCAACGCAGCCGCGGTAAGTCTTGGATCAGACAGGGTCCCTGTTGCAACATGTCCTGACTGAGAGGCAGAGGCCATGGGTCCTCTGAGAGCATTTTTTGCAGTTCCGGGTACCGAATCCTTCTTGGCCAATCCGGAGCAAAGAATATTGTTCACACTCCTCCGTTTATTACAATTCTCAGCCCTTGGGTCTGAGAGGAAGAGGAGGGAATATATAGACCGACTGGAACACCCACGGTGTTACTAGTGCGACCACAGCTATCGCCTGAGAGTCCCTTGACCCAGCGTAAAACCTTTTTTATCTTTTTATTGAGGTGGGACGCCATGTAGCCCACCTGAGGCAGTTTCCATCAATTTGCAAAACTGCGTGAAGACTTCCTGATGAAGTCACCACTTTCCCGGGTGGAGGTCGTGTTCACTCCCGGAATGAACACTGCTGACAGTGCGCTTACTTGATTCTCCGCCCAGCGAAGAATTCTGGTGGCTTCTACCCTCGCCACCCTGCTCCTTGTGCCGCCCTGGCGGTTTACATGAGCCCCTGCGGTCTGACTGGATCAGAACCGGTTGGTCGCGAAGCAGGAACTCCGCTTGACTTAGGGCGTTGTATATGGCCCTTAGTTCCAGGATATTGATGTGAAGGCAAGTCTGTTGGCTTGACCACAAACCTTGGAATTTTCTTCCCTGTGTAACTGCCCCCCACCCTTGGAGGCTTGCATCCGTGGTCACCAGGACCCAGTCCTGAATGCCGAATCTGCGGCCCTCGAGAAGGTGAGCACTCCGCAGCCACCACAGGAGAGACACCCTGGCCCTGGGGGATAGGGTGATTAACCGATGCATCTGAAGATGTGATCCGGACTGTCACAACTGAGGGCCTGAGCTGACAGGAGGCAGCCTCAGTTGTAGGGGCTGAGGTATAGTGGAACCTGGGAGGTTGTATCAGACCCCTAGACATGTAAGTAACATGTAACAGAATTGCCCGAAGGCGTGACCACGACAACCAGGATAAAAGTCAATGATGTTTATTTATGACAAAACTCCATAACACAGCAGTAGTAAAAAGAAAACATAAAAATCAGCAGAGAATAAATACAGTTCCTGGGTACTACAGGGTGGCAAGGGCCACAGGGCTCTGGTAGTGTGAGATAGTTCTTATAATCTTCCAGGTGGAAAGTCCTTACCAGGCCCAACTGTAGCAATGGAAATAGCCCAGGATCGTACCAGCTGGTGTTCCAGGAAAAGCTGGGCTGCTGTGGGTAAAACGGCTGCTGTGGGTACTGGCTGGAACCAGACTGATGTTGACACGGAGTGAATACTGGCTGGAACCAGTTAAATAATAAATGTAACTTGAGAGCGATGAAATATGGAATGAAGTTTGGAGATTGAGAGCGGTGAAATTATAATGCCGGTGATAAATGATAATATGCAGAAAAGGGTACCGGCACTTTAAGAAGAGCTGACCTCTGCTGGAAGCTGGATGCTGAAAGCAGGTGGTTCTGTAGCTGGAAGCAGATGAATCCAATGAGGATAGGAGAGTCAGGCTACACCGCAGGTTGAATGCTGGTGCGGGTCTCTTTAGTGGAGGTTTGGAGATAGGAACTGGAACCTGGAAAACAACCACAGGAGAGAGACAAACTGGAACTAGGTTTGACAACCAAAGCACTGACGCCTTCCTTGCTCAGGCACAGCATATTTATACCTGCAGCAAGGAAGGGGTTGGCTAGGCAATTATGCAGATTAACAATACAGGCAGCAGATTGGTGGAAATGATCAGATGACAAAATCCAAGATGGCTGCGCCCATGCAGACACTTGGAGGGAAGTTTGGTTTGTAATCCATGTGAGAATTGAAACAGCAATGGCGGCGCCGGCCACAGGAGACAGGAGACGCCAGACTGATGATTGCACATCTAAACCACGCGGGCACAGCGGAGGCCGCGGCTGACGTAATCGCCACTCTGACACTCTGCATGCAGGAACTCAGGGACAGCGGCGGAGGCCGCGGGGAACGCCATTCCAGATGTAACATGGTGCCGCGGTGACCGCGTCTCAGAGTGACAGGAGAGGAGGCAGGAATGTGGACATCAGTGTAACGGATGGGATCCGGTCCTGGAACGCTGAGCCAGCCTCAGGAGGCATCTGAAGGGTAAGTAATGGCGTCTAGATACCCGGATCGTGACAGCACCCCCCCCTTTAGGAGTGGCCCCAGGACACTTCTTTGGCTTTTGAGGAAACTTGGAATGGAATCTCCGGACCAAGGCAGGAGCATGGACATCAGAAGCATTGGTCCATGAGCGTTCCTCAGGGCCGTAACCCTTCCAGTCAATAAGATACTGTAGTTGACCGTAACGGTGACGTGAGTCCAGGATCTTGGCCACTTCATACTCAACGCCTCGTTGAGTTTGGACTTTCGGAGTTGGAGGAAGTGAGGAATGAAACCGATTCAGGATCAGCGGTTTCAACAGGGAAACATGGAATGTCCTGGGTATTTTTAAGAAGGGAGGCAACTGGAGTCTGTAAGCAACAGGATTGATGACTTGTTCAATTTTAAAAGGACCGATGTAGCGAGGTGCAAACTTCATACTGGGAACTCTTAACCTCAAATTCTTCGTGGATAACCATACCCGATCACCCACCTTGAGAGCAGGAACTGCTCTACGCTTCTTATCCGCAAACTTCTTGTACCTGAACGATGCCTTGAGCAGAGCTGATCGTACACTCTTCCAGTTATTTGCAAACTGATGCAAGGTGATATCCACTGCTGGAACAGAAGTTGCTGGAAGCGGTTGGAACTCAGGGACTTTAGGGTGGAATCCAAAGTTAGTGAAGAATGGTGTTGAAGAAGATGAGGAATGATACTGGTTGTTATGACAGAACTCGGCCCAGGGAAGTAATTGAACCCAGTCATCTTGAGAGGAAGACACATAGATGCGGAGGAAGGCCTCCAAGTCCTGATTCACCCTCTCAGTTTGACCATTGGTCTGAGGATGGTAAGCCGTGGAAAACTTTAGTTTGACTTGGAGGACTTGACATAAACTTCGCCAGAATTTGGCTGTGAATTGAACTCCTCGATCTGAGATAATTTCTTCAGGAAGACCGTGGAGTCGGAAGATCTCTTGTATGAATACTTGAGCCAACTTGGAAGCTGACGGAAGACCGGTGAGAGGAATGAAGTGCGCCATCTTGGTGAACCGGTCAACTACCACCCAGATGGTATTGAACTTGTTGCACATGGGTAAGTCTGTAATGAAATCCATCGACAAATGGGTCCATGGTCGACGGGGAACGGATAGAGGAACCAGTTGCCCCGCAGGCGACTGGCGGGATACCTTATGTTGGGCACACTTTGGGCAAGATGCAATAAACTCCATGACGTCCTTTTTCAGAGTTGGCCACCAATAGGACCTAGAGATAAACTCCAGGGTTTTTTGGATACCTGTATGTCCGGCAAAACGGGAAGCATGGGCCCAATGCATGAGCTTCTTCCTTAGCATCGGCTTCACAAAACTTTTCCCTGGTGGGGGCGTAGAGTCCATCCCTACCGTGGAGAATGCCAACGGATTTATAATAGGATGCTTGTCTGAAGACTCTGACTCATTTTCTTGCTCCCATGAGCGGGAAAGGGCATCGGCCTTGCGATTCTGAGAGCCCGGACAGAACTGGAGCTTAAAGTCGAACCTGGAAAAGAAAAGTGCCCATCTGGCCTGACGAGGATTGAGACATTGTGCGCCTTTCAGATATAAAATATTCTTGTGGTCTGTAAGTATGGTGATTGAATGAGAAGCTCCCTCCAACAGATACCTCCACTCTTCTAGAGCGAGCTTGATGGCTAGCAACTCCTGGTCGCCAATGGCATAGTTGCGCTCAGCTGGGGAGAACTTCCGGGAGAAGAAACTGCAAGGGTGTAAATGACCATCTTTAGCCCTCTGAGATAACACTGCTCCTACTCCAACGGAGGAGGCATCCACCTCTAAGATGAAAGGGGAGTCGATGTCGGGCTGTTTCAGAACTGGTGCTGAGATGAACCGCTGTTTTAAAAGATGAAAAGCTTGCGTAGCTTCTTCAGACCACTTGGACGGGTTAGCACCCTTCTTAGTTAAAGCAGTAATAGGCGCCACAATGGTGGAAAAGTCTCGTATAAACTTTCTGTAATAATTGGCGAACCCTAAGAACCTCTGGACCCCTTTGAGGGTTAAGGGTATCGGCCAATTCTGGATTGCTTGTAGTTTCTCAGGATCCATCTCTAGTCCGGAACCGGACACAATGTAACCTAGAAACGGAATGGACTTGACTTCAAAGACGCATTTCTCTAATTTGCAATAGAGATGATTGACACGGAGACGGGACAGAACCTCTTTTACCCAAAAACGATGTTCCTCTAAATTGTTAGCAAAAATGAGGATATCATCTAGATAGACCACGACATGACGGTATAAAATGTCTCTGAAAATCTCATTGACAAAATGCTGGAAGACAGCTGGAGCATTGCTCAATCCGAAGGGCATGACGAGGTACTCATAATGTCCGTCACGGGTGTTAAAGGCGGTCTTCCACTCGTCACCCTCACGGATCCGGATGAGATTGTATGCACCTCTCAAGTCCAGCTTTGTGAAGATGGTAGCTCCGCTAACTCTATCAAAGAGCTCAGTAATCAGGGGTAAAGGATAGCGGTTCTTGATGGTAATGTCGTTCAAACCTCTATAGTCGATGCACGGCCGCAGACCACCATCTTTCTTCTTTACAAAAAAGAAGCCTGCGCCGGCTGGAGAAGAAGAAGGTCGAATGAACCCCTTTGCTAGGTTCTCTTTAATGTATTCCTCCATAGAATGCGTCTCAGGCAGAGACAACGGATAAGTTCGGCCTCGAGGTGGAACCTTCCCTGGAACGAGATCAATCGGGCAGTCCCATTCTCTATGAGGAGGAAGGATATCAGCAGAAGCTTTACTGAACACATCCGTGAAATCTTGATATGGAGGAGGTGGAACATCAGACGACCTGGGGGAGGAAGAACAGACAGGCAATACTTTAAACAAACATGTCTCAGCACAGGAGGAACCCCATGCCAGAATTTGCGTAGTCGTCCAATCAATTGTAGGATTGTGAAGACGGAGCCATGGAAGGCCCAGGACCACAGGATGTGTGGCTCTTGGAATCACTAAAAAAGAAATAAGTTCGGAATGAAGAACTCCCACTCTCAGACGAACTGGTAGAGTCCTTAGAGAAATAACTGTATCAAAAATCTTGCTGCCATCCACGGCAGTTAAGGAGATGGATGAAGGAAGTCTTTCGGTGGGTAGGGACCACCGTTTAACATAGGCTTCGGTAATAAAGTTCCCAGCTGCTCCGGAATCAAGGAGGGCAATGACGTTCCGATAACGTTGAGCAACTTGAAGCGAGACTGGGAGATTACAATCATGAGGAGATGGAGAGGAGATCATTACTCCTAGCCGGCCCTCTCCTGGGCGAGCTAGGGTTTGGAGTTTTCCCGGACGTTCGGGACAGGCATTGATGGTGTGAGACGGAGCTGCACAGTAAAGACAAAGAGACTCAAAGAGACGTCTTCGGCGCTCAGCAGGAGTTAAACGGGAACGGACAATTTGCATGGGCTCATCTTTAGATGGTGACAGTTGGCGAGGAGGAGGAGCAGAAGATTTTGGAGCAGATGATCTTCCACGCTCAGTTGCTCTCTCTCTGAAACGTAAATCAACTTTCGTGCAGAGTGAGATTAGCTCATCTAACTTGGAAGGTAAGTCTCTGGTAGCTAACTCATCTTTAATACGCTCAGATAAGCCATGCCAGAATGCAGCATACAGGGCCTCGTCGTTCCATGCCAGTTCGGATGCCAGGATCTGGAACTGTATAAGATATTGTCCTACAGTACGTGATCCCTGGCGTAAACAGAGAATCTCAGATGAAGCTGAAGTTACCCGGCCTGGCTCGTCGAAGATACGCCTGAATGTTGACACGAATGCAGTGTAGGAGGATAGCAGGGTGTCAGACCTCTCCCATAACGGTGATGCCCAATCAAGGGCTGAGCCACTGAGAAGAGAGATAATGTAGGCAATTTTTGTACGGTCACTGGGAAAATTGCCAGGTTGTAGCTCAAACTGAATCTCACACTGGTTGAGAAATCCCCTGCAGAATCTTGGAGATCCGTCAAATTTTGCTGGCGTTGGAAGATGAAGACGTGGAGCAGAAATGGGTAAGGTGGGTGGGGTTATAGCTGGAGTCACTGTGGTTGACGCACCGGACGCGTCTGATCCACGGAGGGTTGTCTGAATCCCATCCAGCCGAGTAGAGAGATCCTGGAGACAGCGGATGATGTGGCCCTGTGCAGCCTCCTGATGTTCAAGTCGGGCTGCCAGTTCTTGCATCGGCCTGGCCGCTTGATCCTGGTCTCCGGCTGGATTCATATGGTCAGTGCTTACTGTCACAACTGAGGGCCTGAGCTGACAGGAGGCAGCCTCAGTTGTAGGGGCTGAGGTATAGTGGAACCTGGGAGGTTGTATCAGACCCCTAGACATGTAAGTAACATGTAACAGAATTGCCCGAAGGCGTGACCACGACAACCAGGATAAAAGTCAATGATGTTTATTTATGACAAAACTCAGTAACACAGCAGTAGTAAAAAGAAAACATAAAAATCAGCAGAGAATAAATACAGTTCCTGGGTACTACAGGGTGGCAAGGGCCACAGGGCTCTGGTAGTGTGAGATAGTTCTTATAATCTTCCAGGTGGAAAGTCCTTACCAGGCCCGACTGTAGCAATGGAAATAGCCCAGGATCGTACCAGCTGGTGTTCCAGGAAAAGCTGGGCTGCTGTGGGTAAAACGGCTGCTGTGGGTACTGGCTGGAACCAGACTGATGTTGACACGGAGTGAATACTGGCTGGAACCAGTTAAATAATAAATGTAACTTGAGAGCGATGAAATATGGAATGAAGTTTGGAGATTGAGAGCGGTGAAATTATAATGCCGGTGATAAATGATAATATGCAGAAAAGGGTACCGGCACTTTAAGAAGAGCTGACCTCTGCTGGAAGCTGGATGCTGAAAGCAGGTGGTTCTGTAGCTGGAAGCAGATGAATCCAATGAGGATAGGAGAGTCAGGCTACACCGCAGGTTGAATGCTGGTGCGGGTCTCTTTAGTGGAGGTTTGGAGATAGGAACTGGAACCTGGAAAACAACCACAGGAGAGAGACAAACTGGAACTAGGTTTGACAACCAAAGCACTGACGCCTTCCTTGCTCAGGCACAGCATATTTATAACTGCAGCAAGGAAGGGGTTGGCTAGGCAATTATGCAGATTAACAATACAGGCAGCAGATTGGTGGAAATGATCAGATGACAAAATCCAAGATGGCTGCGCCCATGCAGACACTTGGAGGGAAGTTTGGTTTGTAATCCATGTGAGAATTGAAACAGCAATGGCGGCGCCGGCCACAGGAGACAGGAGACGCCAGACTGATGATTGCACATCTAAACCACGCGGGCACAGCGGAGGCCGCGGCTGACGTAATCGCCACTCTGACACTCTGCATGCAGGAACTCAGGGACAGCGGCGGAGGCCGCGGGGAACGCCATTCCAGATGTAACATGGTGCCGCGGTGACCGCGTCTCAGAGTGACAGGAGAGGAGGCAGGAATGTGGACATCAGTGTAACGGATGGGATCCGGTCCTGGAACGCTGAGCCAGCCTCAGGAGGCATCTGAAGGGTAAGTAATGGCGTCCAGATACCCGGATCGTGACACGGACCACTTGTCCAGTAAGTTCCATTGTCCTTGCATGGAACCAGCCGAAGGGGATGGCCTCGTATGATGCCATCATCCTTCCCAGGACTCGAGTGCAGTGATGCACTGACACCTGTTTTGGTTTTCAATGGATTCCTGACCAGTGTCATGAGTTGCTGAGCTCTCTCTATCGGGAGATAAACCCTCTTCTGGTCTGTGTCTAGGATCATGCCTAGGCGAGGCAGATGAGCTGTAGGAACCAACTGCGACTTCGGAATATATAGAATCCAGTCGTGTTGCCGTTTCACTTCCAGAGAAGGTGATACGCTGTCCAGCAACTGCTCTCTTGATCTCGCTTTTATGAGGAGATCATCCAAGTATGTGATAATAGTGACACCTTGCTTCCGCAGGAGCACTATCATATCCGCCATTACCTTGGTGAAATTGGTAATGACAATCCCGTACCGCAATTCTGAGGTACGCCTGATGAGGTGGATAAATGGGGACACGAAGGTATGCATCCCTTATGTCCCGATTCATTTCAGGCTTGCAATGACCGCTCTTAGCGATTCCATCTTGAACCTGAACCTTTTCAGGTATATGTTCAGGGATTTTAATACAATATGGGTCTAACTGAACCGTCTGGTTTCGGGATTATAACATGGTCGAATAATAACACCCTCTTGTTGAAGGAGGGGACCCTTGACCACCACCTGTTGAAGATACAATTTACGAATTGCAGATAACACTGGCTCCCTCTCTTGGGGGGAAGCCCGCCGGGTCCTCGGTGAGGGGGCATCTTCTCACAGTCCAGCCTGTATCCCTGCGATACAATTTCTATTGCCCAGGGATCTAACAGGGAGTGAACCCACTTGTGGCTGAACTTACAAAGGCGTGTTCCCACTGGGCCTAGCTCCGCCTGTGGAGCCCCAGCGACATGCGGTGGATTTTTTTAGAGGCCGGGGAGGACTTCTGTTCCTGGGGACTAGCTGTATTGTACAGCTTCTTTCCTCTGCCCCCGGCTCTGACAAGAAAGGACGCACCTCAGACTTTCTTGTTTCTTTATTCGAAAAGCTGCATTTAATAATGTCGTGCTTTCCTAGGCTGTGCAGGAATATAAGGCAAAATATCCGAATTACCAGCTATAGCTGTGGAGACCAGGCCCGAGAACCTTTCTCCACACAATCCTCAGCCTTCCATATGCCTCTTAAGTCGGCATCATCTGTCCAATGTATATTCTACAGGACACGTCAAGCAGAAATCGACATAGCTTTTGTCTCTAGGACCCAGTATACTCATGTCCCTTTGGGCATGCTTTATAATTATATATCTATCACTTAAGACAGCATCTTAAAATATTTATATGCATACTAGGGTCTCAATCTCTGCTGATAAGGTACCTGTCCACGCTGCCACAGCGCTATAAACCCATGCCGACACAATCGCCGGTCTGGGTAGTATACTAGAATGTGCACACTATCTGCAGGATCCCTGAGAATAGCTAGTGCAAACAGGACACCCAAGGGGAAGATTCTCAACACATCCTGGCCCTAGTGGGGAAAGGATACAGCCTGAGAATTCTCTTGTGGGAAGCTGCCGTCTCTTGTCTGGAGATTCCCGCTCTTTTTCCTCATGAGAGGAGGGAAATTTACCTCAGCATTCTTCCCCTTAACATGTGTACTCTCGTGTCAGGGACAGATGAGTCATCAGTGATATGCAAATCATCTTTTATTCCAATAATCATATATTGAATATCTTTTAGCCCTCTTGGCTGTAACTTTGCATTATCGTAGTCGACAGTGGAGTTAAACTCCGTGTCGATACTTTGTTATTTTGGATAGTGAACATAGAGAGACTCTGAAGGACTCTGTGACATAGGGACAGACCAGGGTAGATTTCCTTTCTGTTCCCTAACCTTTTGTGCAATAATTTTACCTCAGCACTTACACATATCCAAACAGGTGTCGGCGTTGTCGACGGAGACACCCTCCCACACACATATCCGCTCTATCACCTCCTTAGAGGAGCCTTTTACCTCAGACATGTCGACACACGCGTACCGACACACCACACACACAGGGGATGCTCTATTTGAAGACAGTTCCCCCACCAGGCCCTTTGGAGAGACAGAGAGAGAGTATGCCAGCACACACCACAGCGCTATATAATACAGGGATGTACACTATACTGAGTGATTTTTCCCCTATAGCAGCTTATATACACAGTTTTGCGCATAAATTTATGTGCCCCCCCTCTCTTTTTTACCCTTTGTGTACCAGGATACTGCAGGGGAGAGCCTGGGGAGCTTCCTTCCAGCTGAGCTGTGAAGAGAAAATGGCGCCGGTGTGCTGAGGAAGAAGGCCCGGCCCCCTCAGCGGCGGGCTTCTGTCCTTTTATGTACTTTAATGGCGGGGGTTAATGCACATATACAGTTTATCAGACTGTATTATGTGCTTTTCGCCAAGTAAGGTAATCTAATTGCTGCCCAGGGCGCCCGCCCCCCCAGCGCCCTGCACCCATCAGTGACCGGAGTGTGTGGTGTGCTAAGGGAGCAATGGCGCAAAGCTGCAGTGCTGTGCGCTACCTTAATGAAGACCGGAGTCTTCAGCCGCCGATTTTCAACTTCTCTTCGTTCTTCTGGCTCTGCAAGGGGGACGGCGGCGCAGCTCCGGGACCGGACGACCGAGGACTGGGCCTGTGTTCGATCCCTCTGGAGCTAATGGTGTCCAGTAGCCTTAGAAGCCCAAGCTAGCTGCAAGCAGGTAGGTTCGCTTCTCTCCCCTCAGTCCCACGTAGCAGTGAGTCTGTTGCCAGCAGATCTCACTGAAAATAAAAAACCTAACAAATACTTTCTTTTCTAGGAAGCTCAGGAGAGCCCCTAGGGTGCATCCAGCTCTGGCCGGGCACAGATACTAACTGAGGTCTGGAGGAGGGGCATAGAGGGAGGAGCCAGTGCACACCAGATATAGTACCTAATCTTTCTTTTAAGAGTGCCCAGTCTCCTGCGGAGCCCGTCTATACCCCATGGTCCTTACGGAGTACCCAGCATCCACTAGGGCGTCAGAGAAAATGGATTCTTCGCAGAAGGTGTAGCAGAGGGAAGGAAAGGTGACTTACCCGCGGTTGCCGTGGAAATCCACGCATCCAACGCCTACCCAAATAGAGCCTGACCTGTGTAGGGTAGGTTCTCCTCACTTCTCCTGGATTCCGCGTCTGCAGACCATTGGCGTAGCCAGAGTCCCTTGCAGGCTGAGACAGACATGGAAGATATCCGTGCAGTCAGCGTACCCAGGTCCTTCATGGATTCCACCATGAACCCCGCAGCATCCTGTATGTTACGTAAAGCAATTCAATGTCACTTCTATCCATTGTATCCAAATCCTCTAGTAATGTGCCTGACCACTTTACTATGGATTTAGAAATCCATGTACAGGCAATAGTGGGCCTAACGCCACTCCTGAAGCAGTGTAAATGGATTTGAGCGTAGTGTCAATTTTACGATCAGCAGGTTCTTTTAAAGCGGTAGATCCAGGGACAGGTAAAACCACCTATTTAGTCTGGAGACAGATGCATCCACAATGGGTGGGGTTTCCTATTTTTTCCCATCTTCCTCAGGGAAGGGAAAAGCAACCAGAACCCTTTTTGGGATCTGGAATTTTTTCTCCGGGTTTTCCCAGGATTTTTTAAATATAGGGGTATATGCAATTGCGGTCGAATTCCCGAAATTGTCGAATTTCTGGACTTTTTCGCCAAAAAAAAAAAAATCGTCAATGCAATTCAGTACTTTCCGTCAAAAAAACGGACTTTCAAAATTCGACTTTTTGAAATTCGACTTTTGTCAAATTCGACTTTTCTGCAATGATACAAGTGCTGCAATTCGACCAAAGTATATTCAATTGAAGTTTGGAAATTCGACAACAGTGCTTTTAGACAGTAAATTCGACATTTTCAATCCGCCACACTTTGGTGGGTGAAACTAATAAAAAAAATTTAAAACATGTTTTTTTTGTGTGTTTTTTATTGATAATAGCATATCTGTTTATATTAGAAGGGATTAGGTACTTGGTTTGTCTTTTTTGGAGGCACAAGTATTATTTATATATTTTTAAAAATAATATATATATATATATTTTTTTTTTCTTATATGGAATGGTAAAATTCAGAAAAAAAATGGCGTGGGGTCCCCCCTCCAAAGCATAACCAGCCTCGGGCTCTTCGAGCTGGTCCTGGTTCTAAAAATGCGGGGAAAAAATTGACAGGGGATCCCCCGTATTTTTAAAACCAGCACCGGGCTCTGCGCCTGGTGCTGGTGCAAAAAATACGGGGGACAAAAAGAGTAGGGGTCCCCCATATTTTATACACCAGCATCGGGCTCCACTAGCTGGACAGATAATGCCACAGCCGGGGGTCACTTTTATACAGTGCCTTGCGGCCGTGGCATTAAATATCCAACTAGTCACCCCTGGCCGGGGTACCCTGGGGGAGTGGGGACCCCTTCAATCAAGGGGTCCCCCCCAGCCACCCAAGGGCCAGGGGTGAAGCCCGAGGCTGTCCCCCCCATCCAAGGGCTGCGGATGGGGGGCTGATAGCCTTGTCAAAATTGAAAGAATATTGTTTTTTCCAGTAGTACTACAAGTCCCAGCAAGCCTCCCCCGCCAGCTGGTACTTGGAGACAAAAAAATGGATTTGCACCTGGCGCTAATCACTAACCACAGTGAAAGCAGCTGAACTCTGAGGGATGATCCAAAAACCCTCCAAGAAAGAATATACAAACAAAAATGAGACAGCGCTACCACCTTGGTTTTGAGATTTAAGTTTATCTTTTTATAATATACATACACAAAGATGACAAAAAATAATAAATATAAACAAAAAGATACTGGCCAGTATCACACTAATATGATTAATCTGATTAAAATTTAATCATAAAAATAAGAATTTACTTACCGATAATTCTATTTCTCGGAGTCCGTAGTGGATGCTGGGGTTCCTGAAAGGACCATGGGGAATAGCGGCTCCGCAGGAGACAGGGCACAAAAAGTAAAGCTTTCCGATCAGGTGGTGTGCACTGGCTCCTCCCCCTATGACCCTCCTCCAAGCCTCAGTTAGGTACTGTGCCCGGACGAGCGTACACAATAAGGGAGGAATTTTGAATCCCGGGTAAGACTCATACCAGCCACACCAATCACACCGTACAACTTGTGATCTAAACCCAGTTAACAGTATGATAACAGAGGAGCCTCTGAAAGATGGCTCCCTACAACAATAACCCGAATTAGTTAACAATAACTATGTACAATTATTGCAGATAATCCGCACTTGGGATGGGCGCCCAGCATCCACTACGGACTCCGAGAAATAGAATTATCGGTAAGTAAATTCTTATTTTCTCTATCGTCCTAGTGGATGCTGGGGTTCCTGAAAGGACCATGGGGATTATACCAAAGCTCCCAAACGGGCGGGAGAGTGCGGATGACTCTGCAGCACCGAATGAGAGAACTCCAGGTCCTCCTTAGCCAGAGTATCAAATTTGTAAAATTTTACAAACGTGTTCTCCCCTGACCACGTAGCTGCTCGGCAAAGTTGTAATGCCGAGACCCCTCGGGCAGCCGCCCAAGATGAGCCCACCTTCCTTGTGGAGTGGGCCTTTACAGATTTAGGCTGTGGCAGGCCTGCCACAGAATGTGCAAGTTGGATTGTGCTACAGATCCAACGAGCAATCGTCTGCTTAGACGCAGGAGCACCCATCTTGTTGGGTGCATACAATGTAAACAACGAGTCAGATTTTCTGACTCCAGCTGTCCTTGCAATATATATTTTCAATGCTCTGACAACGTCCAGTAACTTGGAGTCCTCCAAGTCACTTGTAGCCGCAGGCACTACAATAGGCTGGTTCAGATGAAATGCTGACACCACCTTAGGGAGAAAATGCGGACGAGTCCGCAGTTCCGCCCTGTCCGAATGGAAAATCAGATATGGGCTTTTGTAAGATAAAGCTGCCAGTTCTGACACTCTCCTGGCCGAAGCCAGGGCTAGTAGCATGGTCACTTTCCATGTGAGATATTTCAAATCCACATTTTTTAGTGGTTCAAACCAATGAGATTTTAGAAAGTCCAAAACCACATTGAGATCCCACGGTGCCACTGGAGGCACCACAGGAGGCTGTATATGCAGCACTCCCTTAACAAAAGTCTGGACTTCAGGGACTGAAGCCAATTCTTTCTGGAAGAAAATCGACAGGGCCGAAATTTGAACCTTAATAGATCCCAATTTGAGACCCATAGACAATCCTGATTGCAGGAAATGTAGGAATCGACCCAGTTGAAATTCCTCCGTCGGAGCACTCCGATCCTCGCACCACGCAACATATTTTCGCCAAATGCGGTGATAATGTTGCACGGTTACTTCCTTCCTTGCTTTAATCAAAGTAGGAATGACTTCTTCCGGCATGCCTTTTTCCTTTAGGATCCGGCGTTCAACCGCCATGCCGTCAAACGCAGCCGCGGTAAGTCTTGAAACAGACAGGGACCCTGCTGAAGCAAGTCCCTCCTTAGAGGTAGAGGCCACGGATCTTCCGTGATCATCTCTTGAAGTTCCGGGTACCAAGACCTTCTTGGCCAATCCGGAACCACTAGTATCGTTCTTACGCCTCTTTGCCGTATAATTCTCAATACTTTTGGTATGAGAGGCAGAGGAGGAAACACATACACCGACTGGTACACCCAAGGCGTTACCAGCGCGTCCACAGCTATTGCCTGCGGATCTCTTGACCTGGCGCAATACCTGTCCAGTTTTTTGTTGAGGCGAGACGCCATCATGTCCACCATTGGTCTTTCCCAACGGGTTACCAGCATGTGGAAGACTTCTGGATGAAGTCCCCACTCTCCCGGGTGAAGGTCGTGTCTGCTGAGGAAGTCTGCTTCCCAGTTGTCCACTCCCGGGATGAACACTGCTGACAGTGCTATCACATGATTCTCTGCCCAGCGAAGAATCCTTGCAGCTTCTGCCATTGCACTCCTGCTTCTTGTGCCGCCCTGTCTGTTCACATGGGCGACTGCCGTGATGTTGTCCGACTGGATCAACACCGGTTTTCCCTGAAGCAGAGGTTCTGCCTGGCTTAGAGCATTGTAGATTGCTCTTAGTTCCAGAATGTTTATGTGAAGAGACGTTTCCAGGCTCGTCCACACTCCCTGGAAGTTTCTTCCTTGTGTGACTGCTCCCCAGCCTCTCAGGCTGGCGTCCGTGGTCACCAGGATCCAATCCTGTATGCCGAATCTGCGGCCCTCCAATAGATGAGCACTCTGCAACCACCACAGAAGAGATACCCTTGTCCTTGGAGACAGGGTTATCCGCTGGTGCATCTGAAGATGCGACCCTGACCATTTGTCCAACAGATCCCTCTGGAAAATTCTTGCGTGGAATCTGCCGAATGGAATTGCTTCGTAAGAAGCCACCATTTTTCCCAGGACTCTTGTGCATTGATGTACAGACACCTTTCCTGGTTTTAGGAGGTTCCTGACAAGCTCGGATAACTCCTTGGCTTTTTCCTCCGGGAGAAAAACCTTTTTCTGAACCATGTCCAGAATCATCCCTAGGAACAGCAGACGAGTTGTTGGCATTAACTGGGATTTTGGAATATTCAGAATCCACCCGTGCTGTTTTAGCACTTCTTGAGACAGTGCTAATCCCATCTCTAGCTGTTCTCTGGACCTTGCCCTTATCAGGAGATCGTCCAAGTATGGGATAATTAATACGCCTTTTCTTCGAAGAAGAATCATCATCTCGGCCATTACCTTGGTAAAGACCCGAGGTGCCGTGGACAATCCGAACGGCAGCGTCTGAAACTGATAGTGACAGTTTTGTACGACGAACCTGAGGTACTCCTGGTGTGAGGGGTAAATTGGAACGTGGAGGTACGCATCCTTGATGTCCAAGGATACCATAAAGTCCCCTTCTTCCAGGTTCGCTATCACTGCTCTGAGTGACTCCATCTTGAACTTGAACTTCTTTATGTACAGGTTCAAGGACTTCAGATTTAGAATAGGTCTTACCGAGCCATCCGGCTTCGGTACCACAAATAGAGTGGAATAATACCCCTTTCCTTGTTGTAGAAGAGGTACCTTGACTATCACCTGCTGAGAGTACAGCTTGTGAATGGCTTCCAAGACCGTCTCCCTTTCGGAGGGGGACGTTGGTAAAGCAGACTTCAGGAAACGGCGAGGTGGATCTGTCTCTAGTTCCAACCTGTATCCCTGAGATATTATCTGCAGGATCCAGGGATCTACCTGCGAGTGAGCCCACTGCGCGCTGAAATTCTTGAGACGACCGCCCACCGCCCCCGAGTCCGCTTGAGAAGCCCCAGCGTCATGCTGAGGCTTTTGTAGAAGCGGGGGAGGGCTTCTGTTCCTGGGAAGGAGCTGCCTGTTGCTGTCTCTTCCCCCTTCCTCTGCCTCGTGGCAGATATGAATATCCCTTTGCTCTCTTGTTTTTAAAGGAACGAAAGGGCTGCGGTTGAAAAGTCGGTGTCTTTTTCTGTTGGGGAGTAACTTGAGGTAAAAAGGTGGATTTCCCGGCTGTAGCCGTGGCCACCAAATCTGATAGACCGACTCCAAATAACTCCTCCCCTTTATACGGCAAAACTTCCATATGCCGTTTTGAGTCCGCATCGCCTGACCACTGTCGCGTCCATAAACTTCTTCTGGCCGAAATGGACATAGCACTTACCCGTGATGCCAGTGTGCAGATATCCCTCTGTGCATCACGCATATAAAGAAATGCATCCTTTATTTGCTCTAAAGACAGTAAAACATTGTCCCTATCCAGGGTATCAATATTTTCAATCAGGGACTCTGACCAAGCTACTCCAGCACTGCACATCCAGGCTGTCGCTATAGCTGGTCGTAGTATAACACCTGTATGTGTGTATATACTTTTTTGGATATTTTCCATCCTCCTATCTGCTGGATCTTTAAGTGCGGCCGTCTCAGGAGAGGGTAACGCCACTTGTTTAGATAAGCGTGTGAGCGCCTTGTCCACCCTAGGAGGTGTTTCCCAGCGCGCCCTAACCTCTGGCGGGAAAGGGTATAAAGCCAATAACTTCTTTGAAATTAGCATCTTTTTATCGGGGGCAACCCACGCTTCATCACACACCTCATTTAGTTCTTCTGATTCAGGAAAAACTATACTGTAGGTAGTTTTTTCACACCCCACATAATACCCTGTTTAGTGGTACCTGTAGTATCAGCTAAATGTAACGCCTCCTTCATTGCCAAAATCATATAACGTGTGGCCCTACTGGAAAATACGGTTGATTCGTCACCGTCGCCACTGGAATCAGTGCCTGTGTGTGGGTCTGTGTCGACCGACTGAGGCAAAGGGCGTTTTACAGCCCCTGACGGTGTTTGAGGCGCCTGGACAGGCACTAATTGATTGTCCGGCCGTCTCATGTCGTCAAACGACTGCTTTAGCGTGTTGACACTATCCCGTAATTCCATAAATAAAGGCATCCATTCTGGTGTCGACCCCCTAGGAGGTGACATCCCCATATTTGGCAATTGCTCCGCCTCCACACCAATATCGTCCTCATACATGTCGACACACACGTACCGACACACAGCAGACACACAGGGAATGCTCTTAACGAAGACAGGACCCCACTAGCCCTTTGGGGAGACAGAGGGAGAGTTTGCCAGCACACACCAAAGCGCTATATATGACAGGGATAGCCTTATAATAAGTGCTCCCTGTATAGCTGCTTTTATAATATAATTTTTGCCACTATTTTGCCCCCCCTCTCTTGTTTTACCCTGTTTCTGTAGTGCAGTGCAGGGGAGAGACCTGGGAGCCGTCCTGACCAGCGGAGCTGTGTAAGGAAAATGGCGCTGTGTGCTGAGGAGATAGGCCCCGCCCCTTTTTCGGCGGGCTCGTCTCCCGCTCTTTAGTGGATTCTGGCAGGGGTTAAATATCTCCATATAGCCCCCGGAGGCTATATGTGAGGTATTTTTTAGCCAAATAGGTTTTCATTTGCCTCCCAGGGCGCTCCCCTCCCAGCGCCCTGCACCCTCAGTGACTGCCGTGTGAAGTGTGCTGAGAGGAAAATGGCGCACAGCTGCAGTGCTGTGCGCTACCTTTAGAAGACTGAGGAGTCTTCTGCCGCCGATTCTGGACCTCTTCTTGTTTCAGCATCTGCAAGGGGGCCGGCGGCGAGGCTCCGGTGACCATCCAGGCTGTACCTGTGATCGTCCCTCTGGAGCTGATGTCCAGTAGCCAAGAAGCCAATCCATCCTGCACGCAGGTGAGTTCACTTCTTCTCCCCTAAGTCCCTCGTTGCAGTGATCCTGTTGCCAGCAGGACTCACTGTAAAATAAAAAACCTAAGCTAAACTTTTCTAAGCAGCTCTTTAGGAGAGCCACCTAGATTGCACCCTTCTCGGCCGGGCACAAAAATCTAACTGAGGCTTGGAGGAGGGTCATAGGGGGAGGAGCCAGTGCACACCACCTGATCGGAAAGCTTTACTTTTTGTGCCCTGTCTCCTGCGGAGCCGCTATTCCCCATGGTCCTTTCAGGAACCCCAGCATCCACTAGGACGATAGAGAAATACAATTCTTAATTAATTGCAACATATTCATACATAAAATTGCCCTAGCGAATTGATGACAAGATTATATATCACTCTGGACTTTATAATGAAGAGTGCTTGTACTAACAGTCCCGGTAATTAGCACAATGAATTACTATGCCCTAATGAGCAAGCATATATTCCCTTATCCAGGCAGCCTTTCAATCATCCATATATGTCAAGATTAGTATTATTATGTAGCCATACAGGATTCTCTCAGCCCAAATGGAAGAAGCAGACTTTAATAAATAGTGTCCTGTAAAACTTGCAAGGATTGACAGCCAATTGCCAGCGATAGAAGCAGAATTAGTAGATTAGGTTAGCCCCTGTTTTGCATTGATCCAGGATTAGAGCACATTTTGCCAAAGCACTCAACATAGATGTTATCCTTTCTGGTTGCACAGGCTAGCAGCATATGATTCAAAGGGACACCAAAGCTTCATAGCACTCTTAACCCTGTGCACTGGGGTATGAGTGATAACAATTCACCGGCCGGTAAATACAAGTTGTGAGCCACACACCCGGTATTGCAGGGGGTGAGAGACTTTCTCTTAACTCACAGTACTTGTCTTTATCCCTCTCAAACGCGTTTCTCCGCCTCAGGGTCCGTTTTCAGCGGCTTCATCAGTGTCCGATGTGTCTGCCTGTCTCATTGAAACTTTAAATACCGGACTCGCCGGTTCGCGCATGCGCATAGTGCTTGCGGTTCAAGCCTTGCTTTCAACTGTACGTACTGGGCATGTGCGGCCAGCGTGTTCATTATCCAAGTATCCTTTTCATTATATCAAACCTCCTGCGTATTCTAATAGTGACACCATTGTGCATATATTATCTAGAACCATATAAGCAAGGTCAAACACACTTTTCAACCTTAATAATCAGACAGCACATCTCAAAAAGGAAAATACATATATAAATAATAACAATTATCGCACTCTGGCAATATTAATCGTCATCATTATTAAAACTCTACCATCAATACATTATCATCAACCTTAATTTCCTATATATACAGACATACATACACATATACATACATATGCATACATGTATGTATCCATTTAGTTCACACACCAGCATTGTCAATCAAATTAGTCCTAAACTGATGCCATCTAGTGGCCAATCTTTATATGACCTAATAACCCATATATATGTATACCTCAGTCATCACTACAGAGTTACCAAAATCTCCCCTAAATAATCACAATATCAGACCAATTCACATTATCAATCCTCCAAATATATTATGCAATATCCATTTTTGTATATAATATTCTATTAATTAAATCCCAATATAGATATTATTGATTACTCTTCCTGGGTACCTAGACATCTATCCATTAAATTTCAACATAGTATCTCTACCTAACACGACCCCAAATATATACTTTATCCATATAACGTCAACAAAACTAAGTTATCAATGATTTATCTTAACCCCTAATTGGAGCCAACCATTTACTTATAGAACCTCATGCACCTCTTAGGTGAAAAAATGGTCGGTCAAGAAAGAATATATACAAATAATCCATTAAATTCCATTCAGTTTCACCGTATCATTAAGGCCGCCCGGCACCAACGTGTCCATTTTATATATCCAAAACGCTTCCCTTCTACATAGAAGGTTATAACGATCTCCTCCACGTATTGTGTTCTTTATCTGTTCAATAGCTACCATTGTGCTGCTTTCAAATTTTGAATTCTGGCATTGTGCTATATGACTGGACAGTGAGTGCCGTGCGCCTTTAGATACATTACGTCTATGTTCCATGTACCGAATATGCATAGTTCGTGTGGTCCTTCCAACATATTGTTTCCCACATACGCAGGTGATCACATAAATGATATATGTGGAATTACAATTTAAGAATTCCTTTATCAGGAATTCTTCCCCAGTATTCGAGGATGTAAACGAAACACTTTTTCTAGGTATATTTTTACAAGACCAACAGCTGGAACTACCACATTTGTGGAAACCTATTGGTTTTTCTGGTAACCACATTTTTTCTGATTTCAATGTTTTTGATCTTTCAAAATGACTAGGGACCAAAATGGAACGCAGATTATCTGCCTTCCTAAAAATTGTTATTCCCTTTGGATCTAATTGAGGTTTAAGGACTTCATCTAACATTAAAAGGGACATATTTTTCTTAATAACACGTTCAATTTGACGGGCACACCCATTGTATTGTGTAGTAAATAACATACTCCTTTTATCGTTCTCATTAGTGTATTCACCCAATGCCTTGTTTCTTTTTGTTATTCTCTTAGGTTTCAATAGTGTTGCCCTATCCATACATTCAACTTCACAAAAAGTAATTCTTGAGGGTATCCCTGTTCTGCAAAGGACGACATCAAGGATCTTGCCTGTATTTGATACATGTGCAATGATGAACAATTTCTTCTAATGCGCACAAACTGACCCCTGGGGATATTTTCTTTCCAATTTCTTTTATTTGAACTATCATATTGAAGATATGTATTTTGATCTACTGATTTGATATGTGTTTTAGTTGTTAAATTCCCATCCTGTACGGAGAGCGCTATATCCATAAAACCGATCTCAGTATTACTATAACTATACGTGAATTTTAAACCAAATTGGTTATTATTTAATCCTTCAGTGAAATTTAAAAGTGATGTCAAATCCCCACCCCAGACAAAAATTAAATAATCTATAAATCGGCCATAGAAAACCAGATCCCCGCCGAGTCTTGCCCCCCCACACATGCACGTCTTCAAAAGCGCCCATGTACAGGTTGGCGAAACTCGGCGCGAACCTGGCTCCCATGGCCACACCCTGTGTCTGTAAATAATAATGTGAATCAAACAAAAAATAATTGTGCGTTAATATAAATTCAATCGATTTCAGCAAAAAATTACGTAAAGAGTCCGAGACCCCACCTTTGGATAAGTAATCATCTATTGCTTTTATACCACCAATATGCGGAATATTCGAATAAAGTGATTCAACGTCACATGTGACTAAATAAAAATGACTTTTCCAAGTGATTTGATAAATTAAATTCAAAAAGTGTTGTGTATCTTTAATATGGGATCTCAGACTCTCCACATAACCCTGCAAAAAGTGATCTACAAAAAAAGATAAATTGCTGGTTAAAGACCCCACTCCCGAAATAATAGGACGGCCTGGTGGATTGATGAGTGTTTTATGGATTTTAGGCAAATAATAAAACGTGGCTGTGACCGGGTGTGGACATAACAAAAATGTGAACGTTTCCCTGGATATAGCGCCCCCCGCAAGAGCCTCATCCAACAATTCCATATATTCTCTTTGTTATTATTTATATATGTATTTTCCTTTTTGAGATGTGCTGTCTGATTATTAAGGTTGAAAAGTGTGTTTGACCTTGCTTATATGGTTCTAGATAATATATGCACAATGGTGTCACTATTAGAATACGCAGGAGGTTTGATATAATGAAAAGGATACTTAGATAATGAACACGCTGGCCGCACATGCCCAGTACGTACAGTTGAAAGCGAGGCTTGAACCGCGAGCGCTATGCGCATGCGCGAACCGGCGAGTCCGGTATTTAAAGTTTCAATGAGACAGGCAGACACATCGGACACTGATGAAGCCGCTGAAAACGGACCCTGAGGCGGAGAAACGCGTTTGAGAGGGATAAAGACAAGTACTGTGAGTTAAGAGAAAGTCTCTCACCCCCTGCAATACCGGGTGTGTGGCTCACAACTTGTATTTACCGGCCGGTGAACTGTTATCACTCATACCCCAGTGCACAGGGTTAAGAGTGCTATGAAGCTTTGGTGACCCTTTGAATCATATGCTGCTAGCCTGTGCAGCCAGAAAGGATAACATCTATGTTGAGTGCTTTGGCAAAATGTGCTCTAATCCTGGATCAATGCAAAACAGGGGCTAACCTAATCTACTAATTCTGCTTCTATCGCTGGCAATTGGCTGTCAATCCTTGCAAGTTTTACAGGACACTATTTATTAAAGTCTGCTTCTTCCATTTGGGCTGAGAGAATCCTGTATGGCTACATAATAATACTAATCTTGACATATATGGATGATTGAAAGGCTGCCTGGGTAAGGGAATATATGCTTGCTCATTAGGGCATAGTAATTCATTGTGCTAATTACCGGGACTGTTAGTACAAGCACTCTTCATTATAAAGTCCAGAGTGATATATAATCTTGTCATCAATTCGCTAGGGCAATTTTATGTATGAATATGTTGCAATTAATTAAGAATTGTATTTTATGATTAAATTTTAATCAGATTAATCATATTAGTGTGATACTGGCCGGTATCTTTTTGTTTATATTTATTATTTTTTGTCATCTTTGTGTATGTATATTATAAAAAGATAAACTTAAATCTCAAAACCAAGGTGGTAGCGCTGTCTCATTTTTGTTGGTACTTGGAGAACCACAAGTACCAGCATGCGGGGCGAAAAACGGGCCCGCTGGTACCTGTAGTACTACTGGGAAAAAAATACCCAAATAAAAACAGGAGACACACACCGTGACAAGTACAACTTTATTACACACTGCCGACACACACATACTTACCTATGTTGACACGAAGCAGTCGGTCCTCTTCTCCAAGTAGAATCCACGGGTACCTGAAAATAAAAGATAATTATACTCACCTGATCCAGGGTCCAGAGATAAATCCACGTACTTGCTTGTCAAAACAACAAAACGAACACCCGACCAGCGGACTGAAAGGGGTCCCATGTTGACACATGAGACCCCTTTCCACGAATGCAGACACCCCCGTGACAGCTGTCACAGAAGTGTCTCTTCAGCCAATCAGCGAGTGCAACGTCCTTGCACTCTGCTGATTGGCTCTGTGTGCGTCTGAGCTCAGACAGCGCATCGCAAAGCCTCTCCATTATATTCAATGGTGGGAACTTTGCGTCAGCGGTGAGGTCACCCGCGGTCAGCGGCTGACCGCGGGTAACCCCACCGCTACCCGCAAAGTTCCCACCATTGAAAGTAATGGAGAGGCTTTGCGATGCGCTGTCTGAGGTCACACGCGCACAGCCAATCAGGTGAGCGCCACGGAAGTAGCGCTTCCTGATTGGCTGAAGGGACCTCAGTGACAGGAATCACGTGGTGTCCCGGCATTCGGGGAAAGGGGTCTGATGTGTAAACATGGGACCCCTTTCAGTCCGGCATGGTCGGGAGTTCGTTTTATTTTTTTAACAAGTACGTGGATTATCTCCCGGACACTGGATTGAGGCGAGTCTCATTTTTTTCACAGGTACCCCGGATCGTCGGAGACTGTGGCAGTCGGCGGGTCAACATAGGTAAGTATGTGTGTGTCGGCAGTGTGTAATAAAGTTGTACTTGTCACGGTGTGTGTCTCCTGTTTTTATTTGGGTATTTTTTTTCCAGTAGAACTACAGGTACCAGTGGGCCAGTTTTTCTCCTGCATGCTGGTACTTGTGGTTCTCCAAGTACCAGCTTGCGGGGGAGGCTTGCTGGGACTTGTAGTACTACAGGAAAAACCAATATTCTTTACATTTTCACAAGGCTATCAGCCTCCCATCCGCAGCCCTTGGATGGGGGGGACAGCCTCGGGCTTCACCCCTGGCCCTTGGGTGGCTGTGGGGGGACCCCTTGATTGAAGGGGTCCCCACTCCCCCAGGGTACCCCGGCCAGGGGTGACTAGTTGGATATTTAATGCCACGGCCGCAGGGCACTGTATAAAAGTGACCCCCGGCTGTGGCATTATCTGTCCAGCTAGTGGAGCCCGATGCTGGTGTATAAAATACGGGGGACCCCTACTCTTTTTGTCCCCCGTATTTTTTGCACCAGCACCAGGCGCAGAGCCCGGTGCTGGTTTTAAAAATACGGGGGATCCCTGTCAATTTTCCCCCCGGATTTTTAGAACCAGGACCAGCTCGAAGAGCCCGAGGCTGGTTATGCTTTGGAGGGGGGACCCCACACCATTTTTTTTCGGGTTTTCCCCCGTTTTTTAAAATCGCGGCAAAATCCGGCAAATCGGCCGTTTTTCGCCCGCGGAACAGTCGAATCCGTTTTCCATTGAATATGGTGAATTTCGGCAACCACTTGCCGAAATTGGACGGTTGAATTGTGTCGAATTAAAAAACGGCAATAATTTGCAGCAATTCGCCGCTAATTGCATATACCCCATAGCGTTTAATTCTTTAGACGCAGCGAAGGTTAGTGAGGCTTTCTTATTGTCAGTGAAGTAAGCCTCCTCAACCAGCTCAGGTGTGGTGTCATTAATGTTTAACACATCTCTAATGACCTCAATCATGAGCTGCACGCCCTTAGCAAGGGATGCCGCCCCCCTCAGCACCTCCCCATCACCGTCTGCAGTATCAGAATCGATATCAGTGTCATCTTGCATAATTTGGCCAAGTGCACGTGTCTGTGGGAACATGCTAGGGGATTTTGCAGGAATAGGGACAGAGCCTGACCAAACTGCCCTAGACTTCTTCAACACCTGAGTTTCAGTCTCAGCTTCTCTGAGACAAAGCATTGCAATCCTGTGTACATGGAATGGATCCCTTCTGAGAGGAAACATCTTCTGCATCATATGACACAGAGTCCCTAGACATGGCTATGTGAGATAGTAAACACCCACACAGGGAAATGTCAGAGACAGTATCCCCCCAAGTATGCCACAGAGAGACAGAGATTGGAGCCAACCCACACACAGCGCTTTTAAGGTAGGACTAATGACACTACCAGTGCTGTCTGTGTACCTTAATAGACAACACAGACTTCACACAGCCTCCCCCTCCCTTCTACAACCCCCTGGCACCGTACAAGATAGCTGGAGTTGACTTGGAGGGACAGTTCTCCCTGTCAGCACTTCTGCAGGCAGGAAGATGGCGCTGAACGCTGCTGGGTCAGCCCTGAGAAGCTCCGCCCCCCTTTCATGGCTCTGCTTCCCGCTCTCCTGTAGTTTATACTGGCCTGAGGAATTGTGCTGGCAGCGATCCTGGGACCCTGACAAGCTTGTTGGACAGTGTAGGGTGTAGGCGCTGGCTCAGGGCACCCCTCACAGTGCTGCACCATGTACCGCTGAGCCTCGAAGCTTAGTTAGTACTGCGCTCCCTACCCTGTTGCCGCCATCTTCACACCGGCTTCCCGCTTGCCAGGGGGGCCAGTCACTAACTCGCCACTGTAGTCTTCTGGCTCTGTAAGGGGGTGGCGGCATGCTGCTGGGGTGAGCGATCCCCTGTGGTGGCAAACGTTTGATCCCCTCAGGAGCTCATTGTCCTGTCAGCGGAGATAGTGGCTCAGACCCCGCACGGTGGACACTACTACCCCCCCCCCCCCTTAGTTCCTCGAAGCAGGGAGGCTGTTGCCAGCTGCCTCCCTGTGCATAAACTAAAAAATATATTAAACTAAAAGAACTCCTATGGAGCTCCCCTAGCTGTGACCGGCTCCTCCGGGCACATTTTCTAAACTGAGTCTGGTAGGAGGGGCATAGAGGGAGGAGCCAGCCCACACTCACAAACTCTTAAAGTGCCAGTGGCTCCTAGTGCACCCGTCTATACCCCATGGTACCAATGTGGACCCCAGCATCCTCTAGGACGTAAGAGAAAAACCTGTCGGTTTATTTCACATTCTTCGGGGAAGAAAAGCATGACGACCCAGGAAGTCCGCTTTCCAGTTGTCCATTCTCCGAACTGGAGATGGAAGATATTGCCGGAACCCAAACATCTGCCCTCTGCATATTTGAGATACCATTCAGATGGCTGGTTATGACCTTCAATGTCAAGACAGAAAATGGAGTCCTATGGGTCAATTCGGATTGTGTAGACACCAACGTAGATATTGTCGTATTTGAAGTGACAAACTGAACTGCTGTTTATGTAAACTCAATTCTGCCTAGGATTAATAACGTAGAATTTGAGATTGAAGAATCCAGACATGAGATCGGGAGAATGGAGCCATCTGTAAAGCCACTTCTATCTTGCAGAGAACGTGTATACCATGGATCACTGAACCGTGAGGAAACTGCAGAAAAGAGTGTATTCTGGTCTGGAAATCATGCATTCAGCCAATAGACCGAGATACCTGGGGTCGAAAAGTAGACCCCTGAACACCATCCTGGTGCGAAGGAAGAAATCCGGAACCAAGGTCCACTGTAGATATGTATGACAAAAGGTGCATGAGACGGAGTTCTTTTTGCAACAGTCAAACAAATATGGCAGTGATGAGAAAGTAAAAGTAAAAACCCCAAGACCCTGTGGATGGGCAAGGGATTGGAATGAATACTCCTGCATTGGATAGCGAACAGACTGCAAGGATTAGAGCCTGTCTCTTGGATAAAAAGCAGAGAGGGTTACCAAAGAATCCTGCTTGGTACGTGTTCCGCAAGATTCAGAATATATGCTCATGATATAATTCGGTATATCCAACGGACCAGTGAAATCTGAGAAAGTTGGTTTTCCCCCACCAGGAAACAGACCACCCGACTACTTGAGCCCTGCTGATGACATATCGGAAGTCCGTGTTTAAGGTGGACAAATGCCTTCTAAAAGAACACATATTTAATTGCTATTTATTTTAAAAAACACATTTCTTAGCAGTCATACTCAGGATGAGAACCCATGACCTGATATACAGACAGACACCTTACTGCTAGAGCTATTTGCTCCTGCCTGCAAGGCACACTTTGATTTGGAAGCAAAATTCCACGAATTGCAACCAAAATGAATATATGGGCGTTATAGAAGGGGCAGAGATGCAGGATTGAATAGAAAAATAATCTAAGAAAACAGTGACAGAGGGCAGAGCTTCAGAGACCTAATCTGTCAATGGATAATTTGAAAAGGATAATTTTATACAATAATGGAAAAATAGGATTTTGGTTACCTACCGATAAATCCTTTTCTCGTAGTCCGTAGAGGATGCTGGGTCCATATTAGTACCATGGGGTATAGACGGGTCCACCAGGAGACATTGGCACTTTAAGAGTTTAATAGTGTGGGCTGGCTCCTCCCTCTATACACCTACTACCAGACTCAGTCTAAAAAACTGTGCCCGAGGAGACAACATACTTCGAGAGAAGGAATTACACAGATAGTTGCGAGATTCATACCAGCTCACACAAACAAGAGAATCCGGCCAACATGTCGGAACAACTTCAGCAACAGCTGAAACAGTAAATAACACAGAACTTACCTATGAACCAGGTAACACTGAACCATAAAACCAATGCAGGAAAACAAAGCGCTGGGCAGTCGCCCAGCATCCTCTACGGACTACGAGAAAAGGATTTACCGGTTGGTAACCAAAATCATATTTTCTCTTACGTCCTAGAGGATGCTGGGGTCCATATTAGTACCATGGGGATGTACCAAAGCTCCCAGTACGCACCAGTACTGCAACACTGCTTGATCAAACTTGAGGTCATCAGCGGCCAAAGTATCGAACTTGTAAAACTTGGCAAACGTGTTCGACCCAGACCAAGTAGCTGCTCGGCAGAGTTGTACCGCTGAGACACCCCGGGCAGCCGCCCAGGATGAGCCCACTTTACGAGTAGAGTGGGCCTTTACCGATTTTGGACACGGCAATCCTGTCGTGAAATAAGCATGCCGGATAGTGAACCTGATCCAGCGTGAAATCGACTGCTTAGAAGCAGGACATCCAATTTTCTTTGGATCATAGAGGACAAACAGGGAGTCCTTTTCCTGTGACGAGCCGTCCTGGTCACGTAAATCTTCGAAGTCCTCACTACATCCAAGGCCTTTGAAGTAAGTGAGGTGTCAGTAGCCACTGGCACCACAATAGGTTGGTTGATATGGAAAGCAGAAACAACCTTAGGCAGGAACAGGGGACGAGTCCTAAGTTCCGCCCTGTCTTCATGGAAGATCAGATAGGGGCTTTTACAAGATAAAGCCCCCAATTCTGACACACGTCGGGCAGAAGCCAAGGCCAACAAGGGGGTAAATTTACTAAGGTGGGAGATTTTTAGAACTGGTGATGTTGCCCATAGCAACCAATCAGATTGTATCTATTATCTTCTAGAAGCAGCTAGACAAATGTTAAGTAGAATCTGATTGGTTGCTAGGGGCAACATCACCAGTTCTAAAAAAACTCCCACCTTAGTAAATTTACCCTACGGTGTCCGCCTTCCATGTGAGAAACTTGAGATCAGCCTCCTGTAGAGGCTCAAACCAAGCAGATTGCAGGAACTGCAACACCACATCAAGATCCCATGGAGCCGTAGGCACCACAAAGGGAGGCTGGATGTGCAAAACCCCTTTCAAAAAGGTCTGAACTTCTGGAAGAGCAGCCAATTGTTTTTGGAAGAAGATGGACAAAGCAGAGATCTGGACCTTGATGGAGCCCAGCCTCAGTCACACATCCACCCCTGCTTGCAGGAAAAGGAGAAAATGTCCAAGTTGAAACTCCACCACCGGAAACTTCTTGGCCTCACACCAAGAAACCTATTTCTTCCAAATGCGATGGTAATGCTAAGACATTACCCCTTTCCTAGCCCGGATCAGACATATATATTGGTAGATGCTCAATTAGCTTAGTGATATCATTCAGGTGCTTGAAAGGGAGGGGTATTTCTGAGCAAGAAAAAAAGGCATTTGGTTTCCCCCAGCACCCTGAATGATAACAGTAACCAGATATAAATCCCACATAATAATAGAATTCAGAGATATTCGTTACACATATTTGCGCAAAGGTGTGGTTAAGCCCCAAAGGTCCCTAGCGCTATATCTAGGTGCAGGGTGTGGCACCCCATAACACCAGCATAAGCCAGAAAGACCAGCGTAGCATACCAGTGAAAAAACTATAGTGTTAATAAATTAGTATTTAGGAAGCCGAAGCTATAGAGAGGGTGATACAAACATGAAATGTAATTAAAATAGAGAAATAGTGTTAAAAAAATTAATAAGTGAAAAGCGTTAATAGAATGTAAAGGTATGCCACACTAAAGCCATCCAGCTCAGCCAGTCCAGAGGCACCACACCTCACACCTCCATTACCCCAATCTGGGTCTAATATTAACCAGCAAGGAGCCACATGATAATGGCTCCTTACTACAATATGTCTAAGCTAAGAGCTACCTAGCCCGGATCAGGGCAGGAATGACTTCACTCGGAATACCTTTCCGAGCTAACATCTGGCTTTCAACCGCCATGCCGTCAAACGCAGCCGTGGTAAGTCTTGATAGGCGAACGGCCCCTGCAGTAGCAGATCCTCTCGAAGAGAAGATCCAGCAGATCAACATACCAAGCCCTCCTTGGCCAGTCCGGAGCAATAAGGATTGCCAGAACCTTTGTTCTTCTTACCAGCTGAAGAACCTTTGGAATCAGAGGAAATGGAGGGAACACATACACTGACATGAACACCCACGGTGTTACCAGTGCATCCACCACCACTGCCTGAGGGTCTCTCGACCCGGAACAGTAACTCACCAGCTTCTTGTTGAGGCAGGAGGCCATCATGTCTATGTGAGGAACCCCCCCCCCACCAACCGGTGACCTCCGCGAACACCTCCGGGTGGAGACCCGACTCCCCTGGATGGAGATTGTGTCTGCTGAGGAAGTCTGCTTCCCAGTTGTCTACTCCCGGAATGAAGATTGCTGACAACTCCACCGCATGCCTTTCCGCCCAGAAGAGTATTCTTGACACCTCTGACATAGCAGCTCTGCTCTTCGTTCCGCCTTGTCGGTTTATGTAGGCTACCGTGGTCACGTTGTCCGACTACACCTGAACAGCCCGATCCTTTAGAAGGTGTGCCGCTTGCAGAAGAGCGTTGTACACGGCCTTTAGTTCCAGGATGTTTATTGGGAGAAGAGATTCTTGATTCGACCACCTTCCTTGAAAGGTTTCCGGCAGAGCGACTGCTCCCCAACTTGCATCTGTGGTCAAAAGGATCCAGTCCTGAATTCCGAACCTTCGGCCTTCCAGAAGGTGCGGAAGTTGTAGCCACCAGAGGAGTGAAATCCTGGCTTTCGGAGACAGATGTATCCTCTTGTGCATGTGTAGGTGAGAGCCCGACTACTGGTCCAATAGGTCCAGCTGAAAAGGACGAACATGAAACCTGCCGTATTGCAGAGCCTCGTAGGTGGCAACCATCTTCCCCAGAAGGCGGATGCATTGATTAACCGAAACCCGGGTAGGCTTTAAGACATCCCAAATAATTGACTGAATCACCAATGCCTTCTCCACCAGGAGAAAAATCCTCTGCGCCTCCATGTTGAGGATCATTCCCAGGAAAGACAGCCGCCTTGTCGGCTCCAGATAAGACTTTGGAAGATTCAGGATACAACCATGCTTCCGGAGCAGCTGTGTCGAGAGCGCGATGGATTGCAACAACTTCTCCCTGGACGACGCCTTGATCAGGAGATCATCCAGATATGGAATTATGTTCACCCCGTTTGCGGAGGAGACCCATCATCTCCGCCATCACCTTGGTGAAGATCCTTGGTGCTGTGGAGAGTCCAAATGGCAGCGCCTGGAACTGATAGTGATCGCCCAACAGTGCAAACCTGAGGTATGCCTGATGCGGCGTCCAAATGGGAATGTGGAGGTAAGCATCCTTGATGTCCAGCGACACAAGGAATTCCCCCTCCGTCGGTCCTGAGATGATGGCTCTCAGAGATTCCATCTTGAATTTGAACTCCCTGGTATAAGGGTTCAAAGACTTTAGCTTTAGAATATGCTGTACCGAACCATCCGGTTTCGGTACCATGAAAAGGTTCGAATAATAACCCATGTTCCACTGTTGAGGTGGAACCGGAACAATTACCTCCGACACCACCAATGTCCTGATGGCATTCAGAAGAACTGTTCTGTCTGCCAGCAGTGCCGGCAAGCCTGACTTGAAGAAACGGTGAGGCGGGGGATCTTGAATCTCCAGTCTGTACCCCCTGGACACTATATCCAGGACGCAGCGATCCAGACCAGACGACGCCCAGACGTGGCGAAACTGCCGCAGTCTCGCCCCCACCTGACCTTCCTCCAGGCCTAGCTGTCCACCGTCATGCGGAGGACTTGGTGGTATCAGAAGTGGGCTTCTGGGCATGGGAACCTGCGGGAGCAGGTTTCTTTCCTTTGGCTTGACCACCTCTGGAAGAAGGCATTCAAAGGCTTGCTCTTTCTAGACTTCGCGGGCCGAAAGGACTGTGACGTGGCAGGTGTAAAAGGCTTCTTTGTAGCCGGTGCAGCAGAGGGGAGAAAAGGAGACTTACCCGCGTTAGCCGTGGCAATCCACGCATCCAGCGCCTCCCCAAAGAGAGCCTGACCTTTATGCGGCAGGTCCTCCACACTTCCTAGATTCCGCGTCCGCAGACCAGTTGCGCAGCCAGAGACCCCTGCGAGAAGAGATGGACATGGAGGAGATCCCAGCCGCCATGGAACCCAGGTCCTTCATGGAATTCACCAGGAACCCTGCAGAATCCTGAATATTACGTAAAAATACATCAACGTCACCTTTATCCACGTAGTTGATTCCTCCTGTAGAGTGATTGACCACCTGGCAATAGCTTTTACAATCCAAGCACAGGCTATCATAGGCCGCAATATAGCCCCAGAAGCCGTGTAAATGGATTTTAGCGTAGCATCCACCTTGCGATCTGCCGGGTCCTTCAATGCAGTGGACCCCGGGACTGGTAACACCACCTGTTTTGACAGCCTGGAGACAGAGGCGTTGACTATCGGTGGGGGCTCCCATCTCTTTCTATATTCCTCTGGGAAAGGAAAAGCAACCAAGACTCTCTTAGGAATCTGGAATTTCTATTCCGGAGTTTCCCAGGCTTTTTCAAAGATAGCATTAAATTCTTTGGACGCCGGGAAGGTGAGGGGGGGCTTCTTATTCTCCGTAAAGAAGGCCTCCTCCAACTGTTCCGGAGCTGTGTCCGAAATGTGTAAAAATAGGATTTTGATAACCTACTGGTAAATCCTTTTCTCCTAGTCCGTAGAGGATGCTGGGGACGACATCAATACCATGGGGGTATAGACGGTATCCGCAGGAGACATGGGCACTCTAAAGACTTTTCATTGGGTGTGAACTGGCTCCTCCCTCTATGCCCCTCCTCCAGACCTCAGTTGTAGGAACTGTGCCCAGGGAGACTGACATTTCGAGGAAAGGAATTACTTAACTAGTGGTGAGATATCTACCAACTCACACCCTCAACCATGCCGCACACATGGCATTTAACATAACACACGCCAACAGGCATGAACTAATTGCAGCAACATGCTGAAACCAAGATAACACAACTTGTGTAACTGTAATAACTAAACTGCAGGTAAAGTACGCACTGGGACGGGCACCCAGCATCCTCTACGGACCAGGAGGAAAGGATTTACCAGTAGGTTATCAAAATCCTATTTTCTCATACGTCCTAGAGGATGCTGGGGACGACATCAAGACCATGGGGTCTATACCAAAGATCCAGTACGGGCGGGAGAGTGTGGATGACCCTGCAGCACCGATTGACCAAACTTTAGGTCCTCATCGGCCAAGGTGTCAAACTTGTAGAACTTAGCAAATGTGTTTGACCCTAACCAAGTAGCTGCTCGGCGAAGTTGTAATGCCGAGACCCCCCGGGCAGCCTCCCAGGATGAGCCCACCTTCCTAGTGGAGTGGGCCTTTACCGAAGTCGGTAACGGCAATCCAGCCGTAGTATGAGCTTGCTGAATCGTATTTCTAATCCAACGTGCAATAGTCTGCTTGGAAGCAGGACAGACAATCTTGTTGTGATCATACAGGACAAACAGAGCCTCTGTTTTCAGTATACGAGCTGTTCTAGCAACATAGATTTTCAAAGCTCTAACCACATCTAGAGACTTTGAATCAGTGAATGTGTCAGTAACTACTGGCACCACAATAGGTTGGTTTATGTGAAAAGCATAAACCACCTTTGGAAGAAAATGTTGGCGAGTTCGCAACTCTGCCCTATCTTCATGGAAAATCAGGTAAGGGCTCTTGTGAGACAAGGCCCCCAATTCAGACACCCGCCTTGCAGATGCCAATGCCAAAAGCATCACCACTTTCCAAGTGAGAAACTTCAACTCTATCTTTTGTAGAGGCTCAAACCAATCCGATTGAAGGAACTGCAATACCACGTTAAGGTCCCATGGTGCCACTGGAGGCACGAATGGAGGCTGGATGTGCAGAACCCCTTTCACGAAGGTCTGAACCTCTGGAAGAGAGGCCATTTGTTTTGGGAAGAACACTGACAAGGCCGAAATTTGGACCTTGATTGATCCCAATCGTAGGCCCGTCTCCACACCATCCTACAAAAAATGGAGAAAACGTTTTAAATGAAACTCTTCCGTAGGAGCTTTCTTGGATTCACACCAAGACACACATTTTCTCCAAATACGGTGGTAATGTTTTGACGTTGCTCCCTTTCTGGCCTGAATAAGGGTGGGGATGACCTCCTTAGGAATACCCTTCCTGGCTACGATACGGCGCTCAACAGCCATGCAGTCAAACGTAGCCGCGGTAAGTCTTGGTACATACACGGCCCCTGCTGCAGCAGGTCCTCCCGAGGAGGAAGAGGCCGAGGATCTCCTATGAGTAACTGCTGAAGATCTGCGTACCAAGCCCTTCTTGGCCAGTCTGGGGCAATGAAGATTGCTCGAACCCTTGTCTTTCTTATGATACTGAGTACTTTTGGGATCAGCGGAAGTGGAGGGAAAACATACACTGACGGAAACACCCACTGGGTCACCAGTGCATCCACTGCTACTGCTTGAGGGTCTCTCGACCTGGAACAGTATCTCTGAAGCTTCTAGTTGAGACGAGACACCATCATGTCTATTTGAAGAACTCCCCAAAGACTTGCCACCACTGCGAAGACTTCTTGGTGGAGGCACCACTCTCCTGGATGGAGATCGTGTCTGCTGAGGAAGTCTGCTTCCCAGTTGTCTACTCCCGGAATTAATATTGCCGACAGAGCTAGTAGATGTTTTTCTGCCCAGCTGAGGATTTTTGTCGCCTCTGCTATTGCCGCTCTGCTTTTCGTTCCGCCCTGCCTGTTTATGTAAGCGACTGCTGTTACATTGTCCGCCTGTATCTGCACGGGACGGTCTTGAAGATGATGTACCGCTTGTTGAAGGCCGTTGTAAATGGCTCTTCGCTCCAGCACGTTTAGGTGAAGGCAGGCTTCCTGATGTGACCAACGTCCCTGGAAGTTTTCTCCCTGAGAGACTGCTCCCCAGCCTCGGAGACTTGGATCCGTGGTTACTAGGACCCAGTCCTGAATGCCGAACCTGCGTCCCTCTAGCAGGTGAGAGCTGTGCAACCACCACAGGAGCAAAATCCTGGTTTTTGACGACAGGATTATCTTTCTGTGCATGTGTGGGTGTGACCCCGACCACTTGTCCAACAGGTCCCACTGGAATACTCTGGCATGGAACCTGCCAAACTGTATGGCCTCGTAGGCCGCCACCATCTTCCCCAACAACCGAATGCACTGATGGATCGACACACTTGATGGTTTCAATATCTGTTTAACCAGTTTCTGGATTTCCAGAGCCTTTTCCAGCGGAAGAAATACTCTCTGAACTTCTGTGTCCAGAATCATCCCAAGGAAAGACAACTTTGTCGTCGGTTTCAACTGTGACTTTGGGTAATTTATGATCCACCCGTGTTGTTGGAGTATTGACAGGGAGAGGGATATGTTTTGTAATAACTGCTCCCTGGATCTCGCCTGTATCAGGAGGTTGTCCAGATAAGGGATTATATTGACTCCTTTCTGATGAAGGAGGACCATCATCTCCGCCATCACCTTGGTGAATACCCTCGGCTCCATGGAGAGACCGAAAGGTAACGTCTGGAATTGGTAATGGCAATCCTGAATCGCGAATCTCAGATAAGCCTGGTGAGGAGGATAAATGGGAATATGTAGGTAAGCATCCTTTATGTCCACCGACACCAAGTAGTCCACCCTCCTCCAGACTGGCAATCACCACCCAAAGAGATTCCATCTTGAACTTGAACCTTTTCAGGAAGAAATTCAGATTTTTTAGATTTAGGATCGGTCTGACCGAGCCGTCCGGCTTCGGAACAACCAAAGAGGCTTGAATAAAAACCCCGCCCTTGTTGTGACAACAGTACCAGGACTATAACCTGGTCTTGACTTAATTTTTGAATTACCGCTGTTACTGCTTCTCTCTCTGGCGGAGAAGCTGGCAAGGTCGATTTGAAAAATCGGCATGGGGGAACGTCTTGAAACTCTAGTTTGTATCCCTGGGATACTACATGCAACACCCAGGGATCCAGGCCAGACAGAATCCAATCCTGGCTGAAGAGTTTGAGACGTGCCCCCACCCGAGCGGCCTCACGCAAGGGAGTTCCAGCGTCATGCTGTGGATTTGTCAGAATTAGGGGTAGACTTCTGCTCTTGGGAACCTGTAGCCGGTGTGGGCTTCTTTCCCCTTCCCCTACCTGCAAAGAAGGGGGAACCTCTCGCCTTTCTGTATTTATTGGGCCAAAAGGACTGCATAGGTCTTTTTTGCTGGTGCAGGCGCAGAGGGCAAAAATGTTGACTTACCTGCGGTAGCCGCCGAGACTAATGCATCCAGGCCATCGCCAAATAAGGCCTCACCTTTATATGGGAGAGCCTCCATGTTTCTTTTGGAATCTGCATCCGCGTTCCACTGGCGAATCCATAACGCCCGCCTAGCCGATACTGCCATGGTAGCGGCTTGTGAACTCAAGAGTCCAATATCCTTCATTGCTTCCAGCATGTAGGCGGCAGCGTCCTTGATATTCCCTAACTTAAGGAGTATCTCATCTTTATCAATCGTGTCAATTTCTGATGACACGCTTTCTGACCATTTTTCAATAGCGCGACTCACCCATGTGCAGGCAATAGTGGGCCTGAGCAGTGTACCATTGGTAACATAAATAAGATTTTACTTACCGGTAAATCTATTTCTCGTAGTCCGTAGAGGATGCTGGGACTCCGTAAGGACCATGGGGAATAGACGGGCTCCGCAGGGCACTTTAAGAAAGCTTTGGACTCTGGGTGTGCACTGGCTCCTCCCTCTATGCCCCTCCTCCAGACCTCAGTTAGGGAAACTGTGCCCAGAGGAGATGGACAGTACGAGGAAGGATTTTTGTAAATCTAAGGGAGAGATCCATACCAGCCACACCAATCACACCGTATAACTTGTGATAAACTTACCCAGTTAACAGTATGCACAACAACATAGCCACTGTTCCACCGAAAAACTATAACATAACCCTTATGTAAGCAATAACTATATACAAGTCTTGCAGAAGAAGTCCGCACTTGGGACGGGCGCCCAGCATCCTCTACGGACTACGAGAAATATATTTACCGGTAAGTAAAATCTTATTTTCTCTAACGTCCTTGAGGATGCTGGGACTCCGTAAGGACCATGGGGATTATACCAAAGCTCCCAAACGGGCGGGAGAGTGCGGATGACTCTGCAGCACCGATTGAGCAAACAGGATGTCTTCCTCAGCCAGGGTATCAAACTTATAGAACTTTGCAAAGGTGTTTTTCCTCGACCAAGTAGCTGCTCGGCACAACTGTAATGCCGAGACCCCTCGGGCAGCCGCCCAAGAAGAGCCCACTTTCCTAGTGGAGTGGGCCTTAACCGATTTCGGTAACGGCAATTCTGCCGTAGAATGCGCCTGCTGAATCGTGTTACAGATCTAGCGAGCAATAGTCTGCTTTGAAGCAGGAGCGCCAACCTTGTTGGCCGCATACAGAACGAACAAAGCTTCAGTCTTCTAGATTCTAGCCGTTCTGGTCACATAAATCTTCAAAGCCCTGACTACATCCAGGGACTCGGAATCCTCCAAGTCCCGTGTAGCCACAGGCACGACAATAGGTTGGTTCACATGAAAAGATGAGACCACTTTTGGCAGAAAGTGAGGGCGAGTCCTCAACTCTGCCCTATCCACGTGAAAAACCAAGTATGGGCTTTTAAATGATAAAGCCGCCAATTCGGAAACACGTCTTGCCGAAGCTAACGCCAACAACATGAGCACTTTCCACGTGAGGTATTTCAACCCCACAGTTTTGAGTGGTTCAAACCAAGGTGACTTGAGGAAACGTAACACCACGTTAAGATCCCAAGGCGCCACCGGAGGCACAAAGGGAGGCCGAATATGCAGCACTCCCTTCACAAAGGTCTGTACTTCAGGAATAGAGGCCAATTCTCTTTGAAAGAAAATGGATAAGGCCGAAATCTGGACCTTTATGGACCCTAATTTTAGGCCCAAAGTCACTCCTGTTTGAAGGAAGTGAAGTAGACGGCCCAAATGGAACTCCTCCGTAGGAGCAGCTCTGGCCTCACACCAAGAAACATATTTCCGCCATATACGGTGATAATGTTATAACGTCACGTCTTTCCTAGCCTTGATCAGGGTAGGAATGACTTCCTCCGGAATCCCTTTTTCCGCTAGGATCCGGCGTTCAACCGCCATGCCATCAAACGCAGCCGCGGTAAGTCTTGGAACAGACAGGGCCCCTGCCGCAGCAGGTCCTGCCTTAGAGGAAGAGGCCACGGATCCCCTGCGAGCAACTCTTGCAGCTCTGGATACCAAGTCCTCCGTGGCCAATCCGGAACAATGAGTATTGTTCTGACCCTGCTTCTTCGTATTATTCTCAACACCTTGGGTATGAGAGGAAGAGGAGGAAACACATAGACCGATCTGAACACCCAAGGTGTCACCAGAGCATCTACCGTTGCCGCCTGAGGGTCCCTTGACAATACCGCTTTAGCTTTTTGTTGAGACGGGATGCCATCATGTCAATTTGAGGCAGTCCCCAACGATCCGTGATCTGTGCGAAGACTTCTTGATGAAGTCCCCACTCTCCCGGATGCAGGTCGTGCCTGCTGAGGAAGTCCGCCTCCCAGTTGTCCACCCCCGGGATGAACACCGCTGACAGCACGCTTACATGGCCTTCCGCCCAGCGTAGAATCCTGGTCGCTTCTGCCATGGCCATTCTGCTCCTTGTTCCGCCTTGGCGGTTTATATGAGCCACTGCCGTGACATTGTCTGACTGAATCAGAACCGGTTTTCTCCGAAGCAATTCCTCCGCTTGACGCAGGGCGTTGTATATGGCCCTCAACTCCAGGACGTTGATGTGGAGACAAGACTCTAGGCTTGACCAGAGACCTTGGAAATTTCTTCCCAGTGTCACTGCTCCCCAGCCTCGGAGGCTTGCGTCCGTGGTCACCAGGACCCAGTCCTGAATGCCGAACCTGCGACCTTCTAGTAGGTGAGCACTGTTCAGCCACCACAGGAGAGATACCCTGGTCCTGGGAGACAGGGTGATCCTTTGATGCATTTGTAAATGGGACCCGGACCACTTGTCCAAGAGGTCCCATTGAAAAGTCCTCGCATGGAACCTGCCGAAAGGGATGGCCTCGTAGGAAGCCACCATCTTCCCCAGGACCCGCGTGCAATGATGCACTGAAACCTTTTTTGGTTTTAATAGGTTCCTGACCATGGCTATGAGTTCCTGAACCTTTTCGATTGGAAGGAAAACCTTTTTCTGGTCTGTGTCTAGAATCAGCCCCAAAAAGGTCAGACGCGTTGTAGGGACTAGCTGGGACTATATTGAGAATCCAGCCGTGTATCTGCAACGTCTTCATGGACAGAGACACGCTGTCCAGCAACCTCTCCCGAGATCTCGCCTTTATGAGGAGATCGTCCAAGTATGGGATAATTGTGACCCCCTGCCTGCGCAGGAGCACCATCATTTCCGCCATTACCTTGGTGAAAATTCTCAGGGCCATGGAAAGCCCAAACGGCAACGTCTGAAATTGGTAGTGACAGTCCTGCACTGCAAATCTCAGGAACGCCTGATGCGGGGGGAATATCGGAACATGAAGGTAAGCATCCTTTATGTCCAGGGACACCATCCAATCCCCCCCCTCCAGGCTGGCGATGACCGCCCTGAGTGATTCCATTTTGAACTTGAACCTCTTCAAGTACAGGTTCAGAGATTTCAGGTTTAAAATGGGTCTGACCGAACCGTCCGGTTTCGGGACCACAAACAGGGTTGAGTAATATCCCTCTCCTTGCTGGAGATGAGGAACTGTGACAATCACCTGTTGAATATACAATTTTTGGATTGCTGCCAACACTAGCTCCCTCTCTGACGGGGAAGCCGGCAGAGCCGATTTGAAAAATCGTCGAGGAGGCAAGTCTTCGAATTCCAGCCTGTATCCCTGAGAAACAATCTCTAATGCCCAGGGATCCACCTGCGAGTGAACCCAGACGTGACTGAAAAACCGAAGACGAGCCCCCACCAGATCTGCCTCCCCTCGGAAATCCCCAGCGTCATGCGGTGGACTTTGCAGACGCAGGGGAGGACTTCTGCTCTTGGGAACTAGCTGTGTGCAGCTTTTATCCCCTGCCTTTCCCTCTGGCAACAAAGGATGATCCACGTACCTTCTTGTTTTTATTGGAACGAAAGGACTGCATTTGATAATGAGGTGCCTTTTTTGTATGCTGCGGGGAGACATGACTTACCAGCCGTAGCCGTAGAGACAAGATCCGAGAGGCCGTCTCCAAACAACTCCACCCCTTTGTAAGGCAAGGACTCCATATGCCGCTTTGAATCGGCATCTCCCGTCCACTGTCGGGTCCACAAGAGCCGCCTAGCAGAAATAGACATAGCATTTATTCTGGAGCTTAATAAACAAATGTCTCTCTGAGCATCCCTCATATACAAGGCAGCATCTCCGATATGCTCTATGGTAATTTGGATGGCGTCCCTATCTAAGGTGTCAATTTCCGTAGATAAGGAATCTGCCCATGCTACAACCGCACTACAAACCCAGGCCGACGCCATAGCCGGTCGAGCAATAGTACCGGAATGATTGTAAATGTGCTTTAAGGTAATTTCCTGCCTGCGATCAGCAGGTTCCTTGAGGGAAGCCGTATCCTGAGAAGGCAGTGCCACCTTTTTGGACAAACGTGTCAGCGCCTTGTCAACTTTTGGCGAAGATTCCCAGCGTATCCTATCAGTTTGTGGAAAAGGATACGCCATGAGAATCCTTTTGGGAACTTGTGGTCTCCTATCCGGAGATTCCCAAGCCTTTTCGCACAAGTCACTTAATTCAAATGAGGATGGAAAAGTGACTTCAGGCTTTTTCCCTTTATACATGTGTACCCTCGTGTCAGGGACAGGGGGTTCCTCAGTAATATGCAAAACCTCTTTTTTGGCAATAATCATGTACCGTATACCATTAGCCACCTTCGGCTGTAATTTTGCATCTTCATAGTCGACACTAGAGTCAGTATCTGTGTCGGTATCTGTGTCATCGATCTGGGATATGGTGCGCTTCTAAGACCCCGAAGGACCTGGCGCCCCAGGGACAGGCATGGACTGGCTACCTGACTGATCCCTAGCTTCTGCCTTGTCTAATCTTTTATGCAATAGACATTTGCATTCAAGACATTCAGCATATCCACCCATTCCGGTGTCGGCGTTGCCAACGGCGACCTGACATACAAGCACTCCCCCTCCACATTAAGCGAGCCTTCCTCGTCAAACATGTCGACACAAGCGTACCGACACACTTCACACACACACACAGGGAACCCCTTTCCTAAAGACAGTATCCCTATCAAGGCCCTTTGGAGAGACAGAGAGAGAGTATGCCAGCACACACCCCAGCGCAATAACCCTGGAGACCAACACAAAATGTTTTTCCCCAGCAGCGATGTATAATATGTAAACCGCCAATTATGTGCCCCCGCCCCCCTCTCTTTTAAGCACCCTTTCACCATGTGTAAGCAGGGGAGAGTCCAGGGAGCTTCCTCCCAGCAGTGCTGTGGAGAGAAAATGGCGCTGGTGAGTGCTGAGGGAGAAGCCCCGCCCCCTCGGTGGCGGGCTTCTGTCCCGCTCAAACTTAGTAAAATATGGCGAGGGCTCTTTTATATACATGTACAGAGCCCACCTGTACATGTATATAGTCTTTTTGCCATGCAGAGGTTTATATTGCTGCCCAGGGAGCCACCCCCTGCGCCCTTACAGTGACTGGAGTATGTGAGGTGTATGGGAGCAATGACGCACAGCTGCAGTGCTGTACGTTACCTCAGTGAAGCTGAAGGCTTCTGACGCCTGACGACTTCTGTACTTCTAGCTCTGTGAGGAGAACGGCGGTGCGGCTCCGGGGGTGGACGCCCAGTAAGAACCTGCGTTCACCCCCTCTGGAGCTAATGGTGTCCAGTAGCCGAGGAAGCAGTGCCTATCTTTGACAAGAAGGTCTGCTCCTCTCTCCTCAGTCCCTCGATGCAGGGAGCCTGTTGCCAGCAGTGCTCCCTGTGAAAAAGTAGTAAAAGTTAGAAATCCAAACAAAAATGCTTCTAGGCAGAGAACTCTGGAGAGCTCTCTGCAGTGCACCCATCTTGCTCTGGGCACAGTGTAAAACTGAGGTCTGGAGGAGGGGCATAGAGGGAGGAGCCAGTGCACACCCAGAGTCCAAAGCTTTCTTAAAGTGCCCTATCTCCTGCGGAGCCCGTCTATTCCCCACGGTCCTTACGGAGTCCCAGCATCCTCAAGGACGTTAGAGAAAATGGATTCCAATGTCGTTTCCATTTTGCGGTCTGCCGGCTCTTTAAGAGAAGCCGTGCCAGGAGCAGGGAGAATTACCTTCTTTGTCAACCTGGAAAGTGCACTGTCTAACACAGGGGTTGACTATCATTTTTTCCTGTCTTCAACCGGGAAAGGATAAGCTATGTGAATCCTTTTGGGAATACGAAATTTTTTAGCAGGATTCACCCACATCCCTTCAAACAGAGCATTTAGTTTGTGTGAAGGAGGGAACATGACTTTGGATTTCTTTTCCTTACATAAATAAGCTTTCTCCTGAGGTACAGGAGTGCTTTCTGTAACCTCCAACACGTCCCTTATAGCCACAATCATATATTGTATACTTTTTGCCAATTTATGACCTATCTCTCTGGATTCACAATTGTCGACACAAGAATCAGAATCCGTGTCGTTATCAGTGTTTACAACATTTGCAAATGGTCTCTTATGTGACCCAGAGGGGCCGCCCGCATAAGGAATAACAGCATCCTGAAAAATCACATCTTCCACAGATTTTCTCCAGCATGCAGCCTTAGATTCAGACTTATCCAATATACGGTTAATCAGATGCATACTGTCACGTAGCTCTTTCACCCATGCAGGCTCTTGGTGTGCCGGTAGCGCCACCACATTACAACTCTGTGTCCCTAAAATGGCTTCCTCCGGGGAGGAACTCCTTGCCTCAGACATGCCTACACGTGTACACCACACTCACAGACACACTGGGACTTATTTTGGGGACAGACCCACAGTAAAATCTGCCAGAGGGACACAGGATAGGAGCAGCCAGTTCACAAACCCAGCGCCAGTATTGCCTGTGAACACAGTATGTCCACAGCCCAAAAGCGCATTTAAATAGTAATATACACTATCAAATGCACCACAATCGCTTTGTGCCCCCCCCTTTATAGCACCCTGTACTTGTCAGAAGTGGAGGAGAGGACCAGCGTGTTCTCTGCAGCCTGAGGAGAGAGAGAAAATGGCGCTGAGTAGTGTGCTGGCTGCCTGAGGAAGAAGCTCCGCCCTTTTTACCTCAGAAACTTTTCATAATATTTATACTGGCGGGGGTAGGGCTGTGCCTGGGCATCTTATGGCCCCTTTTAGCCAGTTTGAGGTATATTTCCCCCCCCCCCCCACGCCCTGCAGTGCCTTTGTGTGTGGGCAGCAATGGCGCGCTGCGCTCTTGCCAGCCGCGCCGCACCTCAGCCGTCACTTACTTGATTGAAGCTCATTCTTCTCATACTCACTTGTCTTCTGGCTCTGTGAGGGGGGTGACGGCGTGCTGTGGGAGTGAGCATCTAGACACGGCTTGCGTTCAGTTCCCTTCAGGAGCTAATGGTGTCCTGTCAGCCAGAAGCAGAGCCATGAAACACCGAGGAAGTTGGTTCTGCTTCTGCCCCCTCAGTCCCACGAAGCAGGGAGTCTGATGCCAGCAGATCTCCCTGAAAATAAAAAAACCTAACATAAGTCTTTTCAGAGAAACTCAGTAGAGCTCCACAGAGTGCATCCAGTCGACCTGGGCACATTTCTAAAACTGAGGTCTGGAGGAGGGGCACAGAGGAAGGAGCCAGTTCACACCCAATGAAAAGTCTTTAGAGTGCCCATGTCTCCTGCGGATCCCGTCTATACCCCATGGTCTTGATGTCGTCCCCAGCATCCTCTAGGACGTATGAGAAACATCTCTTACAGCCTCAATCATCAACTGCACCCGCTTGGCAAGTGATGTTGACCCCCTCAATACATCCCCATCACCGTCAGCCGTGTCAGAGTCGGTGTCCGGGTCATCCTGCAGTATTGCAAGTGCACTTTGTGAGAATGTATCGCAGGGGACCCCGAGGAGGCAGAATCAGACTATACAACCATCGAGGACTGAAGGACCTAAGTGGCTTGCTCGGTCCTAGCAACCCTATCAGAAATCTGAGAAATAGTCCCCCTCAGAGACACCAAAAATTCTGGCTCACTAAGCAGGACCTGTGCTAATACAATGCAATCCTGATTGTATGGTATGGAGTCTTCCTGGGAAGACAAATCCTCTGCAGCATATGAAAGTGTCCCTAGACATGTCACACACACCAAACACCCCCCAATCACACTGGGTACTGGCAGAGTCCGTCCGTCCCCGTCCCCCCCCCAAAGAATGGCAGAGAGCCACAGAGACTGGAGCCAACCCTCACACAGTGCTATTTGAGTACAGGGAGACCCTAAACCCGCGCTGACTGTGTCCCCTAACAGTCTTAACACAGTCTCCCCCCTTCTACAACCCCCTGGTATCGTACAGATAGCTGTCGTCCTGCAGGAGGGACCTGGCATCCACTGGCAGTGAGCTGCAGGCTGGAAAATGGCGCTGAACGCTGCTTGGTCCGCTCTGGGGAGAAGCTCTGCCCCCTCAATGGGGCTGTCTTCCCGCTCTGTACAGATTATACTGACCGGAGGTGTGTATGCTGGCTTGGATCCTTAGACCCCGACAAGCTGTTCTTGGTCAGTTTTGGATCCGGAGCTGGCCCAGGGCGCCGCCCCCCCCCCGCACCGCTGAGCTTTCCCGGAGCGCAGTTAAGACCGCGATCCCAACCATAGCAGCCTTCTTCACACTGTCCCCCCGCTTGCAAGGGGGGACAGTGACTCACTCGCCTAATTTCAGCTCTCTGAGGGGGTGGCGTCTGGCTGCCGGGGCAAGCGTTCCCCTGTGGCGGGGCGCGATCAGACCCCTCTGGAGCTTCACGTCCAGTCAGCGGGAGCAGTGGCTCAAGACTCCGGGGGGCGGACACTGCTCCCCCCCCCCCCCCTCAGTCCCACGCTGCAGGGAGGCTGTCGCCAGCAGCCTCCCTGTAAAAAAATTAACTCTAAAACAAAAGAAATTAAACTTTTACCAAGAGAACTCTGTAGAGCTCCCCTAGCTGTGACCGGCTCCTCCGGGCACATTTTCTAAACGGAGTCTGGTAGGAGGGGCATGGAGAGAGGAGCCAGCCCACACTATTAAACTCTTAAAGTGCCAATGGCTCCTGGCGGACCCGTCTATACCGCATGGTACTAATATGGACCCAGCATCCTCTAGGACGTAAGAGAAACTTTCATTATGCAATCTGCAACCGCTCTAAGATCCATGCATTAGCCAGGATAGGGCATAGGAATATTCCTGTCAGAATGAATACCAATTTAATAACCGCCTCACTGTGTCTATCCGTGGTAACTGTTAAGGTCACATACTGTACTTTAGGAAAGACAGTCGTCCTAGGCCATCACATGATGGATGCGTCCACTAATTATTAGTGGAACCTCCATCAGGTCAGTGTCCTCATCAGCAAAAGGATAAAGAAATACTGTCTGTAAATGTGAGACATCGGATCTGAACTGACAATATTGTGTACTAGAGACAGACACATTTCCCTAGAAACATGAACCTTTGCATGTGTTGAGACAGACTTCCATCAACATCGTCCCAACGTGAGAAGAGGTGGCAACCAATTAATTCAGTAGTCCATTTCTTATTCCTATCCTGAAGCATCCTCCCTGACAGGATTTATTTTACTATTTTCCTGAGATGAAGCCTCAAAATGTGGATAAGAACCAGGAATGAAATAAAGGGAGATGCAGTACTCTGCCAAATGGCGGTACAGCATGAAGACTGAATCACCCTGCTTGAGGTAGCCATCTCAGACAGACATCAGGAAGTATAAAACTAAGACCTGCCTTAGAAGCGACCCCAACTAGAGATCATAATTACTAGGACAAATGATTGTCCTTTGAAGTAACTGACCTATAGTGTCTGTCAAGGACCTGGCTCACTGCACAGTATAAGCTGCGTAAGGAGCGTTTAGGTCTGTGCAGCCATTTTGGCAATTTATAGGTATAATGAACAAGAAAAAATAAAAAGTCTGTCTTGTGTCCTGACACAGAAATAACGAAAGGAAATCAGACTACCAACAATTACGCCTTCAGGTGTAAAAGTATTGACCACAGATTATTATCCATTAACATTTTACCAAGATTTGTGGGCTAAGTAGTAAACAGAGTACCAGTCCCACTACCTTGTCATAGTGCAAGCAAAGGCAGACTCTGACAATACCGGTATTTGTGTACCGGTCCTGGATGCACCGCAATACCAGGTTAATGTATCAAGTGGACAGAGCAAGCTCCTCTTCTAATTTTTTTGCCACATCTCATGGTAAGGGTCCGTGTGACGGCACTGGAGGGACAGTTGAACTTCTAGCCACCCGCACAAGTCTGCAAGCAGTGGAAACCCATCACATCTTGACACCTTTGGACCTGTATAGCTGAGCAAATTAAAATGTACATGGCATAGTTTTTCACAACATAAAATACAGAACTGAAAAACCAAGCTGCATAACAATCTAGAAAATAGGATTTTAATTACCTACCGGTAACTGCTTTTCTCGTAGTCAGTAGAGGATGCTGGGGTCCACATTAGTACCATGGGGAATCGACAGGTCCACCAGGAGACATTGGCACTCTAAGAGTTTGAGAGTGTGGGCTACCAGACTCAGTCTACAAACTGTGCCCGAGGAGACGGGCATCTTCGAGAGAAGGATTTAACACAGATAGTGGCGAGATTCACACCAGCTCAAACACAAGGCAAACCAAGCTAACTAGCTTGAAAGATCAGCAATGGCTGAACAGGATTACGTACCAAGTAACAAAACAGTACTTACCACAAACTAAGCAGTACTGAAATAACCACTGCAGGATCACAAAGCACTGGGTAGGCGCCCAGCATCCTCTACGGACTACGAGAAAAGGATTTATCGGTAGGTAATTAAAATCCTATAGTCTCTTACGTCCTAGAGGATGCTGGGGTCCACATTAGTGCCATGGGGATGTACCAAAGCTCCCAGATCGGGAGGGAGAGCGCAGAGGTTCTTGCAGAACCAATTGACCAAACTTCAGGTCCTCAGAGGCCCAAGTATCGAACTTGTAGAACTTTGCGAACGTGTTCGACCCCGACCAAGTAGCTGCTCAGCAGAGTCGTAATGCCGAGACACCCCGGAAGGCTGCCCAGGAAGAACCCTCCTTATGAGTAGAGTGGGCCTTAACAGACGTAGGACACGGCAATCCTGTCATAGAATACGCATGCTGGATAGTGAACCTGATCCAGCGAGAGATTGTCTGCTTAGAAGCAGGACACCCAAGTTTCTTGGGATCATACAGGACAGAGAGTCCGACTTTCTGTGACGAGCAGTCCTCCTCACATAAATCTTTAGAGCCCTTACAACATCCAAGGACTTTGATTAAATTGAGGAGTCAGACGCACCTGGCACCACAATAGGTTGGTTGATATGAAATGCCGACACAACCTTCGGAAGAAACTGCCGACGTGTCCGAAGCTCAGCTCTATCTTCATGGAAGATCAAGTATGGGATTTGACATGACAAAGCCCCCAACTCCAACACACGTCTAGCAGAAGCTAAGGCCAACAAAGTGACAGCCTTCCACTTGACCTCCACCTCCCGCAGAGGTTCAAACCAGTACGACAGGAGGAACTGCAACATCACGTTGAGATCCCAGGGCGCTGTAAGCGGCACGAAGGGAGGTTGGATGTGCAGAACTCCCTTCAAAAAGGTCTGAACCTCAGGGAGGACAGCCAACTGTTTCTGGAAGAAAATGGATAGGGCCGAAATCTGGACCTTTATGGATCCTAACCTCAGGTCCATATCCACACCTGTTTGCAGGAAGAGGAGAAAACGTCCCAGTTGAAACTCCACCGCATGAAACTTTTTGGACTCGCACCAAGATTCATATTTTTTCCAAATACGATGGTAATGTTTTGACGTTACTCCTTTCCTAGCCTGTATCTGGGTAGGATTAACCTTGTTCGGAATGCCTTTCCGAGCTAGTATCTGGCGTTCAACCTACATGTAGTCAAACATAGCCGTGGTAAGTCTTGATAGGCGAATGGCCCCTGCTGCAGCAGGTCCTCCCAAAGAGTTAAAGGCGTAGGCTCTTCTTGCAGTAATTCCAGAAGATCAGCATACCAAGCCCTTCTTGGCCAGTCTGGAGCAATGAGGATTGCCTGAACTCTTGTTCTCCTTATGAGTTTGAGAACTCTTGGAATGAGTGGAAGTGGAGAAAACACGTACACCGACTGGAACACCCACAGAGTCACTAGAGTGTCCACCGCCATTGCTTGCAGGTCCCTCGACCTGGAACAATACCGCCAAAGCTTCTTGTTGAGACGAGAGGCCATCATATCGATCTGGGGTACGCCCCAACGATCTGTCCTGAATCCCGAACCTGCGGCCCTCCAGAAGGTGAGGTAATTGCAGCCACCAGAGGAGTGAAATCCTGGCCTTTGGCGACAAACGTATTCTCTGGTGCATGTGTAGATGGGATTCCGACCACTTGTCCAGGAGATCCAGTTGGAAGGACCGAGCGTGAAACCTCCCGTACTACAGAGCCTTGCAGAGGCTATCTGCCCCAGAAGGCGAATGCACTGATGAACAGACACCCGGGAAAGGCTTCAGGACATCCCGGACCATTGTTTGTATCACCAACGCTTTTTTCTCTGGAAGAAACACCCTCTGCACTTCCATGTCGAGGATCATTCCCAGAAAGGACAACCTCTTGGTTGGTTCCAAATGTGATTTTGGAAGATTCAGGAACCAACCATGTTCCCTGAGAAGCTGTGTTGTGAGAGCTATGGACCGTAACAGCTTCTCCTTGGACATTGCCTTCATCAGCAGATCATCCAGATATGGAATTGTGTTCACCCCCTGTCTGCGGAGAACCATCATTTCCGCAATTACCTTGGTGAATACCCTCGGTGCTGTGGAGAGGCCGAATGGTAGGGCCTGGAACTGAAAATGACAGTCCAACAGTGCGAATCGGAGATAAGTTTGATGCGGCAGCCAAATCGGAATGTGTAGGTACGCATCCTTGATATCCAGGGATACCAGGAAATCCCCCACCTCCAGACCCGATATCACTGCCCTTAGAGACTCCATTTTGAACTTTAACTCCCTCAGAAAGGGGTTTAGTGATTTTAAGTTCAGAATGGAACTAACCGAACGATCCTGTTTTGGTACCACGAAAAGGTTTGAATAGTAACCTTTGTTTTGCATCAGGGGAGGAACTGGTACGATAACCTGTGCCTCCACCCAGCTTCTGGATGGCTCCCTGTACGGTGGCCCTGTCTGCCGGCAAAGCTGGCAAGCCTGATTTGAAGAACCGGTGAGGAGGGAGCTCTTGAAATTGCAGCCGGAACCCCTGGGACACGATAGCTAGTACCCAGGGATCCAGGAAGGACGACACCCAGACGTGACTGAATGTCTGAGTCTCGCCCCTACCGGCCCTACCTCCAGGCCGCACTGTTCACCGTCATGCTGAGGACTTTGGTGTACCAGAAGCAGGTTTCTGTTCCTGGGAACCTGCAGCAGCAGGTTTCTTGGATTTTGTCCGACCTCCTCTAAAGAAGGTGTTGGACGGTTTGGCTTTTCTTGTTTTAGTAACACGAAAGGACTGTGATGCCGCTGAAGGAAAAGGTTTCTTCACAGCAGGTGCAGCTGAGGGGAGAAAACGTGACTTACCCGCTGTAGCCGTGGAGATCCACGCATCCAACGCTTCCCCAAAGAGAGCCAAACCTGTGTAGGGTAGGGTCTCCACACCTCTCCTGGATTCCGCGTCGGCAGACAACTGGCGCAGCCACAGTCATCGACGAGCTGAGACAGACATGGAAGAAAATAAGAATTTACTTACCGATAATTCTATTTCTCGTAGTCCGTAGTGGATGCTGGGAACTCCGTAAGGACCATGGGGAATAGCGGCTCCGCAGGAGACTGGGCACATCTAAAGAAAGCTTTAGGATCACCTGGTGTGCACTGGCTCCTCCCCCTATGACCCTCCTCCAAGCCTCAGTTAGGATACTGTGCCCGGACGAGCGTACACAATAAGGAAGGATTTTGAATCCCGGGTAAGACTCATACCAGCCACACCAATCACACTGTACAACTTGTGATCTGAACCCAGTTAACAGCATGATAATAGAGGAGCCTCTAGAAAAGATGGCTCACTACAACAATAACCCGAATTTTTTGGTAACAATAATTATGTACCAGTATTGCAGACAATCCGCACTTGGGATGGGCGCCCAGCATCCACTACGGACTACGAGAAATAGAATTATCGGTAAGTAAATTCTTATTTTCTCTGACGTCCTAGTGGATGCTGGGAACTCCGTAAGGACCATGGGGATTATACCAAAGCTCCCAAACGGGCGGGAGAGTGCGGATGACTCTGCAGCACCGAATGAGAGAACTCCAGGTCCTCCTCAGCCAAGATATCAAATTTGTAGAATTTTACAAACGTATTTGCTCCTGACCAAGTAACTGCTCGGCAAAGTTGTAAAGCCGAGACCCCTCGGGCAGCTGCCCAAGATGAGCCCACCTTCCTTGTGGAGTGGGCATTTTAAGATTTTTGGCTGTGGCAGGCCTGCCCCAGAATGTGCAAGCTGAATTGTACTACAAATCCAACGAGCAATCGTCTGCTTAGAAGCAGGAGCACCCAGTTTGTTGGGTGCATACAGGATAAACAGCGAGTCAGATTTTCTGACTCCAGCCGTCCTGGAAACATGTATTTTCAGGGTCCTGACCACGTCAAGCAACTTGGAATCCTCCAAGTCCTTAGTAGCCGCAGGTACCACAATAGGTTGGTTCATGTAAAATGCAGAAACCACCTTAGGTAGAAAATTTGAGGACGAGTCCTCAATTCTGCCCTTTCAGAATGAAATATTAAGTAAGGGCTTTTATATGATAAAGCCGCCAATTCTGACACCCGCCTGGCTGAAACCAGGGCTAACTCGTCACTTCCATGTGAGATATTTTAAGTCCACAGTGGTGAGTGGTTCAAACCAATGTGACTTTAGGAAACTCAACACAACATTGAGATCCCCAAGGTGCCACTGGAGGCACAAAAGGAGACTGTATATGCAGTACCCCTTTTACAAATGTCTGAACTTCAGGCACTGAAGCCAGTTCTTTTTGGAAGAAAATCGACAGGGCCGAAATTTGAACCTTAATGGACCCTAATTTTAGGCCCATAGACAGTCCTGTTTGCAGGAAATGGAGGAAACGACCCAGTTGAAATTCCTCTGTAGGGGCCTTCTTGGCCTCACCCCACGCAACAAATTTTCGCCAAATGCGGTGATAATGTTTTGCGGTTACGTCTTTCCTGGCCTTGACCAGGGTAGGGATCTTCAGGATCCGGCGTTCAACCGCCATGCCGTCAAACGCAGCCGCGGTACGTCTTGGAACAGACAAGGCCCTTGCTGGAGCAGGTCCTTTCTTAGAGGTAGAGGCCACGGTTCGTCCGTGAGTATCTCTTGAAGTTCCGGATACCAAGTCCTTCTTGGCCAATCCGGAACCACGAGTATAGTTCTTACTCCTCTCCTTCTTATGATTCTCAGTACTTTTGGTATGAGGGGCAGAGGAGGGAACACATACACTGACTGGTACACCCACGGTGTTACCAGAGCGTCCACCGCTATTGCCTGAGGGTCCCTTGACCTGGCGCAATATCTGTCTAGTTTTTTGTTTAGACGGGACGCCATTATGTCCACCTTTTGTTTTTCCCAACGGTTTACAATCAGGTGGAAGACTTCTGGGTGAAGTCCCCACTCTCCCGGGTGAAGGTCGTGTCTGCTGAGGAAGTCTGCTTCCCAGTTGTCCACTCCCGGAATGAACACTGCTGACAGTGCTATCACATGATTTTCCGCCCAGCGAAAATCCTTGCAGCTTCTGCCATTGCCCTCCTGCTTCTCGTGCCGCCCTGTCTGTTTACATGGGCGACTGACGTGATGTTGTCCGATTGGATCAATACCGCCTGACCCTGAAGCAGGGGTTTCGCTTGACTTAGGGCATTGTAAATGGCCCTTAGTTCCAGAATGTTTATATGAAGAGATGTCTCCAGGCTTGACCATAAGCCCTGGAAATTCCTTCCCTGTGTGACTGCTCCCCAGCCTCGCAGGCTGGCATCCGTGGCCACCAGGACCCAGTCCCGAATGCCGAATCTGCGGCCCTCTAGAAGATGAGCACTCTGCAACCACCACAGGAGGGATACCCTTGTCCCTGGTGACAGGGTTATCCGCTGAAGCATCTGAAGATGCGACCCGGACCATTTGTCCAGAAGGTTCCACTGTGCGTGGAATCTGCCGAATGGGATTGCTTCGTAGGAAGCCACCATTTTTACCCAGAACCCTTGTGCATTGATGCACTGAGACTTGGTTCGGTTTTAGGAGGTTCCTGACTAGCTCGGATAACTCCCTGGCTTTCTCCTCCAGGAGAAGCACCTTCTTTTCTGGACTATGTCCAGAATCATCCCTAGGAACAGAAGACAAGTCGTCGGAACCAGCTGCGATTTTGGAATATTGAAAATCCAATCGTGCTGCCGCAACACTACCTGATATAGTGCTACACCGATCTCCAACTGTTCCCTGGATCTTACCCTTATCAGGGAATCGTCCAAGTAAAGGATAACTAAAATTCCCTTCCTTCGAAGGAATATCATCATTTCGGTCATTACTTCAGTAAAGACCCGGGGTGCCGTGGACCATCCCTACGGCAGCGTCCGAACTGATACAGTTCTGTACCATAACCTGAAATACCCTTGGTGAGAAGGGTAAATTTTGACATGAAGGTAAGCCTCCTTGATGTCCCGAGACATCATGTAGTCCCCTTCTTCCAGGTTTGCAATCACTGCTCTGAGTGACTCAATTTTGAATTTGAACCTCTGTATGCAAGTGTTCAAAGATTTTAGATTTTAAAATCGGTCTCACCGAGCCGTCTGGCTTCGGTACCACAATAGTGTGGAATAATACCCCGTTCCCTGTTGCAGGAGGGGTACCTTGATTATCACCTGCTGGGAATACAGCTTGTGAATGGCTTCCAAAACTGCCTCCCTGTCAGCGGGAGACGTCGGTAAAACAGACTTTTGGAAACGGCGAGGGGAATACGTCTCGAATTCCAATTTGTACCCCTGAAATATTATCTGAAGGATCCAGGGGTCTACTTGCGAGTGAGCCCACTGCGCACTGAAATTCATTGAGAACGGGACCCCACCGTGCCTGAACTTGTAAAGCCCTAGCGTCATACTGAGGGCTTGGCAGCGGCGGAAAAGGGTTTCTGTTCCTTGGAACTGGCTGATCTCTGCAGCCATTTTCCTCTCCCTCTGTCACGAGCAGAAAAGAGGAACCCTTTTGTCCACTTGCCAACCAGGACTGCGCCTGATAATACGGCGTCTTATTTTGAGAGGCGACCTGGGGTACATCCCCTCTTTTAAGGCAATACTTCCAAATGCCGTTTGGAATCCGCATCACCTGACCACTTTACTGGAATAATTGGACAACGCACTTATACTTGATGCCAGTTGGCAAATATTCCGCTGTGCATCCTGCATATATAGAAATGCATCTTTTAATTGCTCTATAGGCAATAATATACTGTCCTTATCTAGGATATCATATTTCCAGTCAGGGAATCCGACCACGCCAACCCAGCACTGCACATCCAGGCTGAGGCGATTGCTGGTCGCAGTATAACACCAGTATGTGTGTAAATACATTTTAGGATACGCTCCTGCTTTCTATCAGCAGGATCCTTAAGGGCGGCCATCTCAGGAGAGGGTAGAGCCCTTGTTTTTACAAGCGTGTGAGCGCTTTATCCACCCTAGGGGGTGTTTCCCAACGCACCCTAACCTCTGGCGGGAAAAGGTATACTGCCAATAACTTTTTAGAAAATATCAATTGTTATCGGGGGGAAACCCACGCATCATCACACACCTCATTTTATTTCTCAGATTCAGGAAAACTACAGGAAGTTTTTCCTCACCAAACATAATACCCCTTTTTTTTTGGTGGTATTCATATTATCAGAAAAGTGTAAACTTTTTCCATTGCCTCAATCATGCAATGTGTGGCCCTATTGGAAATCACGGTTGTCTCTTCACCGTCGACACAGGAGTCAATACCCCTGTCGGCGTCTGTATCTGAGGTAACGGGCGCTTTAGGGCCCCTGTATGAGACGTCTGGACATGCACAAGCTGAGTAGCCGGCTGTCTCATGTCAACCACTGTCTTTTATACAAAGCTGACACTGTCACGCAATTTCAACAGTACATCCACTCAGGTGTCGACCCCCTAGGGGGTGACAACACTATTTCCGACACTCTACTCCGTCTCCTCATCATTTTTCTCCTCATACATGTCGACACCAACGTACCGACACACAGCACACACACACAGGGAATGCTCTGATAGAGGACAGGACCCCACTAGCCCTTTGGGGAGACAGAGGGAGAGTTTGCCAGCACACACCAGAGCGCTATATATATACAGGGATAACCTTATATAAGTGTTTTTCCCTTTATAGCTGCTGTATTGTTATATACTGCGCCTAATTTGTGCCCCCCTCTCTTTTTTAACCCCTTTCTGTAGTGTAGTGACTGCAGGGGAGAGCCAGGGAGCTTCCCTCCAACTGAGCTGTGAGGGAAAATGGCGCCAGTGTGCTGAGGAGATAGGCTCCGCCCCTTTCTCGGCGTCCTTATCATCCTTTTTCTGTATGTTTTGGCAGGGGTTAAATGCATCCATATAGCCCAGGAGTTATATGTGATGCATTTATTTTAGCCATATAAGGTTTTTTTATCGATTTATTGCGTCTCAGGGCGCTGCCCCCCCCAGCGCCCTGCACCCTCAGTGACCGGAGTGTGAAGTGTGCTGAGAGCAATGGCGCACAGCTGCGGTGCTGTGCGCTACCTTATCTGAAGACAGGATCGTCTTCTGCCGCCGATTTTTCCGGACCTCTTCGCTCTTCTGGCTCTGTAAGGGGGACGGCGGCGCGGCTCCGGTGACCCATCCAGGCTGAACCTGTGATCGTCCCTCTGGAGCTAATGTCCAGTAGCCTAAGAAGCCCAATCCACTCTGCACGCAGGTGAGTTCGCTTCTTCTCCCCTTAGTCCCTCGATGCAGTGAGCCTGTTGCCAGCAGGTCTCACTGAAAATAATAAACCTAAACTAAAACTTTCACAAAGAGCTCAGGAGAGCCCCTAGTGTGCACCCTTCTCGTCGGGCACAGAAATCTAACTGAGGCTTGGAGGAGGGTCATAGGGGGAGGAGCCAGTGCACACCAGGTGATCCTAAAGCTTTCTTTAGATGTGCCCAGTCTCCTGCGGAGCCGCTATTCCCCATGGTCCTTACGGAGTTCCCAGCATCCACTAGGACGTCAGAGAAATTCCTGTAGCCATTGTACCCAGGTCCTTCATGGATTCCACCATAAATCCTGCAGAATCCTGAATGTTGCGTAAAAACAATTCTACGTCACTTTTATCCATAGTATCCAAATCGGTAAGTAACGTGCCTGACCACTTTACTATAGCTTTGGAAATCCATGCACAGGCAATAATCGCCCCCTGAAGCAGTGTATATGGATTTGAGCAATCAGCCTGCTCCTTTAAGGCGGTAGATCCTGGGACAGGTAAAACAACCTTTTTTGAGAGTCTGGATACAGACGCGTCCACTTTGGGTGGGTTTTCCCATTTTTTCCAATCCTCCTAAGGAAAGGGTAGGGAAAAGCAACCAGAACCCTTCTAGGGATCTGGAATTTTTTCTCCAGGTTTTCCCATGCTTTCTCAAATATAGCATTTAATTCTTTGGACGCAGGGAAGGTTAGCAAGGCTTTTTCTTATTGTCAGTGAAGTAAGCCTCCTCAACCTGCTCAGGTGTTGTATCTGCAATATTTAACACATTCCTTATACCCTCTATCATCAACTGCACCCCTTTAGCAAGAGATGCAGCCCCCCTGAGCACATCCCCATCACCGTCTGCAGTGTCATAGTCGGTATCCGTGTCATCCTGCATAATCTGTGCAAGAGCACGTTTGTGGGAACATACAGAGGGGGGCCCTGAGGTAACAGAACCGGACCAAACTGCCATAGAGATCTGTAAAACCTGAGTTGCAGATTCATTCTGTGCAACCCTAGTAGAAATCTGAGAAATCAAGTATTTGATAGAGTATAACCATTCAGGCCCCCTTGCTGGTATCGGTCCTAAAACAGTGCAAACCTGATTATATGGAATGGGATCATCCTGAGAGGACATATCCTCTGCAGCATGACAGAGTCCCTGGACATAGCTTAATGGAGACCACAGGCACTACACACACACACACACACACACACGCGCGCGCGCACACGGGAGGACAGACAGTTTCATCCCCAAGAATGGCATGAGAGACACAGACATTGGAGCCAACCCACACCCAGCGCTTTCCAGGTATAGGGAGACCCTAAACCAGCGCTGTCTGTGTACCTTAATAGGTTACAGTCTTTACACAGCCTCCCCCTTTTCTACAACCCCCTGGTACCGTCAGAGATAGTTGGAGTTGCTCTGGAGGGACTGCACATCACTAACAGCGTTTCTGCAGGCAGGAAAATGGCGCAGAATGCTGCTGGGTCCGCTCTGAGAAGCTCCGCCGCCTTAATGGCGCTGTCTTCCCGCTCTTCATAAGATTGTACTGGCCTGAGGATTAATGCTGGCAGGGATCCCGGGACCATGACACACTTGAGAGGTCAGTGTAGGGTGTAGGCGCTGGCTCAGGGTGCCCTTCACAGCGCCACAATATGTACTGCTGAGCCCCGGAGCGCAGTTAGTACTGCGCTCTATACCCTGTTGCCGCCATCTTCACACCGGCTCCCCGCTTGCTAAGGGGGCCAGTGACTAACTCGCCACTAATCTTCTGGCTCTGTAAGGGGGTGGCGGCATGCTGCCAGGGTGAGCGATCCCCTGTGGCGGGGAACGTTCAATCCCCTCAGGAGCACAGTGTCCCGTCAGCGGAGATAGTGGCTCACACCCTGCAGGGCGGACACTACTCCCTCCTTAGTCCCACGTAGCAGGGAGGCTGTTGCCAGCAGCCTCCCTGTAAATTTATAAAAAAAAACCCTCTAAAATAACTTTTACTAAAGAAGCTCTGTAGAGCTCCCCTAGCTGTGACTGGCTCCTCCCTGCACATTTTCTAAACTGAGTCTGGTAGGGGGGGCACGGGTGTGGTATTGAAAGTCGACAGTAACTAGGTCGACAATGTCTAGGTCGACAGGTCAAAAGGTCGACATGAGTTTTTAATGTTATTTTGGTGTCGTTTTCTTCGTAGAGTGACCAGGAACCCCAATTAGTGCACCGCTTCGCTCACCATGCTTCGGGCATGGTGCCTTCACTCCGCTACCGCTTCGCTCGGCACAGATTACCGTTCCAATCGTAGTCCACGTGGATCGTTAAGTATGAAAAGGTTCAAAAAAAGAAAAACTCATGTCGACCTTTTGACCTGTCGACCTAGACACCCTGTCGACCTAGTTACTGTCGACCAATAGTGGTCGACCTAGACATTGTCGACCTAGTTACTGTCGACTTTCAGTCCGGATCCCGGGGGGCACAGAGGGAGGATCCAGCCCACACTCTCAAACTCTTAAAGTGCCAATGGCTCCTGGTGGACCAGTCTATACCCCATGGTACTAATGTGGACCCCAGCATCCTCTAGGACGTAAGAGAAACAGCAAAGACTGTTTTCCAAATGTCATCAGACGACAAAAAACAACTGTCACTATGACCACAGTCACACAAAAAAATAAGATTTTACTTACCGGTAAATCTATTTCTCGTAGTCCGTAGTGGATGCTGGGGACTCCATAAGGACCATGGGGGATAGACGGGCTCCGCTGGAGACAGGGCACTCTAAGAAAGAATTAGGAATACTGGTGTGCACTGGCTCCTCCCTCTATGTCCCTCCTCCAGACCTCAGTTAAGGAAACTGTGCCCGGAAGAGCTGACAGTACAAGGAAAGGATTTTGGAATCCAGGGCAAGACTCATACCAGCCACACCATATAACTCGTGATAAACTTACCCAGTTAACAGTATGAACAACAACAGAGCATCAGATAAACCTGATGCAACCATAAAATAACCCTTATTTAAGCAATAACTATATACAAGTATTGCAGAAGAAGTCCGCACTTGGGACGGGCGCCCAGCATCCACTACGGACTATGAGAAATAGATTTACCGGTAAGTAAAATTTTATTTTCTCTAACGTCCTTGAGGATGCTGGGGACTCCGTAAGGACCATGGGGATTATACCAAAGCACCCAAACGGGCGGGAGAGTGCGGATGACTCTGCAGCACCGAATGAGCAAACTCAAGGTCCTCCTCAGCCAGGGTATCAAACTTGTAGTACTTTGCAAAGGTGTTTGAACCCGACCAAGTAGCCGCTCGGCAAAGCTGTAATGCCGAGACCCCTCGGGCAGCCGCCCAAGAAGAGCCCACCTTCCTAGTGGAATGGGCTTTTACTGATTTTTGAGGCGGCAAGCTAGCCGCAGAATGAGCCTGCTGAATCGTGTTACAGATCCAGCGAGCAATAGTTTGCTTTGAAGCAGGAGCACCCAGCTTGTTGGATGCATACAGGATAAACAGCGACTCAGTTTTCCTGACTCCAGCCGTTCTGGCGACATAAACCTTCAAAGCCCTGACTACATCCAGTAACTCGGAATCCTCCAAGTCACGAGTAGCCACAGGCACCAGAATAGGTTGGTTCATATGAAAAGATGACACCACTTTTGTCAGAAATTGCGGACGAGTCCGCAATTCTGCCCTATCCATATGAAAAACCAGATAGGGGCTTTTATGTGACAAAGCTGCCAATTCTGACACACGCCTCGCCGAAGCCAAGGCTAATAGCATGACCACCTTCCACGTGAGATATTTTAACTCCACGGTTTTAAGTGGCTCAAACCAGTGTGATTTCAGGAAACTCAACACCACGTTAAGATCCCAAGGTGCCACTGGAGGCACAAACGGGGGCTGAATATGCAGCACTCCCTTTACAAATGTCTGAACTTCAGGCAGAGAAGCCAGTTCTTTTTGAAAGAAAATTGATAGGGCCGAAATCTGGACCTTAATGGACCCCAATTTTAGGCCCAAAGTCACTCCCGACTGTAGGAAGTGAAGGAAACGGCTCAGCTGGAATTCCTCTGTAGGGGCATTCCTGGCCTCACACCAAGCAACATATTTTCACCATATACGGTGATAATGTTTAGCCGTCACGTCTTTCCTAGCCTTTATTAGCGTAGGAATAACCTCATCCAGGATCCCTTTATCTGCTAGGATCCGGCGTTCAACCGCCATGTCGTCAAACGCAGCCGCGGTAAGTCTTGGAACAGACAGGGCCCCTGCTGCAACAGATCCTGCCTTAGAGGCAGAGGCCATGGGTCCTCTGTGAGCATTTCTTGCAGCTCTGGATACCAAGTCCTTCATGGCCAATCCGGAACAATGAGGATTGTTCTCACTCATCTTTTTCTTATGATTCTCAGTACCTTGGGTATGAGAGGAAGAGGAGGAAACACATAAACCGACTGGAACACCCACGGTGTCACTAGTGCGTCTACAGCTATTGCCTGAGGTTCTCTTGACCTGGCGCAATACCTCTGTAGTTTTTTGTTGAGGCGGGATGCCATCATGTCCACCTGTGGCCGCTCCCACCGACTGGCTATCTGCGCGAAGACTTCTTGATGAAGTCCCCACTCTCCCGGGTGGAGGTCGTGCCTGCTGAGGAAGTCTGCTTCCCAGTTGTCCACTGACGGAATGAACACTGCTGACAGTGCTCTCACGTGATTCTCTGCCCAGCGAAGAATCCTGGTGGCTTCCGCCATCGCCACCATGCTCCTTGTGCCGCCTTGGCGGTTTACATGAGCCACTGCGGTGATGTTGTCTGATTGAATCAGCACCGATTGGTCGCAAAGCAGGGTCTCCGCTTGACTTAGGGCGTTGTATATGGCCCTTAGTTCCAGGATATTGATGTGAAGGCAAGTCTCCTGACTTGACCACAGACCCTGGAAATTTCTTCCCTGTGTGACTGCCCCCCACCCTCGGAGGCTTGCATCCGTGGTCACCAGGACCCAGTCCTGAATGCCGAATCTGAGACCCTCGAGAAGGTGAGCACTCTGCAGCCACCACAGAAGAGACACCCTGGCCCTGGGGGATAGGGTGATCAGCCGATGCATCTGTAGATGCGATCCGGACCACTTGTCCAACAGATCCCATTGAAAGGTCCTTGCATGGAACCTGCCGAAGGGAATGGCCTCGTATGATGCCACCATCTTCCCCAGGACTCGCGTGCAGTGATGCACCGACACCCGTTTTGGCTGTAAGAGGTCTCTGACCAGTGTCATGAGTTCCTGAGCCTTCTCCGTCGGGAGAAAAACCTTCTTCTGGTCTGTGTCCAGAATCATGCCCAGGAAGGGCAGACGCGTCGTAGGAATCAGCTGCGACTTTGGAATATTCAGAATCCAGCCGTGCTGTTGTAACACTTCCCGAGAGCGTGCTACACTGATCAGTATCTGCTCTCTGGACCTCGCCTTTATGAGGAGATCATCCAAGTGTGGGATAATTGCGACTCCTTGCTTTCGCAGGAGCACCATCATCTCCGCCATTACCTTGATAAATATTCTCGGTGCCGTGGAGAGACCAAATGGCAACGTCTGGAATTGGTAATGACAATCCTGTACCACGAATCTGAGGTACTCCTGATGAGGTGGATAAATGGGGACATGCAGGTAAGCATCCTTTATGTCCAGAGACACCATAAAATCCCCCTCTTCCAGGCTTGCAATGACCGCTCTGAGCGATTCCATCTTGAACTTGAACCTTTTCAGGTAAATGTTCAGGGATTTTAAATTCAAAATGGGTCTGACCGAACCGTCAGGTTTCGGTACCACAAACATTGTGGAATAGTAACCCCTTCCCTCTTGAAGGAGGGGATCCTTCACCACCACCTGCTGGAGATATAATTTGTGAATTGCCGCTAATACTATTTCCCTCTCCAAGGGGGAAGCTGGCAGGGCCGATTTGAGGTAACGGTGAGGATGCATCACTTCGAATTCCAGCTTGTATCCCTGAGATACAATCTGTATAGCCCAGGGATCCACCTGTGAGTGAACCCACTGGTGGCTGAAATGTCGGAGACGCGCCCCCCACCGATCCTGGCTCCACCTGTGGAGCCCCAGCGTCATGCGGTGGATTTAGTGGAAGCCGGGGAGGACTTCTGTTCCTGGGAACTAGCTGTATTGTGCAGCTTCTTTCCTCTACCCCTGCCTCTGGCAAGAAAGGACGCACCTCGGACTTTCTTGCCTCTTTGCGATCGAAAGGACTGCATTTGGTAATACGGTGCTTTCTTAGGTTGTGAGGGAATATATGGCACTAAATTTGACTTCCCAGCGGTAGCTGTGGAAACTAGGTCAGAGAGACCGTCCCCAAACAATTCCTCACCCTTGTAAGGTAAAACCTCCATGTGCCTTTTTGAGTCGGCATCACCTGTCCATTGCCGAGTCCACAGGACCCTTCTGGCAGAAATCGACATTTCATTTATTCTAGAGCCCAGTAGGCTAATGTCTCTCTGGGCATCTCTCATATATAGGACAGCGCCTTTTATATGCCCCAGGGTCAGTAATATAGTATCCTTGTCCAAGGTATCAAGTTCCTCAGATAAAGTATCTGTCCATGCTGCTACAGCACTACACAGCCAGGCAGACGCAATTGCCGGCCTTAGTAGGGTACCTGAATGTGTATAAATGGACTTCAGGATACCTTCCTGCTTTCTATCCGCAGGATCTTTTAGGGTGGCTGTGTCCTGTGACGGCAGGGCTACCTTCTTAGATAAGCGTGTCAAAGCTTTGTCTACCCTAGGGGAGGATTCCCAGCGTAACCTATCCGTTGGCGGGAAAGGATACGCCATAAGCAACCGTTTGGAAATCTGCACTTTCCTATCTGGAGATTCCCAAGCTTTTTCACATAACTCATTTAACTCATGTGAAGGGGGAAAGGTCACCTCATGCCTTTTTTCCCCAAACATAAAAACCCTCTTGTCAGGGACTGGGTTTTCCTCTGAGATGTGTAAAACATCCTTCATTGCTATAATCATGTAGCGGATGGCTTTAGCCATTTTAGGCTGCAACTTTGCATCATCGCCATCGACACTGGAGTCAGAATCCGTGTCGATATCTGTGTCAACTATTTGGGATAGTGGACGCTTCTGAGACCCTGACGGCCCCTGCGTTGTAGGGTCAGGCATGGGTTGAGACCCTGACTGTCCCAAGGCTGCAGCTTTATCCAACCTTTTATGCAAGGAATTAACATTATCATTTAAAACCTTCCACATATCCATCCAATCGGGTGTTGGCGGCGATACCACATTCATCTGTACCTGCTCTGCTTCCACATAGCCTTCCTCGTCAAACATGTCGACACAAGCGTACCGACACACCACACACACAGGGGATGCTCTATTTGAGGACAGAACCCCCACAAGGCCCTTTGGAGAGACAGAGAGAGAGTATGCCAGCACACACCCCAGCGCTATATGACCCAGGAATTACACAGTAACTTAGTGTTTACCCAGTAACTGCTGTATACACTGATTTTGCGCTAAATTTATGTGCCCCCCCTCTCTTTTTACCCTCTTTCTACCGTGATTCTGCAGGGGAGAGCCCGGGGAGCTTCCTCTCAGCGGAGCTGTGGAGAAAATGGCGCTGGTGAGTGATGAGGAAGTAGCCCCGCCCCCTCAGCGGCGGGCCTCTGTCCCGCGATTTTGTGTAAAATAATGGCGGGGGCTCATGCATATATACAGTGCCCAACTGTATATATGCTCTTTTATGCCAAGAAGTACTTAATTGCTGCCCAGGGCGCCCCCCCCCTACAGTGACCGGAGTGTGCGGGTTTAATGTGGGAGCAATGGCTACCTCATATGAAGACTGGAGTCTTCTGCCGCCGCTTTCGAAGTCTTCTTGCTTCTCATGCCGGCTTCTGGCTCTGCGAGGGGGACGGCGGCGCGGCTCTGGGATCGTACGACCAAGGGTGTGTTCCTGTGTTCGATCCCTCTGGAGCTAATGGTGTCCAGTAGCCTAAGAAGCATGACCTATCCACAGTGAGTAGGTCTGCTTCTCTCCCCTCAGTCCCACGTAGCAGAGAGTCTGTTGCCAGCAGATCTCTCTGAAAATAAAAAAACCTAACAAAATACTTTCTATTCAGCAAGCTCAGGAGAGCTCACTAAAGTGCACCCAGCTCGTCCGAGCACAGATTCAAACGGAGGTCTGGAGGAGGGACATAGAGGGAGGAGCTATTGCACACCAGTATTCCTAATTTTTTCTTAGAGTGCCCTGTCTCCAGCGGAGCCCGTCTATCCCCCATGGTCCTTACGGAGTCCCCAGCATCCACTAGGACGTTAGAGAAATGTGGACAAAAGTGATTTGTAACCTGGAACAAACATAGCAGCAGTGTACAATAACATCTGGTACATTTGGTATATTATTCAATGTAATGAGGAGGAACAAGATGTGTTGGTACACTTCATGAAACAAAAACCAAACCAACAAATGCATTGTTCCAGCCTTCAGTGTATTGTTCCTTTTATTCATGTCCTCAGTGTAACGGAAGTGCCTACTATCCAAGGATGTACTGGAAGGCACAGACTGCTGACAATTAAGGAAAATTACAGACTGTTACAACAGGTTCCAAACAGGGAAAAGAATGTGATTGTAGACTCAGGTTATGTTTAAGTTTGTAAATTTCATGGTTTCTTGTATTAATTATGTATGCGGTACAAAAGTAACTGAACTGTCAACTTCATGATTTTTTTTATTTTTTTTGTCTCCACTATGAAAGAGGACAATGTTGTTTTTTGTTGTTGTTGTTTTTTTTGAGGTAGCAATGTATACCTTTGATAAGCACCCAAAAAAAATTGGGATATCTAATGTTGACATAAAAACACTAGGTGAAGTCTTTTTTTGAAAAACGTGTTTCAGCCAGAACTCGAAAGTATTAGCAATTACTGGCATTTCAATGCCGGGACCAGCATGACACCCCCCCCCCCCCCCCCCCCACCACCACCACCTTTCACGCAGACATGCAAATTACCTGGTCAAGTATTTCAAACCGGCAATTTGCAGATCAACACTGGTATTTGGTCTGTGTGAAAGGGTCAACCTGGGTCGAAACTCCCGTGTCTCCGACCTTGGTAGATTCCAGGGTCGAAGTCCGGGAATTGCTACCCGTGTCGACCCGTTCACACAGAAAAGGACTTGTGTGTTTCATGAAATTACCGGGTGGAACTGCTTCACCCGCCAATTTCAGTTTCTGTCTACAAGTGGTATTAGGGGTCTAAATTTCATGGTAATTTCTTAAAAAACACCTGTGATACTTCAAATAAACTGGATTAAGATGCTGCGATTAGTAAATATTTTAATTGAAAAAAATCACTATTTAATAAATTAATTGGCAGTCAGTCAAGATATTTGTCAGAAATATTTTTCTGACATCCTCTTAACTAAAAAAAATTTCAGAAAAATCTGAGATGGGTGAACGACACGCCTGGTTGAACTGACGTGGAACGATCCAAAATAGAAATGTAATACCTACCGGTAATTCTTTTTCTCGTAGTCCATAGAGGATACTGGGATGGTATTAGTATCATGGAGTATAGATGGGGTCCATTGCAGCCTTAAAACTTTAAAAATTCTTCAGTGTGTGCTGGCTCCTCCCCTCCTTGCCTCTCTTACAGACTGTCTAGAAAAACTGTGCACAAGGAGACGGACATACTTTGAGAGAAGGAAGAGAGACAAGAACAGCGGTGAGGTAACAAACACACAACAGTAATAAAAGGATAGCAATGCTAACCACAACAGGAACAGTGACAGCAACAGCAGACCCAACCAAGAACATACAACAATGTATGCAGGAAAAAACACGAAGCACAGAGGTAGGCGCCCAGTATCCCCAACGGACTACGAGAAAAGGAATTACCGGTAGGTATTAAATTCCTATTTTTTCTCTAACGTCCTATGGGATACTGGAATGGTATTAGTGCCATGGGGAAATCCCAAAGCTCCCAGAACGGGTTGGAGAGTGCTGAGACCCCTGCAAAACAGATTTACCAAACTGAAGGTCCTCAGTGGCCAAGGTATCGTACTTGCAGAATTTTACAAAAGTGTTAGAAACAGACTAAGTAGCTGCTCGGCCCAACTGCAAAGCAGAGACACCACGGGCGGCCACCCAGGAAGATCCCACCGACCTAGTGGAGTGGGCCTGAACAGAATTCAGCAGAGGCAGAGCTGTCGAAGAGTAAACCTGTTGGATCGTCAGATGAATCCAATGAGCAATTGTCTACTTTGAAGCAGGACATCCAATCTTTGTAGTGTCGAAGAGAACAAAAAGTCAGATTTTCTGTGACGAGCCATGCTCTTGACTTCAATGCCAGAACGATGTCCAGGAACTTAGGTGTAGCCGACGTGTCAGACAGTTGGAACCACAATTGGTTGATTTATGTGAAAAGCCAACACCATTTTCGGCAAAAACTGCAGGTGAGTCCTAGGCTCTGCCCTATCCTCATGAAATATTAAACAAGGGCTCTTACAGGATAAGGCCCCCAATTCTGACACACGCCTTGCAGAAGCCAATGCCAATGCCAAGTCAAATATTTCAGGTCCTCTCTGCAAAGGTTCAAACCAGTCCGATTGGATAAAGGTCAGGACCAGATTGAGATCCCATGGAGTCGTGGGAGGGACAAATGGCGGTTGAATGCGAAGGACACCTTTTAAAAACGTCTGTACCTCCACAATCACAGCCAATTGTTTCTGGAACAAAACGGACAAGGCCGAGATCTGAACTTTGATGGAGCCTAACCTAAAGTCCATATAGACACCTGCTTGCAGGAAGAGCAGGAAACGCCCAAGTCCACAGTAGAATATTGTCGACCCTCAAACCAGGAAACATATTTCCTCCAGATGCGGTAATAATGTTTTGATGTGACCACCTTCCGGGCTTGTACCATAGTCGAAACAACCCTGGAGGTTAGTCCTTTTCTTGTTAGAATCTCCCTTTCAACTTCCATACAATCAAACGTAGTTAGTCTGGATAGACGAACGGACCAAGCTGAAGAAGATCCTTGAGAAGCGGCAGAGGCCAGGGCTCTTCGAGGGATATGGCTAGGAGGTCCGCATACCAGGCCCGGTAAGGCCAATACGGATAAGAATCAGAATTGCCTGAACGCATTCCCTTTTGAGTTTTTATTAGAACTCTGAGAATGAGAGGAATTAGAGGGAACAGATAGATGAATTGTTAAGTCCACGGCGTCGTCAGGAACAGTAGCAATGCAGCTTCTTGTTGAGCCAAGAAGGCATCATGTCCATCAGTGGGCAGCCCCACCTTTTAACCAGCTGTTGAAACACCTGAGGGTGAAGGCCCCATTCCCCTGGATGTAGATCGTGTCGGCTGAGGATGTCTGTTTCCCAGTTGTCCACTCCCGGAATGAATATGGCCGACATGGCCCTGGCGTTTTCCGCCCAGAGGAGTATCCTGGACACCTCTTGCATTGCGGCCCTGCTTTTTGTTCCTTTCTGTTGGTTTATGTACGCCACCGCAGTGGCGTTGTCCGACTGGGCCTGTATGGCCTGATGTTGGAGAAGAGAGGAGGCCTGTAGAAAGGCAGTTATTGCCCAGAGTTCCATAATGTTTATCGGAAGAGAAGATTCCTGGGGCGACAACCTGCTTTGGAACTGATCCCCTTGTGTCACTGGAGGCCTGCATCCGTTGTCAACAGAATACAAGACTGGATTTCGAACTGTCGACCTTCCACTAGGTGGGAGATCTGCAACCAACCACAATAGGGAAATTCTCGCCATTGGTGAAAGTGATATCCTCTGGTGCATGTGTAGATACGCCCCCGACCACTAGTCTAGCTTGGATGGACGGGCATGAAATCTTCTGTACTGAATTGACTCGTAGGAGGCCACCATCTTACCCAGTGGGCAGATGCAAAGATGCACTAAGATTTTGTGGGGCTTCAGCATGGAGCGGACCAAAACTTGAATTTGTAAGGCTTTGTCCATTGGAACAAATAATTTCTGAGACAGTATCTAGTAACATCCCCAGGAACTGGAGCCTCTGCGACGGTTCCAGATGTGACTTTTAAAGATTGAGAAGCCACCCATGGTTCGTAAGAAGTCGTGTAGTCGGGTTGATGCTCTTCAACAGTCGCTCCCTGGAATCAGCTTTTATGAAATCGTCCAAGTAAGGGACGATATTCACTCCATATATGCGGAGCTGTAGCATCATCTCTACCAAAACTTTCGTGAACACCCTCGGTGCCGTGGAGAGGCCAAAGGGCAAGGTCAAAAACTGGAATGGCGGTCCTGTAATGCAAATCATATCAGCCTGATTCCCCTTCTTCTAGGCCAGATACCACCGCTCCCAGAGATTCTATCTTGAACACACGCAGGTACGGGTTCAGAGATTTGAGGTTCAAGATCAGCTGTACTGAACCATCTGGTTTCGGTACCACGAACAGGCTTGATAAAATCCAGTTTAGAAACAGAGGGGGGACTGGAACAACCGCCTGTGTTTGTAGCAGTTTTTGAATGGAGTCTTGCAAGGTAACTCTTGCTACAGGTGAAGCTGGTAAGCCCGACCTCAAGAATTTGTGAGGAGGGAGTGTTTGAAATTCCAACTGGAAACCTTGGGATATTAGGTCTCTTACCCAAGGCTGCCTACAGGACTCCGCCCAAACCTGGGCAAAATACTGCAGTCGAGCACCCACCTGAAAGTCCCTTAGCAGCTGGGAACAATCGTCACTCTGAGGGCTTCATGGAATAGACCGGAAATCTGGTCCAGTGATCCAGCGGCTGCTGGTCTGCGAGATTTATCTCAAGTTCCTCTAGCTGCATTTGAGGCACCCCTGGTCCTACCTCTAAATCTGGCCACACAAAAGGACTGTAAAAAATGGGCCGGGGTAAGGTCTTCTAGCCGGAGGGGCTGCAGATGGCATATAGGTGGACATACCTGACGTTGCTGGCGAAATCCACTCGTTTAGTTCTTCACCAAACAAGGCATCCCCGTGAAAGGAAGATTTTCAACGCGTTTCTTGGAATCAGCATCCGCTGTCCATTGTCGCAGCCATAGCGCTCTGCGAGCTGACACCACCATTGCCCTGTAGCGGCCATTAATGAGGCCTATCTCCTTGATTGCTTCACTCATGAAGTTAGCAGCATCCTGGATATGTAGCAGTAGACTTAGGATCTCATCCTGAGGCATAGTGTCAAATCCCTCAATTATATTACAAGACCATTTGACCATGGCCCTTGTGATCCAACCACAAGCAATGGTGCGCCTCTGTGCGACTCCCACTGCAGTGTAAATGGATTTGAGTGTAGTCTCAATTTTATGGTCAGCAGTGTCTTTTAAAGAAATTGCAACAGGTACAGGCAGCACAATCTTACGTGACAGCCCGGACACCGAGGCATCAACAATCGGAGGATTCTCCCAAACCTTCCTATCATCAGAGGAGAAAGGGAAGGAGTTTAGCAACCACTTAGGGGTTTGAAATTTCTTGTCAGGATTAACCCACGCCTCTTTAATAATTCCTTGGAGACAAGAACTGTGGCAGTAGATTTTGGTTTCACATTAAAAAATGACTTCATCAGTTTCTGCCTCTTTATCTGGGATATTGAGTTCTTCCCTAATAGAATATATTAGAGCTTCAACACACTGACACAGAGTATTGTCACCTTTGTCCACGTTTATCTCTCCCTCATCCAGATTTGGCATGTCTGTGCCTCCACAGTGCCAGATGCATATATGATCAAACAGTGCCAAATCCACATATATCCCCACAGTGCCAGTTACATATGTCTCCAGTGCAGAAACATATGTGCCCCCAGTGCCTGCTATGCCCCCAGGGCCAGATACACATGTTCCCACAGTGCCAGCTATGCCCCCAGGGCCAGATACACATGTTCCACCAGTGCCAGCTATGCCCCCAGGGCCAGATACACGTTCCCACAGTGCCAGCTATGCCCCCAGGGCCAGATACACATGTCCCCACAGTGCCAGCTATGCCCCCAATGACAGATACGCATGTCCCCAGTGTCAGCTATGCCCCCAGTGACGGATATACATGTGAGACAGATACACAAATGTTCCCACAGTGTCAGCTATGCCCTCAGTGCCAGATACGCATGTCCCCATACAGTGTCCGCTATGCCCCCAGTGCCAGATACACGTCCCCACAGTGCCAGCTATGCCCCCAGTGACAGATACGCATGTCCCCAGTGTCAGCTATGCCCCCAGTGACAGATACGCATGTTCCCACAGTGTCCGCTATGCCCCCAGTGCCAGATACACATGTCCCCACAGTGCCAGCTATGCCCCCAGTGACATATACGCATGTCCCCAGTGTCAGCTATGCCCCCAGTGACAGATATGCATGTTCCCAGTGTCAGCTATGCCCACAGTGCAAGATACGCATGTCCCCATACAGTGTCCGCTATGCCCCCAGTGCCAGATACACATGTCCCCACAGTGCCAGCTATGCCCCCAGTGACAGATACGCATGTCCCCAGTGTCAGCTATGCCCCCAGTGACAGATATGCATGTTCCCAGTGTCAGCTATGCCCTCAGTGCAAGATACGCATGTCCCCATAGTGTCCGCTATGCCCCCAGTGCCAGATACACATGTCCCCACAGTGCCTGTTATGCCCCCAGTGCTAGATACACATGTCCCCACAGTGCCAGCAATGCCCCCGTGCCAGATACACGTTCCCACAGTGCCAGCTATGCCAATGCCAGATACACGTCCCCACAGTGCCAGTTATGCCCCCAGTGACAGATATGCATGTCCCCACACAGTGTCAGCTATGCATCCAGTGCCAGATACGCATGTCCCCACAGTGTAGCTATGCCCCCAGTGCCAGATATGCATGTCCCCAGTGTCAGCTATGCCCCCAGTGCCAGATACGCATGTTCCCACATAGTGTCAGCTATGCCCCCAGTGCCAGATACACATGTCCCCAGTGTCAGCTATGCCCCCAGTGCCAGATACACATGTCCCCACACAGTGTCAGCTATACCCCCTGTGCAGATACACATGTCCCCACAGTGCCTATGTCCCCAGTGCAGATACACGTCCCCACAGTAGCTGCTATGCCAACAGTGCAGATACACGTCCCCACAATGCTCCCCACTCCTCTTCTCACCGCACTGCTGCTGCTCACTCTCTGGCGGCGGTGGCTCTCTTGAATTAAGCGCCGGTCGGTGAGCCAATCAAAGCTCGCGGTCCGGCAGCCAATCAGGAGCCTCAGCTGCCGGTCCGCAAGCTTGGATTGGCTCACGGGCTGGTGCCGAATGAAGACACACCGCCGCCGGAGAGGCGTGCGTGTGTCTCGGGCTGGGGGCAGCTGTGGCCAGGAGATCACCGAGCCGCATGTGGCTCGAGAGCCGCGGGTTGGCCACTGCTGCTTTAAATGAATCCAAACATTCTGGTTCCTGTGTGCTGCTTCCCTGAGAAGGGAGAGTGCACCGAGTATACAACAGAGATCCTTCTTGAGAAGCTGAAAAGTTAGTGTTACAGGATGGACACAGCCTTTTTGCCAGAAATGTTGAGACAGCAGACCACACACACACACACAGTGGCAGTGAAATAACACAGAACCCCAGACAGATTGTATGGAGTGATATAGAGAAGGATAGAGCCAGTACACTATTGGGGGGTCATTCAGAGTTGATTGCTAGCTGCTGTTATTCGCTGCGTAGCGATCAGTGAAAAGAAACGGCTAATCTTTGCATGCCTATTGACCGCAATGTGCACGTACGTCATTCGGGTACGAAGTTCATTGTGGTTTTGCATCGCACAGTCGATCGCAATGAGATTGACAGAGGGCATTCCTGGGTGTCCACTGACCGTTTTCTGGGAGAGGCCGACCATTTCCTGGGCGGGTATCTGACATCATTACCGTGTCACTTGTAGCAGCAATCATCGCACAAGATAAGTAACTACAGGGCTGGTCTTGTTTTGCACAAAATATGTTTGCAGGCGCTCTGCTGCACAGGCGTTCGCATGGCTAATAAAAACTGCTAGCGAGCGATCAACTTGGAATGACCTCCAATTTGCCTTACAGCTAAAGCAGTGCTTTGCAAGGGCACAAATTAGAGCCTTAGATAAGGCAACTAGTTCTCCTGACAATATATTGCTCCCCCATTATACAAACCCCTTGGTACCAGAAGAAGGTGCTTTAAGAGGGTCCTTGGAGGAGTATCGCTTCCCCGCATGCAGCCTGGAGTCTGATGCAGCAGGAAATGGTACCTCTGAGCCGCTGGTCCCGCTCTCCGGGAAGTCTTGCCCCCTCAATGGTGTGCGGTCCCTGTACACCATTATACTGGCTTTTATATCCTTGTTGCAGAAAATAAGATTTTAAACCTACCGGTAAATCTTTTTCTCCTAGTCCGTAGAGGATGCTGGGGACTCCGTAAGGACCATGGGGAATAGACTGGCTCCGCAGGAGACATGGGCACTAAAAAGAACTTTAGATATGGGTGTGCACTGGCTCCTCCCTCTATGCCCCTCCTCCAGACCTCAGTTAGAGAAACTGTGCCCAGAGGAGACGGACACTACGAGGAAAGGATTTTTGTTAATCCAAGGGCAAGATTCATACCAGCCCACAGCATTCACACCGTATAACATGGATATACGCACCAGTCAACAGTATGAAACAAAACAGCATCAGCCAGAGACTGATCAAAACTGTAACATAACCCTTATGTAAGCAGAAACTATATACAAGTCTTGCAGAATTTAGTCCGCACTGGGACGGGCGCCCAGCATCCTCTACGGACTAGGAGAAAAAGATTTACCGGTAGGTTTAAAATCTTATTTTCTCTTACGTCCTAAAGGGTGCTGGGGACTCCGTAAGGACCATGGGGATTATACCAAAGCTCCAAAATGAGCGGGAGAGTGCGGATGCCTCTGCAGCACCGATTGAGCAAACATGAGGTCCTCATCAGCCAGGGTATCAAACTTGTAGAACTTTGCAAATGTGTTTGAACCCGACCAAGTCGCTGATCGGCAAAGCTATAATGCTGAGACACTTCGGGCAGCCGGCCAAGAAGAGCCCACCTTCCTAGTGGAATGGGCCTTACAGAATTTGGTAACGGCAATCCAGCCGTAGAATGAGCCTGCTGAATCGTGTTACAGATCCAGCGAGCAATAGTCTGCTTAGAAGCAGGAGCGCCAACTTTGTTGGCTGCATACAGGACAAACAGTGCCTCTGTTTTTCTAACCCGAGCCGTTCTGGCCACATAAATTTTCAATACCCTGACCACATCACGGGACTCGGAATCCTCCAAGTCCCGTGTAGCCACAGGCACCACAATAGGTTGGTTCATATGAAAAGAAACCACCTTAGGCAAAAATGGAGGACGAGTCCGCAATTCTGCTCTATCCACATGGACTATCAGATAGGGGCTCTTGTGAGATAAAGCCGCCAACTCAGACACTCGCCTTGCCGATGCCAACAACATGACCACTTTCCAAGTGAGATATTTTAAGTGGTTCAAACCAGTGAGACTTAAGGAACCGCAACACCACGTTAAGGTCCCAGGGTGCCACTGAGGGCACAAAAGGAGGCTGGATATGCAGCACTCCCTTCATAAAAGTCTGGACTTCTGGGAGAGAAGCCAATTCCTTCTGAAAGAAAAGGGATAGGGCCAAAATCTGAACCTTAAATGGAACCTAATTTTAGGCCCAAATTCATTCCTGGACTCACACCACGATATATACTTTCGCCATATACGGTGATAATGTTTCGCTGTCACGTCTTTCCTAGCCTTTATCAGAGTAGGAATGACCTCATCCGGAATGCCCTTTTTCGCTAGGATCTGGCGTTCAACCGCCATGCCGTCAAATGCAGCCGCGGTAAGTTTTGGAACAGACAGGGCCCCTGTTGTAACAGGTCCTGTCTGAGAGGAAGAGGCCACGGATCTTCTGTGAGCATCTCCTGCAGATCCGGATACCAGGCCCTTCGCGGCCATTCTGGAACGATGAGAATAGTCTGTACTCCTTTTCGTCTTCTGATTCTCAATATCTTTGAGATGAGCGGAAGAGGAGGAAACACATAGACCGACAAACACCCATGGTGTCACCAGAGCGTCCACCACCACTGCCTGAGGGTCCCTCGACCTGGCGCAATACTTCGGTAGTTTCTTGTTGAGGGGTGACGCCATCATGTCTATCTGAGGCAGTCCCCACCGACTTGCAATCTCTGCAAAAACTTCCTGATGAAGTCCCCACTCTCCTGGATGTAGATCGTGTCTGCTGAGGAAATCTGCTTCCCAGTTGTCCACTCCCGGAATGAAGACTGCAGTCATGGCGCTTACATGATTTTCCGCCCAGCGAAGAATCCTGGTGGCTTCTGCCATTGCCACTCTGCTCTTTGTTCCGCCTTGGCGGTTTACATGCGCCACTGTGGTGATGTTGTCTGACTGGATCAGAACTGGTAGGTCGCGAAGCAAATCTTCCACTTGTCGAAGGGCATTGTATATAGCCCTCAACTCCAGTATGTTGATGTGAAGACAAGCCTCCTGGCTTGACCACAGACCCTGGAAGTTTCTTCCCTTTGTGACTGCTCCCCAGCCTCGGAGGCTCGCGTCCGTGGTTACCAGAACCCAGTCCTGAATGCCGAACCTGCGACCCTCCAGAAGGTGGGAACTCTGCAGCCACCACAGGAGAGATACCCTGGCCTTGGGGGACAGGGTGATCATCTGATGAATTTGTAGATGAGACCCGGACCACTTGTTCAGAAGGTCCCATTGAAAAGTTCTCGCATGGAACCTGTCGAATGGGATGGCCTCGTAAGTCGCCAAACAGGGTTGAGTAATACCCCATCCCCTGCTGCAGCAGGGGGACTTTGACCACCACTTGTTGAAGACACAATTTTTGAATCGCATTTAACACTATCTCCCTCTCTGGGGGAGAAGCCGGTAGGGCCGATTTGAAAAACCGTCGAGGAGGCACCTCTTCGAATTCCAGCTTTTTAACCCTGGGAAACAATTTCTATTGCCCAGGGATCCACCTGTGAGTGAACCCAAACGTGGCTGAAAAGTCGAAGACGTGCCCCCACTGGGGCGGACTCCCTCAGCGGAGCCCCAGCGTCATGCGGTGGATTTTGTAGAGGCCGGGGAGGACTTCTGCTCCTGGAAACTAGCTGTGGTTGGCAGCTTTTTCCCCTTACCTCTGGCAAGAAAGGAAGATCCTCACACTCTCTTGGGTTTATGCGACCGAAAGGACTGCATCTGATAATGTGGTGCTTTCTTAGGCTGTGAGGAAACATAAGGCAAAAAAGTTGATTTACCTGCCGTAGCCGTGGAAACAAGGTCCGTGAGACCTTCCCCAAACAATTCCTCACCCTTGAAAGGTAAAACCTCCATATGCCTTTTCGAGTCGGCATCGCCCGTCCATTGTCGGGTCCATAGGGCTTGTCTAGCCGAAATGGCCATCGTGTTGGCTCTGGAACCCAGTAGGCCAATGTCTCTCTGAGCATCCCTCATATATAGGACTGCCTCTTTAATATGACCCAGGGTCAATAAAATGTTTTCCTTATCCAGCGTATCTATATCAGCAGATAAAGTATCTGTCCATGCTGCTATGGCGCTACAAACCCAAGCCGACGCTATCGCCGGTCTGAGTAAGGTACCAGTATGCGTGTAAATAGACTTCAAGGTAGTCTCCTGCCTGCGATCAGCAGGATCCTTGAGGGTTGCCGTATCTTGAGATGGCAGCGCTACCTTTTTGGATAAGCGGGTCAATGCTTTATCCACCCTCGGGGAGGATTCCCACCGTATCCTGTCCTTAGTCGGGAAAGGATACGCCATATGAATCCTTTTGGGAATCTGCAGTTTTTTGTCTGGAGATTCCCAAGCCTTTTCAAATAATTCGTAACTCAGGTTTTTTCTCCTTATACATGCGCACCCTCGTGTCAGGTACAGAGGGTTCATCCGTGATATTCAACACCTATTTTATAGCAATAATCATATAATGAATACTTTTAGCCAATTTTGGCTCCAACTTCGCATCATCGTAGTCGACACTGGAGTCAGAATCCGTGTCGGTATCAGTGTCTACTATTTGGGATAGTGGGCGCTTTTGAGACCCAGAAGGTCCCTGCGACATAGTGAAAGGCAGGGTTTGACTCCCTGTATACTCCCTGGACTCAGCTTTGTCCAATAAATTCACATTTAAAACATTCCACATATCCAACCAGTCAGGTGTCGGCGTTGCCGACGGAGACACCACACTCATTTGCTCCACCTCCTCCCTAGAAGAGCCTTCCGCTTCAGACATGCCGACACACGCAGACATGCCGCTTCAGACATGCCGACACAGACATGTACGACACACCACACACTCAGGGAATTCTCTTATGTGGAGATAATTCCCCCACAAGGCCCTTTGGCGAGACAGAGAGAGAGTATGCCAGCACACACCCAGCGCCAATGACCCAGGGGAAAAAATTACCCAGATAGCGCTTTTAATACACATACATATAAATATATAAATAAATAACACTGCGCCAAATTATGTGTCCCCACCTTCTTTCAAACCCTCTGTCACCGTGTTCAGCAGGGGAGAGTCCGGGGAGCCAGCTTCTCAGCGGTGTGCTGTGGAGAAAATGGCGCTGGTGAGTGCTGACGATCAAGCTCCACCCCCTCAGCGGCAGGCTTCGGTCCCGCTTAATTTCTTTTAAAAACTGGCGGGGGATCTCTTATACATAGTGTAGAGCTCATATATGTCTTGATTTTGCCAGACCAGAGGTTTAATTGTTGCCCAGGGCGCCCCCTGCACCCTTACAGTGCCTTCCGTGTGTGTGTTGTGCGGGAGCAATGGCGCGCAGCGTTACCTCAGTGAAAATCCAAAGTCTTCTGCCGCCTCTGAAGTCTTCTTTCTTCTCATACTAACCCGGCTTTTATCTTCCGGCTCTGTGAGGAGGACGGCGGCGCGGCTCCGGGACGAACAGATAGGAGAGACCTGCGTTCCGACTCCCTCTGGAGCCAATGGTGTCCAGTAGCCTAAGAAGCAGAGCCTAGCAGTTAAGTAGGTCTGCTTCTCTCCCCTCAGTCCCTCGATGCAGGGAGCCTGTTGCCAGCAGGCTCCCTGAAAATAAAAAAACCTAACAAATTTTCTTTCTTTCAGGAAACTCAGGAGAGCTCCCTGTAATGCACCCAGTCTCCTCAGGGCACAAAATCAAACTGAGGTCTGGAGGAGAGGCATAGAGGGAGGAGCCAGTGCACACCCATATCTAAAGTTCTTTTTAGTGCCCATGTCTCCTGCAGAGCCCGTCTATTCCCCATGGTCCTTACAGAGTCCCAAGCATCCTCTAGGATGTAAGAGGAAAACAGACCCCTTTTCTTTGCCAGCACCACTGTGGGCACATACTGAAGGCACTGCAGCTCCTTGTGCCCGCCGTGCTCTTATACCACCACTGTATCCGGGGACCTGCTAACTGGGTACTCTGTACTAACCGCACCAGCATCTTCAGCTTCGTTAGGGACGGCATGCTGGTGGAGTGCGCGCACACCCTAGAGGTGGGCGAGCCACCACCTCAGGAGCTTTGTCATGTCAGCGGGGATCTGGACCATTAACACTGTAAGAGGTTGGTTCAGTCCCCCCCGTCCCCCCCAAGTCCCACGACGCAGGCAGACTGGTGCCAGTCAGTGCTGCCTGAAAATAACTACCAAAATAAAGAATGCACCCAGCTCCTTGGGCACATATTTCTAAACAGAGTATGAGGGGAGGAGCAAGCACACACTGAAATTTTTTTAAAATGCCATGACTCGAATGGATCTCATCTATACCCCATGGTACTAATACCATCCCAATAGCCCCTAGGATGTTAGAGAGAAGCTTTTTTTGTTTTTAAGATTGTGGTGTGTCATATTTTATAGCTGTAGTTCACATATTTGAAACACTTGTAACATTAAGTACAGTGGATACTAGGAGACTGGCAGTTTCAAAAAAAGCATGCTTCAGTGAAAACTACCACCAGTTTCCTCAATCAGTGCCCATATTAACCTTGACTAACGTGTAAATAAGGAGATTTATGATAGACTTACCATGGTTAAATCTTTCTGCAAAGTACACTGGATTCCACAGGGAATAACATTGGGGTGTAGAGTTGGATCTTGATCCAAGGCACCAACAGGCTAAAGCTTTGACTGTTCCCAGGATGCATTGCATGGTCTACTCTATAACACCCACCTCCAGGCACTGGAGCTCAGTTTCGTTAACCAGTGCAATGCAGGAAAAAGACAGCAGATGTTAGTCACATAGAACCACAGTCTCACTACAGTAGGGAATAGCAGCTAATGCCATACAAACCCAAAAGAAGTTAAGTGCATCGGTATGAGCACCCTGTGAAATACAGTGTACCTCGCAAAAAGATTTAACCATGGTAAGTCTACCATAAATCTCATTTTCAGCTGCAGGGGACACTGTTATCGCACAGGGAATAACATCGGGGATGTCCTAAAGCAGATCCTCATGGGAGGGGATGCAAAGTAGCGGGTACAAGAACCCAGCGTCCAAAGGAAGCATCCTGGGAGGCGGAAGTATCAAAGGCAGAACCTGATGAACTTGTTCACAGAGAACCACGTAGCCGCCTTGTACAATTAATTGTTCAGCGGACGCACCTCGGAGGAGGGCCAAAGAAGGTCCAACAGACTGAGTAGAATGGGCCTTGATAGCAGTAGGAGCTGGGAGACCAGCCTGCGCATAGGCTTATGCAATCACCATTCTAATCCAACTGGCCAAGGTCTGCTTATTTGCAGAACAGCCACGTTTGTGAAAACCAAAAAGTACAAAAAGGGTATCAGACTTCCTGAGGTAAGCAGTCCTCTCTACGTAAAGACAGAGAGCCCGTACCACACATCCAAAGACCGCTCTTTAAAAGACAAACCAGAAGAGATAAAAGGTCAAAACCACAATGTCTTGGTTAAGATGAAAAGATAATACCACCTTAGGTAGATAACCAGGGCGAATTCAAAGAACTGCACGGTCACGGTGAAAAATCAGAAAGGGTGGAAGACAGGACAAAGCACCTAAGTCCGACACCCTCCTAGCAGAGGCAATAGCCAATAAAAACACGACCTTAAGTGTAATGGGCCCTACATACTTGGCGATAATACTGAAAGATATGAACGATCTGGCAGTGTCAGAAAAATCCTGAAGCAGCTCATCCTCAATTGACTGAACCCATGCTTCAATTCCTTTTGCAGCCCAAGAGGCTGCCATAGTGGGTCTATGTACCGAACCAGTAAGGGAGTAAAAAGAATTCAGGCATCCCTCCACACGCTTATCCATCGGTTTCTTCAGTGAAGTGACAGTGGGGACAGCCAGAGTAGATGAAACCACAAGACGGGCGACATGAGTTCACCGGCGTGGAGTTTCCCACTTGTTATTCAACTACGCAGGGATAGGATAATGAGCTAGCATCTGTTTAGACAAGGAAAATTTATTTCCTGGAGATGACCAGGATTCCTGATGTATGTCAATTAAATGGTCAAAATGTGGTAGAACTACTTTAGCAACCTTCTGACGTTTGAACTTATCAGGTTTCTTAGACGCAGTAGTAGGCTCAATGTCATTATCTATTTGAAGAATCCGCTTAATAGCCTCCACTAGGTCAGGATCATCAACGTGGGTTGTAGATTCCTCATCAGAAGCAACTGTATCAGTGTCTGACGGATCAGTATATTCCCCACTATAATCGGAAGAATTATCCGAAACATAAGTGGATTGTGAGGAAGAAAACGAGATTTATGGTAAGAACTTACCGTTGTTAAAGCTCTTTCTGCGAGGTACACTGGGCTCCACAAGGAATAACATCGGGGTGTAGAGTAGGATCTTGATCCAGAGGCACCAATCTTTGACTGTTCCCAAGATGCACAGCACACCTCCTCAATAACCCTGCCTCCATGCACAGGAGTTCAGTTTCGTTAACCAGTCCAATGCAGTAGCAGGAACCAAAAACGACAATCATGAGTAGCCAGATACACCACACTCTCACTACAGGAGAGGGTGTCAGCGGCTAATGCTATACTAACCCAAAGAAGCCAATTGCGTCAGGGTGGGCGCCTTGTGGAGCCCAGTGTACCTCGCAGAAAGATTTAACAACGTTAAGTTCTTACCATAAATATCGTTTTCTGCTGCGGGGTACACTGGGCTCCACAAGGAATAACACCAGGGATGTCCTAAGGCAGTTCCTTATGGGAGGGGACGCACTGTAGCTGGCACAAGAACCCGGCATCCAAAGAAAGCACACGGGAGGCGGATGTATCGAAGGCATAGAACAATGAACGTGTTCACTGAGGACCACGAAGCCGCCTTGCACAATTTGTTCAAGGGTTGCACCACGGCGGCTGCCCAAGAAGTTCCAACAGACCGAGTAGAATGAGCTTTGATGGTAGCAGGAACTGGCAGACCAGTCTGTACATAAGCATGTGCAATCACCATTCTAATCCATCTGGCCAAGGTCTGCTTGTTAGCAGGCCATCCACGTTTGTGAAATCAAAACAGCAAAAAGAGAGAATCAGACTTCCTAATGGAGACCGTTCTCACATAGATACGGAAATCCCGCACCACATCCAAAGACCGCTCTATGGAGGACAACTCAGGAGAACTATAGGCCGGAACCACAATCTCCTGATTAAGGAGAAAGGAAGACACCACTTTGGGTAGATAACCCGGACTCGTTCTAAGAACCGCCCGGTCACGGTGAAAAATCAGATGGGGGGGACGTACAGGATAAGTCCGAGACACTTCTAGTTGACGCGATAGCCAGCAAAAACAAAACCTTAAGGGAAAGCCACTTAAGGTCTGCAGACGCAAGAGGTTCAAACGGAGACTCTTGCAAGGCCTCCAGAACCACCAACAGATCCCAAGGGGCAATGGAGGCTGAATCCGCAACACACCGAGTGAAAGTATGAACATCCGGTAGGTGGTAGCAATCTTTCTCTGAAACCAAACCGACAAGGCAGAAATGTGACCCTTGAGGGAGGCCAGATGAAAGCCTAAGTCCAGGCCCTGTTGTAGGAAGGCCAACAGTTCGACCGTACTAAACTTGAAAACGTCATGATTAGGAGATGCACACAAAGCTAAGGAAGAATTCCAGACCCTATGGTAAATTCAAGCAGAAGCCAGCTTACGGGCCTTCAACATAGTTTGAATGACAGCCTCAGAAAAACTCTTGGTCTTCAAGATGAAAGCTTCAAGAACCACGCCGTCAAAGCCAGACGGGCCAAGTCCTGGTAAACACAAGGGCCCTGAACAAGGAGGTCTGGTCGTTGTGGATGTAGAAGGGGACTAACTAGCGAGAGGCCCTGTAGATCGGAGAACCAGTGCAGTCTGAGCCACGCTGGAGCGATCAGAAGTAGGATTCCTCCTTCTTGCTTGAACTTCCTAATTACTCTGGGCAGGAGTGACACCGGAGGGAACACGTACGGCAGCCGAAAGTTCCATGGAATTGCCAGAGAGCGTCCACGAACGCTGCTTGAGGATCCCTTGTCCTTGCTCCGAAGACCAAAACCTTGTGATTCTGTCGAGACGCCATCAGGTCCACATCTGGAAGGCCCCACTTGTCCACGAGAAGTTGAAAAACCTCTGAATGGAGGCTCCACTCTCCGGCGTGTACGTCCTGACAACTGAGAAAGTCCGCTTCCCAGTTTCGGACCCCCGGAATGAACACTGCGGATATGGCCGGCAGATGGTGTTCTGCCCACTGAAGAATCAGTGATTCTTCCCTCATTGCCATGCGGCTTCGAGTGCTGCTTTGATGAGTCCTGTATGTCCAGTGAGACCATAGAGTCCCCAGGCTCCAAGGCTAGAACAATAGAGCGAAGAGTTTCCATACGAAACTTGGAGACCTTCACAAACTTGTTCAAGGACTTGAGATTGAGACTGGGCCGGGAAGACCCATTCGGTTTCGGGACTAGGAACAGCGGTGAATAGTACCCCTTGCCTCTGAGCAAGAGGCACCTGTACTACCACTACTGTGTCCAGGAGGGACTGTACCACCGAATTAAAAGTCTTTGCCTTCACCTGATCCGAAGGGATGTCTGTCAGGCAAAATCGATGAGGGGGACGATTCTTGAAGGATACGGTGTAATCTCGAGTGACGACTTCCCTTACCCAGGCATCGGAAGTGGTCTTCAACTATTCCTGGGTAAACCCTAGAAATCAGCCCCCCACTCTGGGATCCCCGGCCCCGTCATGCAGCAGGCTTGTCAGTTTTGGAAGCAGGCTGACGGGCAGCTCAGGTCCGTTTGGGTTTGGGCTTATTGGGTTTGGAAGTGTGAACCTGTTTTGGGTACGCCTGACTTTTTGCTTTCCCTGAAGGACGAAAGGAAGTACTCTTAGCCTTCAGCACCGAAGGAGCAGTACTAGGAAGACGTGCTGTTTTAGCAGACGCTAAGTCAGCCACTATCTTGTCAAGGTTTTCTCCGAAAAGAATGTCTCCTTTGAAGGGAAGTACCTCCAGGGTTTTCTTAGAGTCCATGTCCACAGACCAGGATCGTAACCAGAGAATTCGGCGAGCCAAAATGGACGTAGAAGCCTTGGCCGCCAAAATACCAGCATCAGAAGCCGCCTCTTTAATGTAATGAGACGCTGTAACAATATGCGACAGGCATTGTATAGCATGATCAGAAGCATTGGAAGGCAACTCTGCCTACAGCTCCTGAGCCCACGCTTCCACAGCTTCTGCAGCCCATGTTGCTGCAATAGTGGGCCTATGACCCGCACCGTTTAGGTTGTAGATTGTCTTCAAACAACCCTCCACATGCTTGTCCATCGGCTCTCTCAAGGACGTGACAGTAGTTACAGGCATAGCTGAGGAAACTACCAGCCGCGCCACTTGCGAATCCATTGGCGGGGGTGTTACCCAATTTTTACTAAGCTCCGAAGCGAGGGGGTAGCGAGCCAGCATCTTCTTGTGAGGCGTGAACTTCTTTCCTGGATTTTCCCAGGACTCTGGACGTATGTCAACTAAATGGTCAGAGTGAGGTAAAACTTCTTTAACCACCTTCTGACATTTAAACCTGTCAGGTTTCTTAGGGGCAGTGTCAGGCTCCGGTTCATCATCAACCTGAAGAATGAGCCTGATAAGTCAGGAACATCCACCTGCGAAACAACTTCCCCATCAGAAGTATCAGGATCAGAATCTGCGGGGCCTGTGTAAACACCATCCTCATCAGACGAGGTGTCTGGGACGGTGGATTGTGAGGAAGTAATTGCCCGCTTAGAGGACCCCTTGGTCTTAGGCGGGCGAGGGTTAGACTTTTGAGCAGTCAGTGATTGGTTCAATTGCTGTAACTGATTGGACAGCTGACCTGCCCATGGCCCACCGGCACAGGAGGTCCCATAGGGGGCGTTAGTCTAGTTACCAGCGTATTCAATAGCGTGGAAAAAGGTAGCCCAAGGTGGGTCATTTTGTACCCCCGTTGCTACAGTCCCACTGGAACCCCCAGAACCTGAACCCTCAGCTGCTATGTTATCCTCAAATGTGTCTGCAGAGTCAACACCACGCAATGTGGGATCAGCCCCAGCTCCAGTGCCCTTTGTAACTGACATAATCAAAAGCTCAATGCAAGGCAACACAGTACAATATCAGCAGCACAATATCTGACGAGAACCCCCTGTGTAGTGTATCAGCACAAACAAGGAATTCAAGATGTATATGGTGACTAAAAATCAGAGAGAAATACACACTGAGTATATCCTGTGAACTGCCTATATTATGATAAACCTGACACACTTAGCCCCCTCAGGTTATAGAATATAGGGATAGCAATCTGAGTGAGACACGAAATGGAGGTCACACAGCAGCTATATGCACACACACAGAGTCACAGTTTGTACAAAGCAGAAATTATGACATGCAATAAAACTGCACTGGACTAGCAATACAGAGTAGTACAATGTATAGCTATACACTGAATAGATATAACAAAGCACAGTAAAGACTGGATGTATATCACAGGGTACTTGTACTAAATAACCCTGACTAAATGCACTTATTCCTAACTAACACTGTCAGCAGACATGTAGAATACTTAAGTGTCTTGTAAAATGCACAGCGGTGACAGACAGGCAGGCGGCTTTACAGAGGAGGATTTGCCCAAACAGTCCCAGGATCAGCTCTGCTTGCTATAATAGCTCACAAACGCTGACAGGGAGTGAGAGAGATGCAGCTCCAGGGCGGGAACATTTACTCTAAATGGCGCGCTGGGGCTGGGGCTACAGGTCAAAGCCTTATCCCCCTACTGGACTTCACCACAGAGTACTGGGGGCTTAGTAAAACGGTTTTATGAGAGAAAACAGACCTGTGCCCATGCCCTGGTGGTCTAGTGCGGTCCCTGTACTGCCACAGTGTCCACGCCAGCGCACGCGGTCTGCCTCCCACCGGCCGTGCAGGATCGCGATTTACAGCGGGTCCCATTGAGGGGACCCCTTACATCCTCCCCGTGTGCAACCACGCGATCCGGGAGAGCAGCGGTGTGTGTGACTAACAAGGAAGAAAACCGAAGCCTCCGCTGTAGGTACCCGGCAACCAGGGCGCAGGAGTGTACCACGCCACTGGGGGAGGTGATGGAGCTGCAGCAGATGTCTGACCGACATCTAACACAGTCAGTGTCTCTGCTGCAGCCCTTGAAGTCTTCAAAATTCAGTAAAAGCTTCTCTCTCAGGGCTGCTGGAGCAGACCCCCATTAAGTGAATATATAGAGTAGGTGTAATAGGGTGCGCTAAATGCGTGAAATACACATAGAGAGTGTAATTATCTCATGTGCGCTTAATTAAAAGGTAATACTTCCCTTAATACTTCCTATATGCATGTATTCTTGAATTCGTTTCACATGTAAAAAAAATAGATAAAAAGCATATAGTGTAGTATATTTGAATAGGGCAAGATCTAATACAATGGATGATCAAATACAAAATATAAAAACACACATAAAATGCAGATCTGGATTAATAAAAGTTCTTTTCTCCCAAATGGAGGGTAATAAAGGTGGAGGATTACCAGATGAAAGTGTTAAGTGGGCGTATCAGATGTAACCTTAGGGTAACTGGCTCCGGAACCGGGTTCCCTCGTCCACGTTCCAATCGTCTGGTTAGCCTTTCACCTGTTGAAGGTTCAGTGAATACTCCACTCTCCTGCTGCTACGCGTTTCGGGAATCTCCCTTCATCAGGCAGTGAGAGTGAAGTGAACAGGATATCCTATTTATACCTTAGACCACCATTACTTCCGGTTCAAAGGTCATGTCTAAACAATAGTAAATATACTTTGGATAATACCTAGATTTCATATATATGAATATTACCAAAATACAAATAGATGGTGAGTCTCATGAAAATAAAGCTATACATCTTTTTAAAATAATTTTTTAAAATTACATCATGATTTCCGGAAGTGACATCCATATGACTTCCGGTCCCGGCTGGGATAAGTGTTAACGTATAATCTACCAACTAGTCTTTTAAACTGTTTATTTACAATGAATAACAGTCCCCCCAGTCTGTGTAACATTATTGTGAGGAGAGTCATAATCGCAGAATAGCAGAGCGTTTAGCGCGTCTCCCGGTGGAACGCCCTTGGAACGCATAAGGGCTTCCGGTGACGTACTTCCGGTCATCCTTTGACGGAGCTTTCAGTAATTCTTCTAGTGGAACGCACTTGGAGCGCACAGTGGCTTCCGGTAACGTACTTCCGGTTACGGTCACCAGCATCGAATAAAGTAAAACTGAAAAGTCTTGCCATATGTTTAACCCTGTATTGTCCATAACTCTTTCTCGCTCAGTCACTTATGTATAGATCTTTGGATATAATAAATCTAAACAGGAGGCATTCCCTTCCGTGAAACATGTTGTCAGGATCTTTAAATCACATCCTTCCTGGATTCCAGCTCCATTTTGCTAAAGGGCAACAATGCCCATACTGCTAGTTTAACATTAAAGACAATAATATGTGTCATTAAAAGAGCATATTGAAATAAACAAATTTATATGTAAAGGACATCAAAGCTGATATAGTGGTGAAAGAAAAAATTGGTAGTTGGTGAAAGAGAAACATGGGTTGTGACAGGAAATAGTGGAAGTAAAAATAGGATTAGAGGAACCATTTCAACTCGAAATCTGTGTTGAGTCCATGCGGAGTGAGTTTTTTAACTTTGTGGATCCATTTCATTTCGCTTTTTGCCAGACGAGTGGCTTCGTCTCTATATCTCCAGTTATTCTTTACATTCTCGATTGCTAGAAAACGGATGATATTCTTAGTGGAGCAGTTGTGGACTTCTTTGAAATGGTTGGATAAAGAGTGTGTAGTTAAGCCTTTCTTGATATTACGGAGGTGTTCGCTTAATCTAGTCTTCAGGGCTCTACTAGTCTGGCCTATAATATACCAGGTTGCAACTACATTCAATCAGGTACACCACATTAGTAGTGTGACATGTCATGAATTGCTGTAGTTTGTATTTATTTCCCTTAACAGTGAATTCCTCATATTTGGATCCTTCTGATTTGATCTCTCGACAAGGTTGGCACGTCCCACATCTGAAGAAACCTTTATTTCTTATAGGATGGTGAACCTGGTATGGTAAGGCACTTCTAGTGAGTTTGTCTTTCAAATTGGGGGCTTTTCTGTAGATAAAGCGTGGTAATTGTAGTGCCAATGTTTTCGCACGATGGCTTCCATTTTCCTATGTTGGCTGTTATACTGAGTAATGAATGCAAATTGGATTTTGTCCTCCTTTTCTTTCATTGTCTTAGTCCCTTCCAAGCGTTTAGTGCGGTCTTGTTGGAGGGCTTCATTTTTGAATTTTTCTAATTTATTTTCACCATAACCTTTGTTTATAAAACCCGTTTTCATGGTGTCTATTTGTTCTTCGCACACTGTTTTCTTACTGCAATTTCGTCTCAGTCTTAGGAATTGACTTTTTGGGACGCTGGTAAGCCAGTTGGAATGATGCTCGCTAGTCATTGCAATGTAATTGTTGGCGTCTGTTGGTTTTTTAAAACATTTGGTCTCCAGTTTGCTGTCTTCGATGTATAGCGATAAATCCAAGAAATTCTGTTCGGCTGGTTGTAATACTTAGTTTGATGTTCAGATCATTAGAATTAAGATCCTCTGAGAAAGTCCTGAGGGCTTCTTCATTGCCTTTCCAAAAAAGATGTCGTCAATATAACGATACCACAGGATGAGATCTTTTCCAAATGTTTGATTCGTTTTGATATTTTTTTCTTCCCAGTGGGACATAAATAGGTTCGCAAAACTTGGGGCAAATTTGGTCCCCATTGCGGTTCCGACAAGTTGGTTATAGTATGTCCCATCAAAATAGAAGTAATTATTTTTAAGTATGAATCTTATTCCTTCCAGAAGGAATTCTTTTTTATCCACCGAATAGTCTGTCTTATCCAGGTAATATTTGACGGCTTCTAATCCCTTTTCGTGTGGTATGTTAGTGTATAGTGCTTCCACATCGGCCGTTGCCATCCACATTTCCTCAGAAGTCATATGGATGTCACTTCCGGAAATCATGATGTAATTTTAAAAAATTATTTTTAAAAGATGTATAGCTTTGTTTTCATGAGACTCACCATCTATTTGTATTTTGGTAATATTCATATATATGAAATCTAGGTATTATCCAAAGTGTATTTACTATTGTTTAGACATGACCTTTGAACCGGAAGTAATGGTGGTCTAAGGTATAAATAGGATATCCTGTTCACTTCACTCTCACTGCCTGATGAAGGGAGATTCCCGAAACGCGTAGCAGCAGGAGAGTGGAGTATTCACTGAACCTTCAACAGGTGAAAGGCTAACCAGACGATTGGAACGTGGACGAGGGAACCCGGTTCCGGAGCCAGTTACCCTAAGGTTACATCTGATACGCCCACTTAACACTTTCATCTGGTAATCCTCCACCTTTATTACCCTCCATTTGGGAGAAAAGAACTTTTATTAATCCAGATCTGCATTTTATGTGTGTTTTTTATATTTTGTATTTGATCATCCATTGTATTAAATCTTGCCCTATTCAAATATACTACACTATATGCTTTTTATCTATTTTTTTACATGTGAAACAAATTCAAGAATACATGCATATAGGAAGTATTAAGGGAAGTATTACCTTTTAATTAAGCGCACATGAGATAATTACACTCTCTATGTGTATTTCACGCATTTAGCGCACCCTATTACACCTACTCTATATATTCACCATTTCACATCGGTACAAGGGAATACCATTGGTGCAAGGGGATAGCTGCTTTTGCTATTGGCGCCATATTCGTTCTCTATACTTTTTCTATACCAAAGTACCACTATTCCCTGAATTAGAGAACCTTTAGGCGACAACATGTTTTCCCATCTGAAAAGCAGAGAAGAAAAATGCAAGGAAATATTCCTCACCACATCCCCCACTATGGTGGATGAAGACTTAATGACAATGATGGACCGTTTGGAAAAACTACTATTAAAAGAGAATCGCATCTGGTGGGAATGCGCAACCTTAGAAAAGAACGTAGCTGATCAAATTATCCCGAAGGGACTAAGAATCAAGAAATTACCTTCTTTCGACGACAGCAGCGATAAATTTAAAGACGAGTGGATGCGCACATTGGAGATCTGCTCATATACACTAATAGAGTTAATCATGAAAGAACGCAGAGACAAATTAAAAATCATCAAAGATCAGATCACGGCAATCCAAACCAATATTGAATCTTCCCAGGAATTACCGGAATACAAGAAAAAAGAAAAGGAGATACAACAGAGAATTGTGATTAACACAAAAGAAATAATGATTAAAAAACAGAAAAAATTAAAACGAGACCATGAATACTACAAAAAAGAAGGGAAGGACCCCTTTGCACATATGAAAGATGATAACTCCATGGTGTCTATATGCTCCATTACTGAAGATCAAGAAGTCATTTCACCTGAAACTGATCAAGAATTAAATATCACGCACCGAGAAGATTGCCCCCGCTATATGAAAGAAAAGATACCAGTTAATTTCAAACGGGGATCAAGAATCCATAATAGGACTCAAAGGAGATCATCGCCGAAGAATTATCAGACAAGAGGCAACAATCCTAGAGAAAAAGAATATGTAGAGGACATCTCACCTGAGAGAGAAGATGATTTTGTGCAAAGGAGCCCTAGAAGAAATACAGGGAGAACCCGGTATTTTTCACCAATAACAAAGGAAAGAACAGCGGGCAGAACCTTCAACAATAGAAATTATCAGCACCATAGGATCAGAAGTCCACATCACTATAGAGACTGGAATAGGAGATATCAGAACTATGGAGATGAAGGCAATAGAAATTGGAGAAATAATATGGACAACAGAGACAGGACCGATATGAAAAGACAAGATACGCCAATACCAGAAATACTAAAGAAAAGAAAAAGGGGGAAGCAAGGAGGAATAAAAAAGAAAAAAACCACAAAAAAATCCAAAGACACGGAACCAATTTCGACAACCATCGCTAACAACACCATCGAACCGACACAAGGTAAAATTTTTAATCTGAGCAACAGGAACCTCACTGACATAGAAGAAAAACTGCTGTTAAAAGGGCTTAAATATGCACCAACAAATAAACCTTCCCCATTTGATGTATATATTGATGTGGAGAAGTTCATAAGAAAACTGACACTATATCTAGATCTACTATCTTCTTAGAAATTTTGTCCAGGTTATGTTATTTGGGGATGTATAATTCCTGTAATGTATATTACCATATCTAGACTATATATATATATTATATTTTTTTATAAAAAACTTTATTAGTCTAGGTCTGGTAATGTAGGAATATTTATCTACTTAAAAAAGCTAAAGTAAATAACTACATAAATTAAGGTTGTGATCTTATTTTGTTGTGGGTCTCACTATGGCTCGATCCTGTGACCTTGGGAGTTGGAGTCTGAGAACTTACCCGATGAGCTATTGAGACGTATGCCTAAACTAAAGCTCTTAGTAATATTAGGAGTGCTATAGGTGTTTTCTATTTAGATGATACTGATGTTCTCTGTGATGCCATAAATTAAATATAATGAAACAAGGAAATGTTGTTATGTAGAATACTATAATTTATATCCTGTATGCAATTATTGATGTGTCAACAAAGAATTCAGATACATGTAATCTCCCTTAAGCATGTTTTATTGATTGATAGAGATTTCCCTATAAAGTTAGATAGGTTTATTTTCTCTAAATGAATTAAGCTGGTGCATCAATTAAATACAGGTGTAGTCCAAATGAATGAGACTTCCTTATTGGCTGAATGGACTTTATAAGCATACCTGCTATGGACACCTGTATTAACCTCCTGAGGAAACCGCTTACCACTAGAGCGGAGGACGCTCCACTGTGCACCGTGTATGCTACAGCCAGCCTGGTTCCCTGCCAATCGTTTCCTCCGTGTGCAAACCTTTCAGTGCGTCTACCAGCTGTGAGGACCGAACGCCGTGACCGCCACATCCGGCGAGCCCTCCCGGGACATCTTGACCGCTGGGTCCAACACCGTTAAGTATCCATGCAGTGTCAGCTTGAAAAATACTAGCATTTTGGTGGAGAAATTTCCGTGACAGCCTGGTCTGGTAATTCCATCTTCTGCATTATCTGTGTGATTATACTAAACGGATACTTGAACCGCTATAGAGCTCTAATCTGAATTATCATAAAACCATTCTATGCTCTCTAATCATCTGCACACTTGGAGGACATAATTACAGCTGAAAGGCAGTTAAAAGGAACCCTGGATTGCTAATTAAGCTTTGACCGACAACTACCATCTGATTTCTGTTGCTGTAGATCACGATTGGAATCTGTCTTTGAACTTTTAAATATAGTTATGTGCACTTTTATGAGCTTATTGAAGTGTCAGCTTATATAGATACTCAATTGAGTTTTTACTATGCTATATGTGTGTTTAAATTGATATTAAATCTACGAATTTAATTTTAAACCAGCGCTCCTTATGTTTGTCTCTAGTTATTAGAGATTTATATATTTATCTTATCCTGACATCCAGTTGTCTTATAGGAGCTGCTATTGGAAGTTATTTATTACATGTATTGAAAAAAGATAAAACCCTTTTTGTTCCGTGTGTTTACAGGTAGATATATTTGCTTTTGTGCGCCCGATCGAATATTCATATACACCCAAGTAACGTTGAGTGTATATTGAAAACTATATTTGCAGGATTTTCTTTATATTTCTGGATATACAATTTGGGCTGCACTATTGTTATTTATTATAATCTAAAACCTTGAAAATAATTGTGATGGCATCACAGAGAAAGTTTAGTGATAGGGATAATAGACGTAATTTGTTGCTACAGGAGAGATTGGCAGCTGAATCCCTTTCCACTGAAGCCAACCCACTAGACATGAGTCATCTTTTCAATAGACTTGAAGTATTACTCAAAGCCGAGACAAGACACTGGCTTGACAAAATGACTCTGAGTAAACATCTAACTGACAAAATGATTCCTAGAGGGTTAACGATCCATAAATCCTGCTCATTTAAGGATGACAAAAATTTAACCAAAAAGTTGAACGGGATTCTTGACAATTGCTCTTTTGCTTTGATGGAGCTTTTGGTTACCTATAGAGCAAACAAAGTTTCTGCATTATCTATAGAAATAGAGAAGGTTCAAGATATGCTCAAACCATTTGATGTAAGGTCAGATTTTCGTGACAGTGATTATCAATTGAATCAAAGAGTAGAAGAATTTGAGAAACAAACCATTTCAAATAAGAATAAAAAATTAGACAGAGATCGTACAGACTATTCAACCAATACAGTACGTACTTATAATAGGGGTGGAAGGGGTCAATTTAATAGGTTTAGATCCCCTAACAATATAAATAATGATCGTGCCTTTTCAAAGAAAATTAATATGCAGAGTCCTAGACAAATATCAAGTGAAGGCATGAGAAGGACCCCTATTAGAACGGACGCCCAGATTTTTGATCCATGGTCTAGACAATTAGAGTCTAATGACAGGTCATCTATGAGATCAGAATATCAAAATAGGAGGGCGAGATCAAAAAAACCCCACCATAATTCAAGCTATTCGAACTATACTCCATCAACTACAGGTCCTATAGAAAGTACTGAGTCCACCCATTTTTTAGAGAAGGAACTCTATCCAATTTGGAAAAATCACAATCGCTACAGTGCGTTGAACCACAATTCTCCCAAAAGGGGCAGAGAACAAAATATAGAGGAACTAGAGGAGGAAGAAAGCAATCCCGCAAAAAATATAAAACAAAAGTAAGAAATAAAGGTCTATATAATTTATCTTCTAAAATACTAACAGAAAGTGAGAAAGCTGTTATAGCTAAAGGTTTAAAGTTTGCTCCAAATAAGGGTCCGGAATTTTTTGATTTATATATTGAGTTGAATAGATATACTCGCGACTTGTGTAGACAAAGATATTTTCAGAATAAGGCCATTAAAAATAGAGGTCTGATGGAGTCTCCCATAATATTAGATAGAGACGATCAATCTGCCCTAAATATTCTGATAGAATTGCAAGAGGAGGGAGACCCATCACAAACAATGCAAATCTATGATGTATCTAGAACAAAAATAAACAGACCCTTTAAGAAAAAGAGTGAACTCTACCCTACTCAATATAAAAGTGGTTTTATAGAGGCCTTTTATACCACTACTTTACAAGACTTTAAAGAGCTATGTATGCCCTCGGGAAGACTGTCTAAGAGGAATAATGTATTCAAGAGGGACAACCTTCATCCTAATGAAAGAAGGGCCATTACCAATTTGAAAAAAGATAAGTCTATTATTATAACAAATGCGGACAAGGGAGGAGGGACAGTAGTACAAGATGTGGTTGATTATATACAGGAAGCAGATCGCCAGCTGACTAATGTGAAATTTTATAAAAAATTACCAGGAGATCCTACCATTAGGTTCTTGTGTGATCTAAAACAAATATTGGCTGATGCCCTGGCGTGCGGTGTGATATCCAGGGAGGAATATCATTTTTTATTTAATACACATCCTATCACTCCCACTTATTATCACCTCCCTAAAATTCATAAATCACTTTCTTCACCTCCTGGACGTCCTATTATTTCGGGTGTAGGTTCACTCACTTCTAATTTATCTGCATATGTTGATTCTTTTTTACAGCCACATGTCAAAAGTTTAAGGTCTTATATAAAAGATACCACCCACTTTCTACACCTAATCAGGGAGCTAAAATGGCAAGAAGATTTCTTGCTAGTTACCTGTGATGTAGAATCACTCTACACCAACATACCGCACGATCTGGGTCTTAAAGTTATAGAGAAGTATTTATCTCAGCATTCCACACTGTCACGTGAGCACTGTCACTTTATTTTGGATTCTATCTGGTATATTCTAAAACACAATTATTTTCTGTTTAATGATGATTTTTTTTTGCAGATTCATGGTACCGCCATGGGCACCAGGTTCGCTCCGAGCTTTGCCAACTTATATATGGGGAACCTTGAAAATCAATACATATGGGGGGGCCCCTTCGGAGCGAACCTGGTGCTCTATGGTAGGTACATAGATGATTTGTTTATCATTTGGAAAGGGGACACAACATCTGTTTCACAATTTATTGATTTTCTTAATTCAAACACCTTTGGTCTTTTTTTCACAAGCACGGTTCATAAGACGGATATGACGTTCCTGGATATCGCACTACACGCTGGGGCAATTAATCAGCCTATTCAAACTAAAACATTTAGAAAAAAGATTGACTGTAACACTTTCTTGGGATACATAAGCTGCCACTATAAACCTTGGGTCAATAATATCCCCAAAAGCCAGTATCTGAGGATTAAAAGAAACTGTTCCAATGAGAATGATTTTATTATTCAAAGTAGGGAACTGACACAATCTCTTTTGGATCAAGGCTATCCGAAATTTCTCCTAGATTTGGCTTATGAGGAGGTATCAAAACAGTGTAGGCAGGAGATTCTACTAGATAAATCTGAAAAAAAGAAGATCAGTTATATATCAGAAAATAATGAACCACTTTTTATTTCAAGATTTAATAATTCATCAAATAAGATTAGGGATATCCTGACAAAAATTTTTCCCGTGTTAAAGATGGACAAGGTGTTATCAGGGTGTTTGAATGATAAACCTAGAATAGTTTTCAAAAGAGCTAATAACCTACAAAACCACCTTTCACCCAGTCATTTCAAACCCATTTCTACTCACTGCACTAAGAAGCCTCATTTATCTCAGGCACAGAGAGGACAATGTAAGAAATGTTTTAAACCCAGATGTATCACCTGTAGATTCATTGATTCCGAGAGCCATGACTTTTCAGCCCCGAAAGACACTGGGAATTATAAATTTAGTATTATCGGATCCATTACCTGTCAGACCACATATGTTATACAGGTTGAGTATCCCATATCCAAATATTCCGAAATACGGACTTTTTTGAGTGAGAGTGACATAGTGAAACCTTTGTTTTCTGATGGCTCAATGTACACAAACTTTGTTTAATACACAAAGTTATTAAAAATATTGTATTAAATGACATTCAGGCTGTGTGTATAAGGTGTATATGAAACATAAATGAATTGTGTGAATGTACATACACTTTGTTTAATGCACAAAGTTATTAAAAATATTGGCTAAAATGACCTTCAGGCTGTGTGTATAAGGTGTATATGAAACATAAATGCAATCTGTGCTTAGTCTTGGGTCCCATCCCCACGATATCTCATTATGGTATGCAATTATTCCAAAATACGGAAAAATCCCATATCCAAAATACCTCTGGTCCCAAGCATTTTGGATAAGGGATACTCAACCTGTATATGTAATAACTTGCATATGTGGCCTGCAGTATGTAGGTCGTACTACCCGGTCACTCAACACACGGTTCTTAGAACATAGAAGACTTATTAATAAGAAGTCACTCACGCACAGTGTGCCCAGACATGTGGTTCAATCACATGAGGGGGACATTAAGGTTATCTCTATTAAGGGCATTGAACACATAGAAGAGACCCCAAGAGGTGGCGATAGGTTTAATCGCCTCTGTAAGAGAGAGGCGTATTGGATTTGTTCGCTTAATACCCTTGTTCCAATGGGTTTGAACGAAAACATTGAAATGAACAACATATGACAAATTAGTCTATGGCCCAATATTGTATGACTATGTATCTATAGAATATTATTACCTTTTTTCATGTGGGTGTCTGGTCCTTTAAAAACCCATGAATTTAACGTACTTTATGTACACTAGGATTGCTTTAGAGATCTTTCTATTATCATGTAATATAGAATATTTATTACATGATATATAAATGAGTATGTGTTATAATTTATTTTATATAAAAAAAAAACCAAAAAAACAAAAAAAAAAACAAAACAAAAAAAAGATAAAAAACAGTATGTTACTATAGACCAAATTTTGGATAGTTTGATATTGCTAGATTCATATGCACTGTGAAAAATATATATCTACTATCTTCTTAGAAATTTTGTCCAGGTTATGTTATTTGGGGATGTATAATTCCTGTAACGTATATTACCATATCTAGACTATATATATATATAATAAGAATTTACTTACCGATAATTCTATTTCTCGTAGTCCGTAGTGGATGCTGGGGACTCCGTAAGGACCATGGGGATTAGCGGCTCCGCAGGAGACTGGGCACAAAAGTAAAGCTTTAGAACTACCTGGTGTGCACTGGCTCCTCCCCCTATGACCCTCCTCCAAGCCTCAGTTAGGATACTGTGCCCGGACGAGCGTACACAATAAGGAAGGATTTTGAATCCCGGGTAAGACTCATACCAGCCACACCAATCACACCGTACAACTCGTGATCTAAACCCAGTTAACAGCATGATAACAGAGGAGCCTCTAGAAAAGATGGCTCACTACAGCAATAACCCGATTTTTTGGTAACAATAACTATGTACCAGTATTGCAGACAATCCGCACTTGGCATGGGCGCCCAGCATCCACTACGGACTACGAGAAATAGAATTATCGGTAAGTAAATTCTTATTTTCTCTAACGTCCTAAGTGGATGCTGGGGACTCCGTAAGGACCATGGGGATTATACCAAAGCTCCCAAACGGGCGGGAGAGTGCGGATGACTCTGCAGCACCAAATGAGAGAACTCCAGGTCCTCCTCAGTCAGGGTATCAATTTTGTAGAATTTTACAAACGTATTTGCTCCTGACCAAGTAGCTGCTCGGCAAAGTTGTAAAGCCGAGACCCCTCGGGCAACCGCCCAAGATGAGCCCATCTTCCTTGTGGAGTGGGCATTTATAGATTTTTGGCTGTGGCAGGCCTGCCACAGAATGTGCAAGCTGAATTGTACTACAAATCCAACGAGCAATAGTCTGCTTAGAAGCAGGAGCACCCAGCTTGTTGGGTGCATACAGGATAAACAGCGAGTCAGATTTTCTGACTCCAGCCGTCCTGGAAATATATATTTTCAGGGCCCTGACAACGTCTAGCAACTTGGAGTCCTCCAAGTCCCTAGTAGCCGCAGGCACCACAATAGGTTGGTTCAGGTGAAACGCTGAAACCACCTTAGGGAGAAACTGAGGACGAGTCCTCAATTCCGCCCTGTCCGAATGGAAAATCAGATAAGGGCTTTTACAGGATAAAGCCGCCAATTCTGACACGCGCCTGGCCCAGGCCAGGGCCAACAGCATGACCACTTTCCATGTGAGATATTTTAACTCCACAGATTTAAGTGGTTCAAACCAATGTGACTTTTGGAACCCAAAAACTACATTGAGATCCCAAGGTGCCACTGGAGGCACAAAAGGAGGCTGTATATGCAGTACCCCTTTTACAACGTCTGAACTTCAGGGACTGAAGCTAGTTCTTTTTGGAAGAAAATTGACAGGGCCGAAATTTGAACCTTAATGGACCCCCAATTTCAGGCCCATAGACACTCCTGTTTGCAGGAAATGTAGGAATCGACCCAGTTGAATTTCCTCCGTCGGGCCTTACTGGCCTCGCACCACGCAACATATTTTCGCCAAATGCGGTGATAATGTTTTGCGGTTACATCCTTCCTGGCTTTGATCAGGATAGGGATGACTTCATCCGGAATGCCTTTTTTTCTTCAGGATCCGGCGTTCAACCGCCATGCCGTCAAACGCAGCCGCGGTAAGTCTTGGAACAGACATGGTCCTTGCTGGAGCAGGTCCCTTCTTAGAGGTAGATGCCACGGATCCTCCGTGAGCATCTCTTGAAGTTCCGGTTACCAAGTCCTTCTTGGCCAATACGGAGCCACGAATATAGTGCTTACTCCTCTCCATCTTATCAATCTCAGTACCTTGGGTATGAGAGGCAGATGAGGGAACACATACACTGACTGGTACACCCACGTTGTTACCAGAGCGTCTACAGCTATTGCCTGAGGGTCCCTTGACCTGGCGCAATACCTGTCGAGTTTTTCCCAACGGTTTATAATCATGTGGAAGACTTCTGGGTGAAGTCCCCACTCTCCCGGGTGGAGGTCGTCTGCTGAGGAAGTCTGCTTCCCAGTTGTCCACTCCCTGAATTGCTGACAGTGCTATCACATGATTTTCCGCCCAGCGAAGAATCCTTGCAGCTTCTGCCATTGCCCTCCTGCTTCTAGTGCCACCCTGTCTGTTTTACGTGGGTGACTGCCGTGATGTTGTCCGACTGGATCAACACCGGCTGACCTTGAAGCAGAGGTCTTGCTAAGCTTAGAGCATTGTAAATGGCCCTTAGCTTCAGGATATTTATGTGAAGTGATGTCTCCAGGCTTGACCATAAGCCCTGGAAATTCCTTCCCTGTGTGACTGCTCCCCAGCCTCGCAGGCTGGCATCCGTGGTCACCAGGACCCAGTCCTGAATGCCGAATCTGCGGCCCTCTAGAAGATGAGCACTCTGCAACCAACACAGGAGGGACACCCTTGTTCTTGGTGACAGGGTTATCCGCTGATGCATCTGAAGATGCGACTCGGACCATTTGTCCAGCAGGTCCCACTGGAAAGTTCTTGCGTGGAATCTGCCGAATGGGATTGCTTCATAGGAAGCCACCATTTTACCCAGAACCCTTGTGCATTGATGCACTGAGACTTGGCTCGGTTTTAGGAGGTTCCTGACTAGCTCGGATAACTCCCTGGCTTTCTCCTCCGGGAGAAACACCTTTTTCTGGACTGTGTCCAGGATCATCCCTAGGAACAGAAGACGAGTCGTCGGAACCAGCTGCGATTTTGGAATATTGAGAATCCAATCGTGCTGCCGCAACACTACCTGAGATAGTGCTACACCGACCACCAACTGTTCCCTGGATCTTACCCTTATCAGGGAATCGTCCAAGTAAGGGATAACTAAAATTCCCTTCCTTTGAAGGAATATCATCATTTCGGCCATTACCTTGGTAAAGACCCGGGGTGCCGTGGACCATCCATACGGCAGCGTCTGAACTGATAGTGACAGTTCTGTACCATAAACCTGAGGTACCCTTGGTGAGAAGGGTAAATTTGGACATGAAGGTAAGCATCCTTGATGTCCCGAGACATCATGTAGTCCCTTTCTTCCAGGTTCGCAATCACTGCTCTGAGTGACTCAATCTTGAATTTGAACCTCTGTAAGTGTTCAAAGATTTTAGATTTAGAATCGGTCTCACCGAGCCGTCCGGCTTCGGTACCACAACAGTGTGGAATAATACCCCGTTCCCTGTTGCAGGAGGGGTACCTTGATTATCACCTGCTGGGAATACAGCTTGTGAATGGCTTCCAAAACTGTCTCCCTGTCAGAAGGAGACATCGGTAAAGCCGACTTTAGGAAACGGCGAGGGGGAGACGTCTCGAATTCCAATTTGTACCCCTGAGATATCACCTGAAGGATCCAGGGGTCTACTTGCGAGTGAGCCCACTGCGCGCTGAAATTCATTGAGACGGGCCCCCCACCATGCCTGATTCTGCTTGTAAAGCCCCAGCGTCATACTGAGGGCTTGGCAGAGGCGGGAGAGGGTTTCTGTTCCTGGGAACTGGCTGATTTCCTCTCCCTCTGTCACGGGCAGAAATGAGGAACCTTTTGCCCGCTTGTCCACGAAAAGACTGCGCCTGATAATACGGCGTCTTCTCATGTTGAGAGGCGACCTGGGGTACAAACGTGGATTTCCCAGCTGTTGCCGTGGCCACCAGGTCTGAAAGACCGACCCCAAATAACTCCTCCCCTTAATAAGGCAATACTTCCAAATGCCGTTTGAAATCCGCATCACCTGACCACTGTCGTGTCCATAACCCTCTACTGGTAGAAATGGACAACGCACTTAGACATGATGCCAGTCGGCAAATATTCCGCTGTGTATCACGCATATATAGAAATGCATCTTTTAAATGCTCTATAGGCAAAAATATACTGTCCCTATCTAGGGTATCAATATTTTCAGTCAGGGAATCCGACCACGCCAACCCAGCACTGCACATCCAGGCTGAGGCGATTGCTGGTCGCAGTATAACACCAGTATGTGTGTAAATACATTTTAGGATACCCTCCTGCTTTCTATCAGCAGGATCCTTAAGGGCGGCCATCTCAGGAGAGGGTAGAGCCCTTACAAGCGTGTGAGCGCTTTATCCACCCTAGGGGGTGTTTCCCAACGCACCCTAACCTCTGGCGGGAAAGGATATAATGCCAATAACATTTTAGAAATTATCAGTTGTTATCGGGGGAAACCCACGCATCATCACACACCTCATTTAATTTCTCAGATTCAGGAAAACTACAGGTAGTTTTTCCTCACCGAACATAATACCCCTTTTTGGTGGTACTCGTATTATCAGAAATGTGTAAAACATTTTTCATTGCCTCCATCATGTAACGTGTGGCCCTACTGGAAGTCACATTTGTCTCTTCACCGTCGACACTGGAGTCAGTATCCGTGTCGGCGTCTATATCTGCCATCTGAGGTAACGGGCGCTTTAGAGCCCCTGACGGCCTATGAGACGTCTGGACAGGCACAAGCTGAGTAGCCGGCTGTCTCATGTCAACCACTGTCTTTTATACAGAGCTGACACTGTCACGTAATTCCTTCCAACAGTTCATCCACTCAGGTGTCGACCCCCTAGGGGGTGACATCACTATTACAGGCAATCTGCTCCGTCTCCACATCATTTTTCTCCTCATACATGTCGACACAAACGTACCGACATACAGCACACACACACACAGGGAATGCTCTGATAGAGGACAGGACCCCACTAGCCCTTTGGGGAGACAGAGGGAGAGTTTGCCAGCACACACCAGAGCGCTATATATATACAGGGATAACCTTATATAAGTGTTTTTCCCCTTATAGCTGCTGTATCTTTTATACTGCGCGTAATTAGTGCCCCCCCTCTCTTTTTTAACCCTTTCTGTAGTGTAGTGACTGCAGGGGAGAGCCAGGGAGCTTCCCTCCAACGGAGCTGTGAGAGAAAATGGCGCCAGTGTGCTGAGGAGATAAGGCCGCCGATAAGGGGGCGGAGCCTATCTCCCATTTTTCTAAGTATTCTGGCAGGGGTTAAATGCATCCATATAGCCCAGGAGCTATATGTGATGCATTTTTTTGCCATCCAAGGTGTTTTTTATTGCGTCTCAGGGCGCCCCCCCCAGCGCCCTGCACCCTCAGTGACCGGAGTGTGAAGTGTGCTGAGAGCAATGGCGCACAGCTGCAGTGCTGTGCGCTACCTTGTTGAAGACAGGACGTCTTCTGCCGCCGATTTTCCGGACCTCTTCTGTCTTCTGGCTCTGTAAGGGGGCCGGCGGCGCGGCTCTGGGACCCATCCATGGCTGGGCCTGTGATCGTCCCTCTGGAGCTAATGTCCAGTAGCCTAAGAAGCCCAATCCACTCTGCACGCAGGTGAGTTCGCTTCTTCTCCCCTTAGTCCCTCGATGCAGTGAGCCTGTTGCCAGCAGGTCTCACTGAAAATAAAAAACCTAAAACTAAACTTTTCACTAAGCAGCTCAGGAGAGCCACCTAGTGTGCACCCTTCTCGTTCGGGCACAGAAATCTAACTGAGGCTTGGAGGAGGGTCATAGGGGGAGGAGCCAGTGCACACCAGGTAGTTCTAAAGCTTTACTTTTGTGCCCAGTCTCCTGCGGAGCCGCTAATCCCCATGGTCCTTACAGAGTCCCCAGCATCCACTTAGGACGTTAGAGAAATATATATTATATTTTTTTATAAAAAACTTTATTAGTCTAGGTCTGGTAATGTAGGAATATTTATCTACTTAAAAAAGCTAAAGTAAATAACTACATAAATTAAGGTTGTGATCTTATTTTGTTGTGGGTCTCACTATGGCTCGATCCTGTGACCTTGGGAGTTGGAGTCTGAGAACTTACCTGATGAGCTATTGAGACGTATGCCTAAACCAAAGCTCTTAGTAATATTAGGAGTGCTATAGGTGTTTTCTGTTTAGATGATACTGATGTTCTCTGTGATGCCATAAATTAAATATAATGAAACAAGGAAATGTTATATAGAATACTATAATTTATATACCTGTATGCAATTATTGATGTGTCAACAAAGAATTCAGATACATGTAATCTCCCTTAAGCATGTTTTATTGATTGATAGAGATTTCCCTATAAAGTTAGATAGGTTTATTTTCTCTAAATGAATTAAGCTGGTGCATCAATTAAATACAGGTGTAGTCCAAATGAATGAGACTTCCTTATTGGCTGAATGGACTTTATAAGCATACCTGCTATGGACACCTGTATTAACCTCCTGAGGAAACCGCTTACCACTAGAGCGGAGAAACGCGTAGAGGACGCTCCACTGTGCACCGTGTATGCTACAGCCAGCCTGGTTCCCTGCCAATAGTTTCCTCCGTGTGCAAACCTTTCAGTGCGTCTACCAGCTGTGAGGACCGAACGCCGTGACCGCCACATCCGGCGAGCCCTCCCGGGACATCTTGACCGCTGGGTCCAACACCGTTAAGTATCCATGCAGTGTCAGCTTGAAAAATACTAGCATTTTGGTGGAGAAATTTCCGTGACAGCCTGGTCTGGTAATTCCATCTTCTGCATTGTCTGTGTGATTATACTAAACGGATACTTGAACCGCTATAGAGCTCTAATCTGAATTATCATAAAACCATTCTATGCTCTCTAATCATCTGCACACTTGGAGGACATAATTACAGCTGAAAGGCAGTTAAAAGGAACCCTGGATTGCTAATTAAGCTTTGACCGACAACTACCATCTGATTTCTGTTGCTGTAGATCACGATTGGAATCTGTCTTTGAACTTTTAAATATAGTTATGTGCACTTTTATGAGCTTATTGAAGTGTCAGCTTATATAGATACTCAATTGAGTTTTTACTATGCTATATGTGTGTTTAAATTGATATTAAATCTACGAATTTAATTTTAAACCAGCGCTCCTTATGTTTGTCTCTAGTTATTAGAGATTTATATATTTATGTTATCCTGACATCCAGTTGTCTTATAGGAGCTGCTATTGGAAGTTATTTATTACATGTATTGACAAAAGATAAAACCCTTTTTGTTCCGTGTGTTTACAGGTAGATATATTTGCTTTTTTGCGCCTGATCAAATATTCATATACACCCAAGTAACGTTGAGTGTATATTGAAAACTATATTTGTAGTTAAAAAATTCTTCTTAACAAAAAGTCCTGCGGATCTGAAAGAGATGGACAGCACGAGAGAACAATTCAAGAAAAAGTCGACCTTTTATCCGAAATACCTGAAGGGAAGGCTCATGGATAGTTTTCACAAATCAGTCTTAAGAGGATATGGAAAAACTAGATAAAGTGAAAACGAAGAAGTGAAAACGAAGAAGTGGAACCTGTCAAAAAAAAGAACGTTTGGCATTGAAGGCACTCCAGAAAGATGACAATATTGTGATCAAACCATGCGATAAAGGAGTGTCAGTTGAAAAATATCATGATTCACTATTGCCTTGTACTAACCCCAATGCATGTGCCCGCTGCTCGTGCACCGACTCCCCCGTGCGTACGCATCCCCTCAGGATGCGTAAGGGACGCTCCAACGTCGCCTGCGCATGGGGATGTGTAGTTACGGTAGAGTTTGTGGGCTTGAAGCGGGCTACTCGATCGCAGCATATTTAACCTTTATAGTGTGTTTTGTAGATATTAATCCCCTTAATAATGTCTGCAAGTATGTTTAGTGTAAATGGTTCGTGGACATGGGGATTCCTCTTTGCATGATACGAAGGGTCTGACAAAGGTGTCTAGTGTCTAACTAAAGAGTATTTTATTAGAAACATTCCGGTGTTGGTTAGGAAGAGATCGGTCGCTCCAGCTTATAGTTATATGTAAAACTAGTTTATGGGCTTTAAAATAAGATTTTACTTACCGATAAATCTATTTCTCATAGTCCGTAGTGGATGCTGGGGACTCCGTCAGGACCATGGGGAATAGCGGCTCCGCAGGAGACAGGGCACAAAAGCAAGCTTTTAGGATCACATGGTGTGTACTGGCTCCTCCCCCTATGACCCTCCTCCAAGCCTCAGTTAGGTACTGTGCCCGGACGAGCGTACACAATAAGGAAGGATCTTGAATCCCGGGTAAGACTCATACCAGCCACACCAATCACACCGTACAACTTGTGATTTGAACCCAGTTAACAGTATGATAACAATGAAGTAGCCTCTAAAAAAGATGGCTCACAACAATAATAACCCGATTTTTTTGTAACAATAACTATGTACAAGTAATGCAGACAATCCGCACTTGGGATGGGCGCCCAGCATCCACTACGGACTATGAGAAATAGATTTATCGGTAAGTAAAATCTTATTTTCTCTAACGTCCTAGTGGATGCTGGGGACTCCGTCAGGACCATGGGGATTATACCAAAGCTCCCAAACGGGCGGGAGAGTGCGGATGACTCTGCAGCACCGAATGAGAGAACTCCAGGTCCTCCTCAGCCAGGGTATCAAATTTGTAGAATTTAGCAAACGTGTTTGCCCCTGACCAAGTAGCTGCTCGGCAAAGTTGTAAAGCCGAGACCCCTCGGGCAGCCGCCCAAGATGAGCCCACCTTCCTTGTGGAATGGGCATTTACATATTTTGGCTGTGGCAGGCCTGCCACAGAATGTGCAAGCTGAATTGTACTACAAATCCAACGAGCAATAGTCTGCTTAGAAGCAGGAGCACCCAGCTTTTTGGGTGCCTACAATATAAACAGCAAGTCAGACTTTCTGACTCCAGCCGTCCTGGAATTATATATATATATATATATTTTCAGGGCCCTGACAACGTCTAGCAATTTGGAGTCCTCCAAGTCCCTAGTAGCCGCAGGCACCACAATAGGTTGTTTCAGGTGAAACGCTGACACCACCTTAGGAAGAAACTGGGGACGAGTCCGCAGTTCTGCCCTGTCCGAATGGAAAATCAAATATGGGCTTTTGTAAGACAAAGCCGCCAATTTTGACAATCGCCTGGCCGAGGCCAGGGCCAACAGCATGGTCACTTTCCATGTGAGATATTTCAAATCCACAGATTTGAGTGGTTCAAACCAATATGATTTGAGGAATCCCAACACTACGTTGAGATCCCACGGTGCCACTGGAGGCACACAAGGGCTGTATATGCAAACTCCCTTGACAAACGTCTGGACTTCAGGAACTGAAGCCAATTCTTTTTGGAAGAAAATCTATAGGGCCGAAACTTGAACCTTAATGGACCCCAATTTGAGGCTCATAGACACTCCTGTTTGCAGGAAGTGCAGAAATCGACCTAGTTGAAATTTTTTTCGTGGGGCCTTCCTGGCCTCACCCACGCAACATATTTTTACCACATGTGGTGATAACGTTGTGCGGTCACCTCCTTCCTGGCTTTGACCAGGGTAGGTATGACCTCTTCCGGAATGCCTTTTCCCTTAGGATCCGGCGTTCAAACCGCCATGCCGTCAAACGCAGTCGTGGTAAGTCTTGGAACAGACAAGGTCCCTGCTGGAGCAGGTCCTTTCTTAAAGGCCGATGCCACGGTTCCTCTTGGAACAGACATGGTACTTGCTGAAAGCAAATCCCTTCTTAGCTCCCGAGGCCATTAGTCCTCTGTGAGCATCTCTTGAAGTTCCGGTTACCAAGTCCCTCTTGGCCAATCCGGAGCCACGAGTATAGTTCTTACTCCTCTATGTCTTTTAATTCTCAATACCTTGGTTATGAGAAGCAGAGGAGGGAACACATACACCGACTGTTACACCCACGGTGTTACCAGGACGTCCACAGCTATCGCCTGAAGGTCTCGTGACCTGGCGCAATACCTGTCCCATTTTTTGTTCGGGCGGGACGCCATCATGTCCACCTTTGGTCTTTCCCAACGGTTCCCAATCATGCGGAAAACTTCCCGATGAAGTTCCCACTCTCCCGGGTGGAGGTCGTGCCTGCTGAGGAAGTCTGCTTCCCAGTCGTCCACTCCCGGAATGAACACTGCTGACAGTGCTATCACATGATTTTCCGCCTAGCGAAAAATCCTTGCAGTTTTGCCACTGCCCTCCTGCTTCTTGTGCCGCCCTTTCTGTTTACGTGGGCGACTGCCGTGATGTTATCCCACTGGATCAATACCGGCTGACCTTGAAGCAGAGGTCTTGCTAAGCTTAGAGCATTATAAAATTGCTCTTAGCTCCAGTATATTTATGTGGAGAGAATTCTCCAGACTTGATCACACTCCTTGTGTGACTGCTCCCCAGCCTCTCAGGCTGGCCTCCGTGGTCACGAGCATCCAATCCTGAATGCCGAATCTGCGGCCCTCTAGAAGATGAGCACTCTGTAATCACCACAGGAGAGACACCCTTGTCCTTGGATATAGGGTTATCCGCTGATGCATCTGAAGATGCGATCCGGACCATTTGTCCAGCAGATCCCACTGAAGAGTTCTTGCGTGAAATCTGCCGAATGGAAGCGCTTCGTAATAAGCCACCATTTTTTACCAGGACTCTTGTGCAATGATGCACTGACACTTTTCCTGGTTTTAGGAGGATCCCGATTAGCTCGGATAACTCCCTGGCTTTCTCCTCTGGGAGAAACACCTTTTCCTGGACTGTGTCCAAAATCATCCCTAGGACCAGCAGACGTGTCGTCGGAACAACTGCGGTTTTGGAATATTTAGAATCCACCCGTGCTGTCGTAGAACTACTTGAGATAGTGCTACTCCGACCTCCAACTGTTCTCTGGACCTTGTTCTTATCAGGAGGTCGTCCATTTTCTTTGAAGACGAATCCTCCTTTCGGTCATTACCTTGGTAAGGACCCCGGGGTGCCTTGGACAATCCAACGGCATAGTCTTGAAACTGATAGTGACAGTTCTGTACCACGAACTTGAGGTACCCTTGGTGAGAAAAGGCAAATTTTGGGACATGGAGGTAAGCATCCCTGATGTCCCGGGACACCATATAGTCCCCTTGTTCTTTGCTATCACTGCTCTGAGTGACTCTATCTGGATTTGAACCCTTGTAAGTGTTCAAATTTTTCAGATTTAGAATAGGTCTCACCTAGCCTTCAGTACCACCATATAGTGTGGAGTAATACCCCTTTCCTTGTTGTCGGAGGGGTAATTTTATTATCACCTGCTGGGAATACAGCTTGTGAATTGTTTTCAATACTGCCTCCCTGTCGGAGGGAGACATTGGTACAGCAGACTACAGGAACCTGCGAGGGGGGAAACCTCTCGACATTCCAATCTGTACCCCTTGGATACTACTTGTAGGATCCAGGGGTCCTGTACGGTCCCAGCGTCATGCTGAGAACTTGGTAGAAGCGGTGGAGGGCTTCTGTTCCTGGGAATGGGCTGCCTGCTGCAGTCTTCTTCCCTTTCCTCTATTCCTGGGCAGATATGACTCTTATAGGGACGAAAGGACTGAGGCTGAAAAGACGGTGTCTTTTTCTGCAGAGATGTGACTTAGGGTAAAAAACGGTGGATTTTCCAGCAGTTGCCCTGGCCACCAGGTCCCATGGACCGACCCCAAATAACTCCTCCCCTTTATACGGCAATACATCTTTGTGCCGTTTGGAATCTGCATCACCTGACCACTGTCGTGTCCATAAACATCTTCTTGCAGATATGGACATCGCATTTACTCTTGATGCCAGAGTGCAAATATCCCTCTGCGCATCTCGCATATATAGAAATGCATCCTTTAAATGCTCTATAGTCAATAAAATACTGTCCCTGTCAAAGGTATCAATATTTTTAGTCAGGGAATCCGACCAAGCCACCTCAGCTCTGCACATCCAGGCTGAGGCGATCGCTGGTCGCAGTATAACACCAGCATGTGTGTGTATACTTTTTAGGATATTTTTCAGCCTCCTATCAGCTGGCTCCTTAAGTACGGCCCTATCCGTAGATGGTACCGCCACTTGTTCTGATAAGCGTGTGAGCGCCTTATCCACCCTGAGGGGTGTTTCCCACCGCGCCTTAACTTCTGGCGGGAAAGGGTATACCGCCAATAATTTTCTATCGGGGGAAACCCACGCATCATCACACACTTCATTTAATTTATCTGATTCAGGAAAAACTACAGGTAGTTTTTTCACCTCACACATAATACCCTTTTTTGTGGTACTTGGAGTATCAGAAATATGTAACACCTCCTTCATTGCCCTTAACGTGTGGCCCTAAAAGAAAATACGTTTGTTTCTTCACCGTCGACACTGAAATCAGTGTCCGTGTCTGGGTCTGTGTCGACCGACTGAGGTAAATGGGCATTTTACAGCCCCTGACGGTGTTTGAGACGCCTGGACAGATACTAATTTGTTCGCCGGCCCTCTCATGTCGTCAACCGGCTTGCAGCGTGTTGACATTGTCACGTAATTTCCATAAATAAGCCATCCATTCCGGTGTCGACTCCCTAGAGAGTGACATCACCATTACAGGCACTTTGCTCCGCCTCCTCACCAATATTTTCCTCATACCTGTCGACACACACGTACCGACATACAGCACACACATAGGGAATGCTCTGATAGAGGACAGGACCCACTAGCCCTTTGGGGAGACAGAGGGAGAGTTTGCCAGCACACACCAAAAGCGCTATAAATGTATATAAACAACCCTAGAAGGTGTTGTTTACTATATATGCGCTCTTAATATATAAACATCGCCAATTTATGCCCCCCTTCTCTTTGTTACCCTGTTTCTGTAGTGCAGTGCAGGGGAGAGTCCTGGGAGCCTTCCTCACCAGCGGAGCTGAGCAGGAAAATGGCGCTGAGTGCTGAGGAGAATAAGCTCCGCCCCTTTTCCGGCGGGCTTCTTCTCCCGGTTTTTAATAAACTGGCCTGGGTTAAAATACATACATATAGCCTTAATGGCTATATGTGATGTATTTATTTTGCCACTAAAGGTAATTATATTGCTGCCCAGGGCGCCCCCAGCAGCGCCCTGCACCCTCCGTGACTGAGTCAGTGAGCCGTGTGACAACAATGGCGCACAGCTGCAGTGCTGTGCGCTACCTTCATGAAGACTGTGGAGTCTTCTGCCGCCTGTTTTCCGGACCTCCGTTCTGCCGTCTCTTCAGCGTCTGTAAGGGGGATCGGCGGCGCGGCTCCGGGACGAACCCCAGGCTGACCTGTGTTCCGACTCCCTCTGGAGCTAAGTGTCCAGTAGCCTAAGACTCCAATCCATCCTGCACGCAGGTGAGTTGGAAATCTCTCCCCTAAGTCCCTCGATGCAGTGATCCTGTTGCCAGCAGGAATCACTGAGATTGAAACCTAAAAAAAAACTTTTCTAAACAGCTCTTTAGGAGAGCCACCTAGATTGCACCCTCTCGGACAGGCACAAAAACCTAACTGAGGCTTGGAGGAGGGTCATAGGGGGAGGAGCCAGTACACACCATGTGATCCTAAAAGCTTGCTTTTGTGCCCTGTCTCCTGCGGAGCCGCTATTCCCCATGGTCCTGACGGAGTCCCCAGCATCCACTAGGACGTTAGAGAAATGTATTTGCTGTTTTATAACACATGCGGTGGGAGTCCTGAGGATGCCTCCCACCTGAGCAGTTGGATAGAGACACATCCCCCCGTACGAACCCACCTATGACCTTTTGTTATAATGCAGAGACAAATTCCTGTGTCCAATGAACAATGAGATTATAGGACCTTTGTAGTGTACAGTATGCTGTGTATATAAAGACCCCCATAGCCAGACCAGCTCTCACTTCTCTCCACAAGGTTTTCCCCGTGATGACTGAGTGCTGGTTTCCAGGTAGCGCATGCGATTCATTCCCACGTGTGTAAGTTTCTCTGTGACCATTTCATTACTCTGTGTGTATGCAATTCGTTCTCATCTTGTTATCCTTTAAGTGTTTGCCATTTTATTCTCTTTGTGTTTATTATATGTATCTGTGTTACGATCGTTCGCTATTGTGTATATTTCTATTTAGTTATTCCGTTTAGTTATTAATGTTAGGTTTGTAGTGTATAAGCTGTACTCTGTATTCTTTTTCCTTTTACTTACTAAAAATCATCTGGTAAGGTGTTGGAACCTTAACAAGTGTTTGTGTGATTCACCATATAAGTGCTAAGGGTTTCAGAGCATCTCAATTGCTCAAACAGCTTGCAAACTCACAAAGGTTCAGTGTTACACCATTATAGTACCACGGTATTAAGGTTTACAGTGTAAGCATATTCTGTGTTTAAAGTTTATAAAGGTTACTGTCTGTGTGTACGCTCGCTGTGTGTATTCCGTACACCCAGCGCAGCATGTGTACGTAACTTGCGTACCACGTGAGGTCTTTGTACGCAAATAGCGTACGAAGTGCGTAGCACGTGCACGTGGTTTAGCGGCCATTACGGCTACACGGTATTAGTAAATAGCTTATGTTAAAAGGTAAATAATTAGCTTTATCAGGAGGAGGAGTGGCTATACTGAATAAGGAAGATTACATGAAAGAGATCTACCATCAATTAGAAGATGGAGGCACATATTCAAAATTAAGAAGCGATCCCACCAATAGAATGAAAAATGCCCTCAGTCAACTGCTAAAGACACACTTTGACAAAAAAACAATCACCGAGAAAGAATTTGAGTACCTCAACGTTCTAAATCCTGTAATACCAACCATCTATGTGTTACCGAAGGTACATAAGAATCCTACGGAACCACCAGGAAGACCAATCGTGGCAGGGGTGGGCAGCCTAACAGCCAATCTTTCGGAATTTATTGATGCCCACCTACAACCACTGGTAACAAAGACAGATTTTCACCTTAAGGACACCACTGACATACTACAAAAGATCAACACATTTGAATGGTCTGAGGAAATGTGGATGGCAACGGCCCATGTGGATGCACTATACACTAACATACCACACGAAAAGGGATTAGAAGCCGTCAAATATTACCTGGATAAGACAGACTATTCGGTGGATAAAAAAGAATTCCTTCTGGAAGGAATAAGATTAATACTTAAAAATAATTACTTCTATTTTGATGGGACATACTATAACCAACTTGTCGGAACCGCAATGGGGACCAAATTTGCCCCAAGTTTTGCGAACCTATTTATGTCCCACTGGGAAGAAAAAAATATCAAAACGAATCAAACATTTGGAAAAGATCTCATCCTGTGGTATCGTTATATTGACGACATTATCTTTTTTTGGAAAGGCAATGAAGAAGCCCTCAGGACTTTCTCAGAGGATCTTAATTCTAATGATCTGAACATCAAACTAAGTATTACAACCAGCCGAACAGAATTAAGCTTCTTGGATTTATCGCTATACATCGAAGACGGCAAACTGGAGACCAAATGTTTTAAAAAACCAACAGACGCCAACAATTACATCGCAATGACTAGCGAGCATCATTCCAACTGGTTTACCAGCGTCCCCAAAAGTCAATTCCTAAGACTGAGACGAAATTGCAGTAAGAAAACAGTGTGCGAAGAACAAATAGACACCGGGTTTTATAAACAAAGGTTATGATGAAAATAAATTAGAAAAACTCAAAAATGAAGCCCTCCAACAAGACCGCACTAAACGCTTGGAAGGGACTAAGAAAATGAAAGAAAAGGAGGACAAAATCCAATTTGCATTCATTACTCAGTACAACAGCCAACATAGGAAAATGGAAGCCATTGTGCGAAGACATTGGCATCTTTTGTTGAAAGACCCTGTGTTGAAAGGAGTGCTACCACAATTACCACGCTTTATCTACAGAAAAGCCCCCAATTTGAAAGACAAACTCACTAGAAGTGCCTTACCATACCAGGTTCACCATCCTATAAGAAATAAAGGTTTCTTCAGATGTGGGACGTGCCAACCTTGTCGAGAGATCAAATCAGAAGGATCCAAATATGAGGAATTCACTGTTAAGGGAAATAAATACAAACTACAGCAATTCATGACATGTCACACTACTAATGTGGTGTACCTGATTGAATGTAGTTGCAACCTGGTATATATAGGCCGGACTAGTAGAGCCCTGAAGACTAGATTAAGCGAAAACCTCCGTAATATCAAGAAGGGCTTAACTACACACTCTTTATCCAACCATTTCAAAGAAGTCCACAACTGCTCCACTAAGAATATCATCCGTTTTCTAGCAATCGAGAATGTAAAGAATAACTGGAGATATAGAGACGAAGCCACTTGTCTGGCAAAAAGCGAAATGAAATGGATCCACAAAGTTAAAAGCCTCACTCCGCATGGACTCACAGATTTCGAGTTGAAATGGTTCCTCTAATCCTATTTTTACTTCCACTATTTCCTGTCACAACCCATGTTTCTCTTTCACCAACTACCAATTTTTTCTTTCACCACTATATCAGCTTTGATGTCCTTTACATATAAATTTGTTTATTTCAATATGCTCTTTTAAGAACACATATTATTGTCTTTAATGTTAAACTAGCAGTATGGGCATTATTGCCCTTTAGCAAAATGGAGCTGGAATCCAGGAAGGATGTGATTCAAAGATCCTGACATGTTTCACGGAAGGGAATGCCTCCTGTTTAGATTTATTATATCCAAAGATCTATACATAAGTGACTAAGCGAGAAAGATTTATGGACAATACAGGGTTAAACGTATGGCAAGACTTTTCAGTTTTACTTTATTCGACGCTGGTGACCGTAACCGGAAGTACGTTACCGGAAGCCACTGTGCGCTCCAAGTGCGTTCCACTAGAAGAATTACTGAAAGCTCCGTCAAAGGATGACCGGAAGTACGTCACCGGAAGCCCTTATGCGTTCCAAGGGCGTTCCACCGGGAGACGCGCTAAACGCTCTACTTTTCTACGATTATGACTCTCCTCACAATAATGTTACACAGACTGGGGGGACTGTTATTCATTGTAAATAAACAGTTTAAAAGACTGGTTGGTAGATTATACGTTAACACTTATCCCAGCCGGGACCGGAAGTCATATGGATGTCACTTCCGGAAATCATGATGTAATTTTAAAAGATGTATAGCTTTGTTTTCATGAGACTCACCATCTATTTGTATTTTGGTAATATTCATATATATGAAATCTAGGTATTATCCAAAGTATATTTACTATTGTTTAGACATGACCTTTGAACCGGAAGTAATGGTGGTCTAAGGTATAAATAGGATATCCTGTTCACTTCACTCTCACTGCCTGATGAAGGGAGATTCCCGAAACGCGTAGCAGCAGGAGAGTGGAGTATTCACTGAACCTTCAACAGGTGAAAGGCTAACCAGACGATTGGAACGTGGACGAGGGAACCCGGTTCCGGAGCCAGTTACCCTAAGGTTACATCTGATACGCCCACTTAACACTTTCATCTGGTAATCCTCCACCTTTATTACCCTCCATTGGGAGAAAAAACTTTGATTAATCCAGATCTGCATTTTATGTGTTTTTTATATTTTGTATTTGATCATCCATTGTATTAAATCTTGCCCTATTCAAATATACTACACTATGGGGTATATGCAATAGCGGGCGAATTGGCAAAAAAGGCGAATTCCGGGCCGTTTTCGCCTCCAAAAATCAATTCGCCTATGCAGTGCAGTCATTTTTCGCAAAAAAACGGCCCGTCAAAATTCGCCTTTTCTCAATTCGCCTTTTTCCGAATTCGCCTTTTCTGCAATGGTACAGATGCTGCAATTCGCCTCCAGCATATTCAATTCAAGTTTGGAAATTCGCCTGCAGTGCTTTTAGACAGCAAATTCGCGATTTTCACTCCGCCACACTTTGGAGGGTGAAAACAATTAAAAAAATTTTAAACATGGTTTTTTTTGTGTTTTTTTTTTTGGGAATAGCAGATCTATTTATATTAGAAGGGATTAGGTTTTTTTTTTTTTTTTTGGGGGAGGCACAAATATTATTTTTATATTTTTTAAAATATTATTTTTTTTTTTTTTTTTTTTTATTGCTGGAACGGTAAAATCAGAAAAAAAAATGGCGTGGGGTCCCCCCTCCAAAGCATAACCAGCCTCGGGCTCATTGAGCTGGTCCTGGTTCTAAAAATGCGGGGAAAAAATTGACAGGGGATCCCCCGTATTTTTAAAACCAGCACCGGGCTCTGCGCCTGGTGCTGGTGCCAAAAATACGGGGGACAAAAAGAGTAGGGGTCCCCCGTATTTTTAACACCAGCATCGGGCTCCACTAGCTGGACAGATAATGCCACAGCCGGGGGTCACTTTTATGCCGTGCCCTGCGGCCGTGGCATCAAATATCCAACTAGTCACCCCTGGCCGGGGTACCCTGGGGGAGTGGGGACCCCTTCAATCAAGGGGTCCCCCCCCCCAGCCACCCAAGGGCCAGGGGTGAAGCCCGAGGCTGTCCCCCCCCATCCAATGGGCTGCGGATGGGGGGGCTGATAGCCTTTGTGTTCAAAAAAAAAAGATATTGTTTTTTCCATTAGTACTACAAGTCCCAGCAAGCCTCCCCTGCAAGCTGGTACTTGGAGAACCACAAGTACCAGCATGCGGGAGAAAAACGGGCCCGCTGGTACCTGTAGTTCTAATGGAAAAAAAATACTCGTTTTGTCCCCCGTATTTTTGGCACCAGCATCAGGCGCAGAGCCCGGTGCTGGTTTTAAAAATACGGGGGATCCCTGCCCGATTTTTCCCCTGCATTTTTAGAACCAGGACCAGCTCGATGAGCCCGAGGCTGGTTATGCTTTGGAGGGGGGACCCCACGCCATTTTTTTTTCGGGTTTTTCCCCGTTTTTAAAAATCGCGCCAAAATCCGCCAAATCGGCCGATTTTCGCCCGCGACTCTGGCGAATCCGTTTTTCATTGCATATGGTGAATTGCGGAAGCCACCTTCCGGAATTCACCTGGCGAATTTGGTCGAATTGAAAAAACGGCGATAATTGCCGCGATTTCGCCCGCTATTGCATATACCCCTATATGCTTTTTATCTATTTTTTTTACATGTGAAACGAATTCAAGAATACATGCATATAGGAAGTATTAAGGGAAGTATTACCTTTTAATTAAGCGCACGATAATTACACTCTCTATGTGTATTTCACGCATTTAGCGCACCCTATTACACCTACTCTATATATTCACCATTTCAAGGGAATACCATTGGTGCAAGGGGGTAGCTGCTTTTGCTATTGGCGCCATATTCGTTCTCTATACTTTTTCTATACCACAGCCCCCATTAAGTGCCTGCTTACTGCATGGCACCAAATATAAAACTGAGCTCCTGTGCACGGAGGCGAGGTTATAGAGGAGGCGGAGCAAGGCATTCTGGGAACAGTCAAAGCTTTGAGCCTGTTGGTGCCTCGGATCAAGATCCTACTCTACACCCCAATGTCATTCCCTATGGAGCCCAGTGTACCCCGCAGCAGAAAATAAGATTTTACTTACCGATAAATCTATTTCTCGGAGTCCGTAGTGGATGCTGGGGTTCCTGAAAGGACCATGGGGAATAGCGGCTCCGCAGGAGACAGGGCACAAAAAGTAAAGCTTTTCCAGATCAGGTGGTGTGCACTGGCTCCTCCCCCTATGACCCTCCTCCAGACTCCAGTTAGGTACTGTGCCCGGACGAGCGTACACAATAAGGGAGGATTTTGAATCCCGGGTAAGACTCATACCAGCCACACCAATCACACCGTACAACTTGTGATCTAAACCCAGTTAACAGTATGATAACAGCGGAGCCTCTGAAAGATGGCTTCCTTCAACAATAACCCGAATTAGTTAACAATAACTATGTACAATTATTGCAGATAATCCGCACTTGGGATGGGCGCCCAGCATCCACTACGGACTCCGAGAAATAGATTTATCGGTAAGTAAAATCTTATTTTCTCTATCGTCCTAGTGGATGCTGGGGTTCCTGAAAGGACCATGGGGATTATACCAAAGCTCCCAAACGGGCGGGAGAGTGCGGATGACTCTGCAGCACCGAATGAGAGAACTCCAGGTCCTCCTTAGCCAGAGTATCAAATTTGTAAAATTTTACAAACGTGTTCTCCCCTGACCACGTAGCTGCTCGGCAAAGTTGTAATGCCGAGACCCCTCGGGCAGCCGCCCAAGATGAGCCCACCTTCCTTGTGGAGTGGGCCTTTACAGATTTAGGCTGTGGCAGGCCTGCCACAGAATGTGCAAGTTGGATTGTGCTACAGATCCAACGAGCAATCGTCTGCTTAGACGCAGGAGCACCCATCTTGTTGGGTGCATACAATATAAACAACGAGTCAGATTTTCTGACTCCAGCTGTCCTTGCAATATATATTTTTAATGCTCTGACAACGTCCAGTAACTTGGAGTCCTCCAAGTCACTTGTAGCCGCAGGCACTACAATAGGCTGGTTCAGATGAAATGCTGACACCACCTTAGGGAGAAAATGCGGACGAGTCCGCAGTTCTGCCCTGTCCGAATGGAAAATCAGATATGGGCTTTTGTAAGATAAAGCTGCCAGTTCTGACACTCTCCTGGCCGAAGCCAGGGCTAGAAGCATGGTCACTTTCCATGTGAGATATTTCAAATCCACCTTTTTTAGTGGTTCAAACCAATGAGATTTTAGAAAGTCCAAAACCACATTGAGATCCCACGGTGCCACTGGAGGCACCACAGGAGGCTGTATATGTAGCACTCCCTTAACAAAGGTCTGGACTTCAGGGACAGAAGCCAATTCTTTTTGAAAGAAAATCGACAGGGCCGAAATTTGAACCTTAATAGATCCCAATTTGAGACCCATAGACAATCCTGATTGCAGGAAATGTAGGAATCGACCCAGTTGAAATTCCTCCGTCGGAGCACTCCGATCTTCGCACCACGCAACATATTTTCGCCAAATTCGGTGATAATGTTGCACGGTTACTTCCTTCCTTGCTTTAATCAAAGTAGGAATGACTTCTTCCGGCATGCCTTTTTCCTTTAGGATCCGGCGTTCAACCGCCATGCCGTCAAACGCAGCCGCGGTAAGTCTTGAAACAGACAGGGACCCTGCTGAAGCAAGTCCCTCCTTAGAGGTAGAGGCCACGGATCTTCCGTGATCATCTCTTGAAGTTCCGGGTACCAAGTCCTTCTTGGCCAATCCGGAACCACTAGTATCGTTCTTACGCCTCTTTGCCGTATAATTCTCAATACTTTTGGTATGAGAGGCAGAGGAGGAAACACATACACCGACTGGTACACCCAAGGCGTTACCAGCGCGTCCACAGCTATTGCCTGCGGATCTCTTGACCTGGCGCAATACCTGTCCAGTTTTTTGTTGAGGCGAGACGCCATCATGTCCACCATTGGTCTTTCCCAACGGGTTACCAGCATGTGGAAGACTTCTGGATGAAGTCCCCACTCTCCCGGGTGAAGATCGTGTCTGCTGAGGAAGTCTGCTTCCCAGTTGTCCACTCCCGGGATGAACACTGCTGACAGTGCTATCACATGATTCTCTGCCCAGCGAAGAATCCTTGCAGCTTCTGCCATTGCACTCCTGCTTCTTGTGCCGCCCTGTCTGTTCACATGGGCGACTGCCGTGATGTTGTCCGACTGGATCAACACCGGTTTTCTCTGAAGCAGAGGTTCTGCCTGGCTTAGAGCATTGTATATTGCTCTTAGTTCCAGAATGTTTATGTGAAGAGACGTTTCCAGGCTCGTCCATACTCCCTGGAAGTTTCTTCCTTGTGTGACTGCTCCCCAGCCTCTCAGGCTGGCGTCCGTGGTCACCAGGATCCCATCCTGTATGCCGAATCTGCGGCCCTCCAATAGATGAGCACTCTGCAACCACCACAGAAGAGACACCCTTGTCCTTGGAGACAGGGTTATCCGCAGGTGCATCTGAAGATGCGACCCTGACCATTTGTCCAACAGATCCCTTTGGAAAATTCTTGCGTGGAATCTGCCGAATGGAATTGCTTCGTAAGAAGCCACCATTTTTCCCAGGACTCTTGTGCATTGATGTACAGACACCTTTCCTGGTTTTAGGAGGTTCCTGACAAGCTCGGATAACTCCTTGGCTTTTTCCTCCGGGAGAAAAACCTTTTTCTGAACCGTGTCCAGAATCATCCCTAGGAACAGCAGACGAGTTGTCGGCATTAACTGTGATTTTGGAATATTCAGAATCCACCCGTGCTGTTTTAGCACTTCTTGAGACAGTGCTAATCCCATCTCTAGCTGTTCTCTGGACCTTGCCCTTATTAGGAGATCGTCCAAGTATGGGATAATTAATATGCCTTTTCTTCGAAGAAGAATCATCATCTCGGCCATTACCTTTGTAAAGACCCGAGGTGCCGTGGACAATCCGAACGGCAGCGTCTGAAACTGATAGTGACAGTTTTGTACAACGAACCTGAGGTACCCCTGGTGTGAGGGGTAAATTGGAACGTGGAGATACGCATCCTTGATGTCCAAGGATACCATAAAGTCCCCTTCTTCCAGGTTCGCTATCACTGCTCTGAGTGACTCCATCTTGAACTTGAACTTCTTTATGTACAGGTTCAAGGACTTCAGATTTAGAATAGGCCTTACCGAGCCATCCGGCTTCGGTACCACAAATAGAGTGGAATAATACCCCTTCCCTTGTTGTAGAAGAGGTACCTTGACTATCACCTGCTGAGAGTACAGCTTGTGAATGGCTTCCAAAACCGTCTCCCTTTCGGAGGGGGACGTTGGTAAAGCAGACTTCAGGAAACGGCGAGGTGGATCTGTCTCTAATTCCAACCTGTACCCCTGAGATATTATCTGCAGGATCCAGGGATCTACCTGCGAGTGAGCCCACTGCGCGCTGTAATTTTTGAGACGACCGCCCACCGTCCCCGAGTCCGCTTGAGAAGCCCCAGCGTCATGCTGAGGCTTTTGTAGAAGCCGGGGAGGGCTTCTGTTCCTGGGAAGGAGCTGCCTGTTGCTGTCTTTTCCCTCGACCTCTGCCTCGTGGCAGATATGAATAGCCCTTTGCTCTCTTATTTTTAAAGGAACGAAAGGGCTGCGGTTGAAAAGTCGGTGCCTTTTTCTGTTGGGGAGTGACTTGAGGTAGAAAGGTGGATTTCCCGGCTGTAGCCGTGGCCACCAAATCTGATAGACCGACTCCAAATAACTCCTCCCCTTTATACGGCAAAACTTCCATATGCCGTTTTGAATCCGCATCGCCTGTCCACTGTCGCGTCCATAAAGCTCTTCTGGCCGAAATGGACATAGCACTTACCCGTGATGCCAGTGTGCAGATATCCCTCTGTGCATCACGCATATAAAGAAATGCATCCTTTATTTGTTCTAACGACAGTAAAATATTGTCCCTGTCCAGGGTATCAATATTTTCAATCAGGGACTCTGACCAAACTACCCCAGCACTGCACATCCAGGCAGTCGCTATAGCTGGTCGTAGTATAACACCTGCATGTGTGTATATACTTTTTTGGATATTTTCCATCCTCCTATCTGATGGATCTTTAAGTGCGGCCGTCTCAGGAGAGGGTAACGCCACTTGTTTAGATAAGCGTGTTAGCGCCTTGTCCACCCTAGGAGGTGTTTCCCAGCGCTCCCTAACCTCTGGCGGGAAAGGGTATAATGCCAATAATTTCTTTGAGATTATCAGCTTTTTATCAGGGGCAACCCACGCTTCATTACACACGTCATTTAATTCTTCTGATTCAGGAAAAACTATAGGTAGTTTTTTCACACCCCACATAATACCCTGTTTAGTGGTACCTGTAGTATCAGCTAAATGTAACGCCTCCTTCATTGCCAAAATCATATAACGTGTGGCCCTACTGGAAAATACGGTTGATTCGTCACCGTCACCACTGGAGTCAGTGCCTGTCTGGGTCTGTGTCGACCGACTGAGGCAAAGGGCGTTTCACAGCCCCTGACGGTGTTTGAGTCGCCTGGACAGGCACTAATTGATTGTCCGGCCGTCTCATGTCGTCAAACGACTGCTTTAGCGTGTTGACACTATCCCGTAGTTCCATAAATAAAGGCATCCATTCTGGTGTCGACTCCCTAGGGGGTGACATCCTCATATTTGGCAATTGCTCCGCCTCCACACCAATATCGTCCTCATACATGTCGACACACACGTACCGACACACAGCAGACACACAGGGAATGCTCCTAACGAAGACAGGACCCACTAGCCCTTTGGGGAGACAGAGGGAGAGTTTGCCAGCACACACCAAAAGCGCTATATATAACAGGGATAGCCTTATAATAAGTGCTCCCTTATAGCTGCTTTATATATATCAAAATATCGCCATAAATTTGCCCCCCCTCTCTGTTTTACCCTGTTTCTGTAGTGCAGTGCAGGGGAGAGACCTGGGAGCCGTCCTGACCAGCGGAGCTGTGAGAGGAAATGGCGCCGTGTGCTGAGGAGATAGGCCCCGCCCCTTTTTTGGCGGGCTCGTCTCCCGCTATTTAGTGAATCCAGGCAGGGGTTAAATATCTCCATATAGCCTCTGGGGGCTATATGTGAGGTATTTTTAGCCTTTATATAGGTTACATTTGCCTCCCAGGGCGCCCCCCCCCAGCGCCCTGCACCCTCAGTGACTGCGTGTGAAGTGTGCTGAGAGGAAAATGGCGCACAGCTGCAGTGCTGTGCGCTACCTTTAGAAGACTGCAGGAGTCTTCAGCCGCCGATTCTGGACCTCTTCTGACTTCAGCATCTGCAAGGGGGCCGGCGGCGCGGCTCCGGTGACCATCCAGGCTGTACCTGTGATCGTCCCTCTGGAGCTGATGTCCAGTAGCCAAGAAGCCAATCCATCCTGCACGCAGGTGAGTTCTTCTTCTCCCCTCAGTCCCTCGTTGCAGTGATCCTGTTGCCAGCAGGACTCACTGTAAAATAAAAAACCTAAGCTAAACTTTTTCTAAGCAGCTCTTTAGGAGAGCCACCTAGATTGCACCCTTCTCGGCCGGGCACAAAAATCTAACTGGAGTCTGGAGGAGGGTCATAGGGGGAGGAGCCAGTGCACACCACCTGATCTGGAAAAGCTTTACTTTTTGCGCCCTGTCTCCTGCGGAGCCGCTATTCCCCATGGTCCTTTCAGGAACCCCAGCATCCACTAGGACGATAGAGAAATTATATATATATATATATATACACATACATATACACACACACATACACACGCACTGTATATATAGATGGGACTCTGACACACCTAACCCCTTCAGGGTACAGAATATAGTGAACGCAATATGTAATACAGGAGAATGGAATCCCACACAACAGCTACAGGCACACTCAGTTACATGTACAATGCAGAAGTTATTGCATATAAACAATAAAACTGCACTGGACTAGTAAATTTACATATAAATATGTAGGAGTATAGATATAACAATGCACAGTAGAAACTGAATGTATATCACAGAATACTTGTACTAAATGTTCAGATAGTGTTCATTAAGAACAAGTGTACTTCTATCTAAAATGACATGTAGAACACTTAAGTGCCTGTAAATGCACAGCACAGATGAGACAGGCGGCTTTACAGAGGATACAGTGCCCTGCAGTCCTGGAGATCAGCCCAGCTACTAGTGAAGATGCCACCAAAATCTGTCAGGGACAGAGAGAGATGCAGCTCCAGGGCGGGAACACCAGCAGTAGATGGCGCCTGGGGCTGGAGGAGGGGCTACAGGTCAGCACCTTATCCCCTATGCTGGACTTCACCACCGGCTACTATGGCGCAGTAAACAGATTTTAGTAAATCCGACCTGTGCTCCCTGCCCTGTTGGATATAGTGCAGTACCGTGTCCACGCCAGTGACGCGGAGGCAGAGTTATAGAGGAGGCAGTGCAATGCATCCTGGGAACAGTCAAAGCTTTAGCCTGTTGGTGCCTCGATCAAGATCCAACTCTACACCCCAATGTTATTACCTGTGGTATACCAGTGTACCCCCCACTGCAGAAATCAAGTTTAAAGCAAATCTGTTTCAAAATCCTCTGATTTTTAAATTATTTACAGTACATGAAAATAAGATTTTTAAACCTACCGGTAAATCTTTCTCCTAGTCCGTAGAGGATGCTGGGGACTCCGTAAGGACCATGGGGTATAGACGGGCTCCGCAGGAGACATGGGCACTATAAAGAAATTTTAGAATGGTTGTGCACTGGCTCCTCCCTCTATGCCCCTCCTCCAGACCTCAAATAGAGAACTGTGCCCAGGGGAGATGGACAATATGAGGAAAGGATTTTGTTAATCTAAGGGCAAGATTCATACCAGCCCACACCAATCATACCATATAACCTGGAATATACGCAACCAGTTAACAGTATGAACAAAAAAAAAACAGTATCAGTCAAAGACCGATTCCAACTGTAACATAACCCTTATGAAAGCAACAACTATATACAAGTCTTGCAGATGTAGTCCGCACTGGGATGGGCATCCTCTATGGCAGAGGTTCTCAAACTCGGTCCTCGGGAGCCCACACAGTGCATGTTTTGCAGGTAACCCAGCAGGTGCACAGGTGTATTAATTACTCACTGACACATTTTAAAAGGTCCACAGGTGGAGCTAATTATTTCACTTACGATTCTGTGAGGAGACCTGCAAAACATGCACTGTGTGGGCCCCCGAGGACCGAGTTTGAGAACCTCTGCTCTATGGACTAGGATAAAAAGATTTACCGGTAGGTTTAATATTATTTTCTCTTACATCCTAGAGGATGCTGGGGACTCCGTAAGGACCATGGGGTTTATACCAAAGCTCCCAACCGGGCGGGAGTGTGCGGATGACTCTGCAGCACCGACTGAGCAAACGCAAGGTCCTCATCAGCCAGGGTATCAAACCTGTAGAATTTTGCAAAAGTGTTTGAACCCGACCAAGTAGCTGCTCGGCACAGCTGTAATGCCGAGACGCCTCGGGCAGCCGCCCAAGAAGAGGCCCCCTTCCCAGTGGAATGGGTTTTTACTGAATTTGGTAACGGCAATCCAGCCATAGAATGAGCCTGCTGAATCGTGTTACAGATCCAGCGAGCAATAGTCTGCTTAGAAGCAGGAGCGCCAACCTTGTTGGCTGCATACAGGACAAACAGAGCCTCTGTTTTCCTAAGCCTAGCCGTCCTGGCTACATAAATCTTTAAGGCCCTGACTACATCCAGGGACTTGGAGTCCTCCCAAGTCCCCCGTAGCCACAGGCACCACAATAGGTTGGTTCATATGAAATGAAAAAACCACCTTAGGCAAAAATTGAGGATGTGTCCTCAACTCTGCTCTATCCACATGGAAAATCAAATAGGGGCTCTTGTGGGACAGGGCCACCAATTCGGACACCCGCCTTGCAGATGATGCCAAGGCCAATAACATTACCACCTTCAACGTGAGAAATTTTAATTCAACTGTTTGAAGAGGTTCAAACCAGTGAGATTTCAGGAAACTTAACACCACGTTAAGGTCCCATGGTGCCATTGGGGGCACAAAGGGGGGATGGATGTGCAGCACTCCCTTCACAAACGTCTGGACTTCTGGGAGAGAAGCCAATTCCCTCTGAAAGAATATAGATAGGGCCGAAAGCTGTACCTTAATGGAGCCCAAGTTCAGGCCCATATCCACTCCTGTCTGTAAAAAGTGGAGAAACCGGCCCAGATGGAAATTTTCCGTAGGAGCATTCTTGGCTTCACACCAAGATACATACTTCCTCCAGATACGGTGATAATGCTTTGCCGTCACCTCCTTCCTAGCCTTTATCAGAACAGGGATGACTTCCTCCGGAATACCTTTCCCAGCTAGGATTCGGTATTCAACCGCCATGCTGTCAAACGTAACCGCGGTAAGTCTTGGAACACACATGGCCCCTGCTGTAACAGGTCCTCCCTAAGAGGAAGAGGCCACAGATCTTCTGTGAGCATTTCCTGAAGATCTGAGTACCAGGCCCTTCGAGGCCAATCTGGGACAATGAGTATTGTCTGCTCTCTTCTTTGTCTTATGATTCTCAATATTTTCGAGATGAGAGGAAGAGGAGGAAATACATTGACCGACTGAAATACCCATGGTGTCACTAGGGCGTCTACTGCTACTGCATGAGGGTCCCGTGACCCGGCACAATACCTCTGAAGCTTCTTGTTGAGGCGTGACGCCATCATGTCTATTTGAGGAATTCCCCCAAAGACTTGCGAAAATAAGATTTTACACTTACCGGTAAATCTATTTCTCGTAGTCCGTAGAGGATGCTGGGACTCCGTAAGGACCATGGGGAATAGACGGGCTCCGCAGGAGACATGGGCACTTTAAGAAAGACTTTAGACTCTGGGTGTGCACTGGCTCCTCCCTCTATGCCCCTCCTCCAGACCTCAGTTAAAGAAACTGTGCCCAGAGGAGATGGACAGTACGAGGAAAGGATTTTTGTTAATCCAAGGGCAAGATTCATACCAGCCACACCGTATAACTTGTGATAAACTACCCAGTTAACAGTATGAACAAACAACATAGTCTCGGTCCAAACCAATGAACTATAATATAACCCTTATGTAAGCAATAACTATATACAAGTCTTGCAGAAGAAGTCCGCACTTGGAACGGGAGCCCAGCATCCTCTACGGACTACGAGAAATAGATTTACCGGTAAGTGTAAAATCTTATTTTCTCTAACGTCCTAGAGGATGCTGCGACTCCGAAAGGACCATGGGGATTATACCAAAGCTCTCAAACGGGCGGGATAGTGTGGATGACTCTGCAGCACCGATTGAGCAAACAGGAGGTCCTCCTCAGCTAGGGTATCAAACTTCTAGAACCTTGCAAAGGTGTTTGATCCCGACAAAGTAGCTGCTCGGCACAACTGTAATGCCGAGACCCCTCGGGCAGCCGCCCAAGAAGAGCCCACCTTCCTAGTGGAATGGGCCTTAACCGATTTTGGCAATGGCAATCCTGCCGTGCTGAATCGTGTTACAGATCCAGCGAGCAATAGTCTGCTTTGAAGCAGGTGCGCCAACCTTATTGGCTGCATACAGGATAAACAGCGCCTCTGTCTTCCTGATCCTAGCTGTTCTGGCCACATAAATCTTCAAAGCCCTGACCACATCAAGTGACTCGGAATCCTCCAAGTCTCACGTAGCCACAGGCACGACAATAGGTTGGTTCATATGAAAAGATGAGACCACTTTAGGCAGGAATTGAGGACGAGTTCTCAATTCTGCCCTATCCACGTGAAAAACCAGATAGGGACTTTTATATGACAAAGCCGCTAATTCCGAAACACGCCTTGTAGAAGCTAAGGCCAACAACATGACCACCTTCCAAGTGAGATATTTCAACTCCACTGTTTTGAGTGGTTCAAACCAAGGTGACTTGAGGAAACTTAATACCACGTTAAGATCCCAAGGCGACACCAGAGGTATAAAAGGACACTGAATATGCAGCACTCCCTTCACAAATGTCTGTACTTCAGGAAGAGAAGCCAATTCTTTTTGAAAGAAAATGGACAAGGCCGAAATTTGAACCTTTATGGATCCTAATTTTAGGCCCAAATTCACTCCTGCTTGAAGGAAGTGAAGTAAACGGCCCAAATGGAACTCATCCGTTGGAGCAGTCCTGGCCTCACACCAAGAAACATATTTTCGCCATATGCGGTGATAATGTTTCGATGTCACGTCCTTCCTAGCCTTAATCAACCGCCATGCCATCACACGCAGCCGCGGTAAGTCTGGGAACAGACAGGGCCCCTGTTGCAGCAGGTCCTGCCTTAGAGGAAGAGGCCACGGATCTTCTGTGAGCAACTCTTGCAGATTCGGACACCAAGTCCTTCGTGGCCAATCTGGAACAATGAGGATTGTTCTCCCTCTTCTTTGCCGTATTATTCTCAACACCTTGGGTATGAGAGGCAATGGAGGGAACAGATAGACCGATCTGAACACCCATGGTGTCACCAGAGCGTTTACAGCTACCGCCTGAGGGTCTCTTGACCTAGCGCAATATCGCTTTAGCTTTTTGTTGAGACGGGACGCCATCATGTCTATCTGAGGCAGTCCCCACTCTCCCGGATGCAGGTCGTGTCTGCTGAGGAAGTCCGCTTCCCAGTTGTCCACCCCTGGGATGAACACTGCCGACAGTGCGCTTACATGATTCTCCGCCCAGCGAAGAATCCTGGTTGCTTCTGCCATGGCCACTCTGCTCCTTGTTCCGCCTTGGCGGTTTACATGAGCCACTGCTGTGACATTGTCCGACTGAATCAGAACCGGTTTGTCCCTAAGTAATGTCTCCGCTTGACGTAAGCCGTTGTATATGGCCCTCAACTCCAGGACGTTGATGTGGAGACAAGTCTCTAGAGTTGACCAGAGACCTTGGAAATTTCATCCCAGTGTGACTGCTCCCCAACCTCGGAGGCTTGCGTCCGTGGTCACCAGGATCCAGTCCTGAATGCCGAACCTGCGGCCTTCCAGGAGGTGAGCACTGTGCAGCCACCACAGGAGAGATATCCTGGCTCTGGGATACAGGGTGATCCATTGATGCATTTATAAATGAGACCCGGACCATTTGTCCAGTAGGTCCCATTGAAAAGTCCTCGCATGGAACCTGCCGAAGGGGATGGCCTCGCACGATGCCACCATCTTCCCCAGGACACGTGTGCAGTGAAGCACTGAAACCTTTTTTGGCTGTAATAGGTTCCTGACCAAAGCTATGAGCTCCTGAGCCTTTTCCATCGGAAGAAAAATGAACGTTATGGTAAGAACTTACCGTTGATAACGTGATTTCTCTTATGTCCACAGGTATCCACAGGATAACATTGGGATATTGTCGAGCGACAGCTAAAATGGCACCAACACGGTCACGAGCTTTCTGGCCTCCCAGGATGCATTGGGGCCTCCACTATATAGTCCCGCCCACTGACTCAGTCAGATCAGTTCTTTCCACAGCGATTTTAGGCAGGAACATTAGGTAGAGACCTGTACAGGCTATAAGAACACTCATGCACACCCTTCCATACAAGAAGGAAGAGGTTTAGTGATTGTCTAGATCCTCAAATCAGGTGCGTCAGGGTGGGATCCCTGTGGATACCTGTGGACATAAGAGAAATCACGTTAACAACGGTAAGTTCTTACCATAACGTTAATTTCTCTGGCTGGGTCCACAGGATAACATTGGGATTCCCAAAGCCATTTTAGTGGTGGGGACGCTGCTGATTGCACAGGAGGACCTTTCGCCCGAAGTCTGCGTCATGAGACGCAAAAGTATCCAAGGCATAATGTCTGATGAATGTGTTTATGGAAGACCACGTGGCTGCCTTACATATCTGTTCTGCTGATGCACCCTGTTGTGCTGCCCAAGAAGGACCTACCTTACGTGTAGAGTGTGCAGAGACATTAGCCGGAATAGGGAGATCTGCATGAGAATAAGCTTCTGATATTACCATTCGGAGCCATCTCGCCAGCGTCTGTTTACTAGCAGGCCATCCTCTTCTATGGAATCCGTAGAGGATGAAGAGGGAATCTGTTTTCCTGATGGCACTAGTACGATCTATGTAGATTTTTAAAGCCCGGACCACGTCCAGCGACGCTTCTCCCGCAGATAGTCCCGATACCTGAAAAGCTGGGACTACAATCTCTTCATTCAGGTGAAACTTTGATACCACCTTTGGAAGATAACTAGATCTCGTTCTGAGAACTGCTCTGTCTGGAAAAATTTTTAGAAAAGGAGACTTACAAAATAATGCTCCTAAATCTGACACTCTTCTGGCTGACGCCATTGCCAGCAAAAAAAAGAACTTTAACCGTTAACCACTTAAGATCTGCTCTCTCAAGTGGTTCAAACAAAGGACCCTGGAGAAATTTTAGAACTAAATTCAAATCCCAGGGGAGTTGCAGGAGGAACAAATGGAGGTTGAATATGTACTACTCCTTGGAAAAACATATGTACATCCTGTAGGTCAGCAATCTTCTGCTGAAACCATACAGTCAACGCTGAGACTTGCACCCTCAAGGAAGCAACCTTCAACCCTTTATCCAATCCTGCCTGAAGGAAATCCAAAATCCTAGCTACTTTAAAAGATCTCGGATTGTAATTTTTTCCAGTACACCAGTGAATATAGGCTTGCCATATTCTATAATACACACGAGCCGAAGAAGGCTTTCTTGCTCTAAGCATGGTTTCGATTACTTGTTTCGAAAAACCTTTAGCCTCTAGGATAGAGGTTTCAACAGCCACGCCGTCAAAGATAGACGGTCCAGACGACTGTGACAACAAGGACCCTGCATTAATAGATCTGGACGTTGAGGGAGCAGTATCGGTGCTTCCACGGACATTCTCAACAGATCTGTGTACCAATGCCTTCTTGGCCAAGCTGGAGCTATTAGAATGATTGCTCCTTTTGCCTGTTTTATCTTTCTCACTACTCTGGGTAACAGAGATATTGGAGGGAACAGATATGCCAGCTGAAAACTCCATTCTACTGACAGTGCGTCTACCAGGACCGCTCCTGGGTCCCTTGTTCTTGATCCGTACCTCAGAACTTTGTTGTTTAGATGAGACGCCATAAGGTCTATCTCCGGTAGACCCCATCTGTTCACCAGTGTCTGAAACACTTCTGGGTGTAGTGCCCATTCGGTTTCCTGAATGGTGTGCCGACTGAGAAAATCCGCTTCCCAATTTAGTACACCCGGGACAAATACTGCTGACAATGCCGGGAGATGGAGTTCCGCCCATTTTAAAATGGAAGTTACTTCCTCCATCAGACTCTTGCTGAGAGTTCCTCCTTGATGATTGAGGTATGCTACTGCCGTCGCATTGTCAGAGCGGATCTGGACTGGTCTTCCTTGTAGATTGTCCTTTGCCTGAACTAGGGCCAAGTAAATGGCTCTTATTTCTAACAGATTTATCGGCAGGCGACTTTCCCTTGCGGTCCATTTTCCCTGGAACCATAGGCTTCCGAGTACCGCCCCCCAGCCTTGCAGGCTGGCATCTGTCGTCAGGACTTGCCACTCTTATCCAAAAGGGTCTCCCCTTGTTTAAATGGTCTGTCTGTAGCCACCATGCTAGAGACCTTTTTAAATTTACTGGAATCTTTATCATCTGTTTCTTTATAGTTTGATGATTTCCGTTCCATTTGGTCAAAATGAGATGCTGCAACGGTCTGGAGTGGAATTGCGCATATTCCACCATGTCGAACGTTGATACCATCAGACCCAACAGTCACATTGCTGCATGGACTGACATTGTCTGGGCTTGCAACGCTTCCTGAGCCATAACCTGCACCTTGACTATTTATTTCTCTGGTAAGAGAACTTTCTGTAGGTCTGAATCCAGTATGGCCCCCAAATGAACCATCCGCTGTGACGGATTCAGGGACGACTTCTCCCAATTTATGAGCCACCCGTGTCTCTGTAAACAAACTATCATCTGTTGGAGATGGCTCAACAGTAAATCTTGCGACTGTGCTAAGATTAACAGGTCATCTACTGTAGGTATGGGAATATTCTTATTCCTTGTTTGCGCAGACAAGCTGCCATAACCACCATGATCTTGGTAAACACCCTCGGTGCTGTAGCTAGCCCGAAAGGCAGAGCTTGGAACTGGAAATGTTCCTGGAGGATGGCAAACCTGAGGTAACACTGATGTGACAGTGCTATGGGCACATGTAGGTAAGCATCCCGTACATCCAGAGATACCATGTAGTCTCCCGGTTCCATAGCCAACATTATGGAGCGTAACGTCTCCATGTGGAACTTCGGGATCCATATGTAGTTGTTCAACATCTTCAGATTTAGAATTGGTTGATAAGACCCATTTGGTTTCTGGATTAGAAACAGATTGGAGTAATACCCCTGTCCCTTTTGTGATGGAGGTACTGGGACAATCACACCTGACTGCAGTAATTTTTGGACTGCTGCTTGCAGGGCATTGGCCTTCGACTCTATACGAGACGGGCTGGTGCAAAAAAATCTTTGAGGAGGCTGCCTCCTGAATGGGAACCCATACCCGAGATACTACCTTCTGCACCCAGTCATCTGTTGTTGACTGTTGCCATATGTGTGCAAATTGCAGGAGTCGGCCCCCAACCCTGGAATCCTCCAGGCGGAGGCCCATCTCTTCAGGCTGAGGGTTTCTGTTCAGGTTTGGAAGCTGGCTTTTTGCTAGCCCACTGCTTCCTACCCCTGGATTTAAACTGGGGTTGTTTAGGCTCTTTAGCTTTCGCTTTGCCAGCGAAATGAGCGAAATTTTAAACCCTTGGACTTAGGGTTATAGGTAGCCGGAAATCTGACCTTTTTCGATTCAGCCTCTGATTATAGGATATCCGATAAAGGTTTTCCAAATAATATATTACCCACGAAAGGCAATGCTTCCAATTCTTTCTTGGACTCCGCATCTGCCTTCCAGGTCCGTAGCCAAACTGCTCTGCGAGCGACTACTGCCAGGGCTGAAGCTTTAGAAGTAACACTGCCTACATCAATAGCTGCTTCTTCTAAATACTGGGCAGATTGTCTTAAACGGCAAAGACGATCCTCTTGCTCCCTAGGAGAGGGGATGTCATTCTCTAGTTCCTCTATCCATTCGCCCATTGCCTTTGCTACTCAGGCCGAAGCCATAGCAGGTCTTACCACTGCACCTACAAGAGAAAAAATATTTTTCAATAGGCTCTCTACCCTTCTGTCTGTGACATCATTCAAAGAGGTAGATGACAGTGGTAAAGCAGATTTATGCACGAGTCGCAGAACATGTGCATCTACTTTTGAAAGGAACTTCTCTCTTTGAACAATCTCCAGCAGGAAATGGATAATAAGAATCCCATCTCTTAGGAATCTTATACTTTTTACAGGTTGAGTATCCCATATCCAAATATTCCGAAATACGGAATATTCCGAAATACGGACTTTTTTGAGTGAGAGTGAGATAGTGAAATCTTTGTTTTTTTTATGGCTCAATGTACACAAACTTTGTTTAATACACAAAGTTATTAAAAATATTGTATTAAATGACCTTCAGGCTGTGTATAAGGTGTATATGAAACATAAATGAATTGTGTGAATGTACACACACTTTGTTTAATGCACAAAGTTATAAAAAATATTGGCCATAATTACCTTCAGGCTGTATGTACAAGGTGTATATGAAACAAATGCATTCTGTGCTTAGACTTAGGTCCCATCACCATGATTTCTCATTATGGTATGCAATTATTCCAAAATACGGAAAAATCCCATATCCAAAATACCTCTGGTCCCAAGCATTTTGGATAAGGGATACTCAACCTGTACTGGGCGCTGCCCAAGACTCATCCATCATTTCCGTCAACTCATCTGACGCTGGAAATTCAGCTTTCACTGACTTTGTTCGTTTGAATACAGGTGCTTTTGCTTTTAACGCTGTCTTGGCTGGTTCTTCCAGAGAAAACACAGCCTTCACTGCATTAATGAGTTCAGCTACATCTTCTGAACTAAAGCTCTGCGACTGATCATCATACGGAGTTGAATCTATTGTTTCCGCATCATCATCCGATGTATCATCTTGTGTAGTCTGCCATACAGACGTATCTGTCTTAGTCTTACCTGCCCCTTGGTTACTTGTAGAAGCTACTGGAACCAAACCATAGGAAGGGAGCTGCATGTATAGGATCATAGTGTAACCTAACCCTTGAGGTGGTGCTACCGGAGCTAACCTGTCCGCTATTAAAGCAGAGTCTTTGCGAACATATTCCATGGTGGCTCTACTGGAGGTTGAACTAACTCCTGTTTTTTACTTCGCTGAAAAGCGAAATAGTTTGCACACAAACCCTCATAAGTGACCAATTGATTCATATCAATTACCCCTGACTTACAAGATAAGCATGTTAGGGCTATGGGAGTGCTTGACAAATTCTCCTCATCACTTTTGCCGCTCACAGACATTTTATCTGATATTGACTACACAATTTTGTGACTGAAAAACACCCTATAATCAGTATATAGAGGTGAAATCAATCTGACCACAGTGCACCTGATTTGAGGGTCAGAACAGGACTGACATTACACAGAAAAGTCAGCACACATACTAGCGGTCAGTCACATAGACATTGTCATATGAGAATACAACTTCCATAATAACTTAAACATAAGGAGAAAAATTGTACTACTGTTTTAACTGGTTCTAATTTCAACATAACATGCAGAAAACACAGTAATATACAGGTCTCATATACAATAGGTACTAAAAAAAATAAGAATTTACTTACCGATAATTCTATTTCTCATAGTCCGTAGTGGATGCTGGGGATTCCGAAAGGACCATGGGGAATAGCGGCTCCGCAGGAGACTGGGCACAAAGTAAAAGCTTTAGGACTAGCTGGTGTGCACTGGCTCCTCCCCCCATGACCCCCCTCCAAGCCTCAGTTAGGATACTGTGCCCGGACGAGCGTACACAATAAGGAAGGATTTTGAATCCCGGGTAAGACTCATACCAGCCACACCAATCACACCGTACAACTTGTGATCTGAACCCAGTTAACAGCATGATAACAGAAGGAGCCTCTGAAAAGATGGCTCACAACAACAATAACCCAATTTTTGGAACAATAACTATGTACAAGTAATGCAGACAATCCGCACTTGGGATGGGCGCCCAGCATCCACTACGGACTATGAGAAATAGAATTATCGGTAAGTAAATTCTTATTTTCTCTAACGTCCTAGTGGATGCTGGGGACTCCGAAAGGACAATGGGGATTATACCAAAGCTCCCAAACGGGCGGGAGAGTGCGGATGACTCTGCAGCACCGAATGAGAGAACTCCAGGTCCTCCTCAGCCAGGGTATCAAATTTGTAGAATTTAGCAAACGTGTTTGCCCCTGACCAAGTAGCTGCTCGGCAAAGTTGTAAAGCCGAGACCCCTCGGGCAGCCGCCCAAGATGAGCCCACTTTCCGTGTGGAATGGGCTTTTACAGATTTTGGCTGTGGCAGGCCCGCCACAGAATGTGCAAGCTGAATTGTACTACAAATCCAACGAGCAATCGTCTGCTTAGAAGCAGGAGCACCCAGCTTGTTGGGTGCATACAGGATAAACAGCGAATCAGATTTCCTGACTCCAGCCGTCCTGGAAACATATTTTCAGGGCCCTGACTACGTCCAGCAACTTGGAATCCTCCAAGTCCCTAGTAGCCGCAGGCACCACAATAGGCTGGTTTAAGTGAAATGCTGAAACCACCTTAGGGAGAAATTGAGGACGAGTCCTCAATTCTGCCCTGTCCGTATGAAAAATTAGGTAAGGGCTTTTATAGGATAAAGCCGCCAATTCTGAGACACGCCTGGCTGAAGCCAGGGCTAACAGCATTACCACTTTCCATGTGAGATATTTTAAGTCCACAGTGGTGAGTGGTTCAAACCAATGTGATTTTAGGAATCCCAAAACTACATTGAGATCCCAAGGTGCCACTGGAGGCACAAAAGGAGGCTGTATATGCAGTACTCCCTTGACAAACGTCTGAACTTCAGGAACAGAAGCTAGTTCTTTTTGGAAGAATATTGACAGGGCCGAAATTTGAACCTTAATGGACCCTAATTTGAGGCCCATAGACAGTCCTGTTTGCAGGAAATGCAGGAAATGACCCAATTGAAATTCCTCTGTAGGGGCCTTCCTGGCCTCGCACCACGCAACATATTTTCGCCAATTACGGTGATAATGTTGTATGGTTACATCCTTCCTGGCTTTGATCAGGGTAGGGATGACTTCATCCGGAATGCCTTTTTCCTTCAGGATCCGGCGTTCAACCGCCATGCCGTCAAACGCAGCCGCGGTAAGTCTTGGAACAGACATGGTCCCTGCTGGAGCAGGTCCTTTCTTAGAGGTAGAGGCCACGGGTCTTCCGTGAGCATCTCTTGAATTTCCGGGTACCAAGTCCTTCTTGGCCAATCCGGAGCCACGAGTATAGTCTTTACTCCTCTCCTTCTTATGATTCTCAGTACTTTTGGTATGAGAGGAAGAGGAGGGAACACATACACTGACTGGTACACCCACAGTGTTACCAGAGCGTCCACAGCTATTGCCTGAGGGTCCCTTGACCTGGCGCAATATCTGTGACATGCAAATAATGGGTACAACAGAGTGCGCTAGTGGGCTAGATGGTTCCCAAATGTGAAGATATCGTAATCCTTTATACAAAATAAAAAGGTGATATAATTCCCATAAAAGAGGAATCAAAATACTTCCCTTACTACTTCATCAAAATGCTCAAAGTTTTCCAACGGATTCCATATGCAAAGGAAACAACAAAATGGCATATAGTGTAGTAGGTATATACAGTACAAGGATATTTAATGACAAAACTTTTCATAAAATTTCAGCGTGTGATAAAACACTTATACACACAAACAAAATATAAAATGGATAAGTAAGAAATACACCCAAATGGAGGGTGATGTTTAGGGTGGAGGATTACCAGATAGTAGCGAAAATCAGGCCTTAAGATGTAGTGATAGGGTGTTTGGCTCCGGAACCTCGTTCCCTTGACCGTATTCCCCTTCTGTCTGGTTCTCCTTTTCCCCAATTAGATAAAGGTAGACACTCCACTCTCCAGCTGCAACGCGTTTCGGGGTATTCCCTTCCTCAGGCAGTGAGGGTGGAGTGTGGTGGACTTCCTTTTAAGCTCCCTTCCGTGATTACTTCCAGGTTAAAGGTCAAATTCATTTTTTAAAACATTATTAAAACTTTCCACAATACATATTATTATATTACTTAAGAACTATTTCCATTATCATCCAATTTATAATCAAACTGTTTAAAATTTAGTCGTAAATTAATGAAATTATTAAATTTTATATGTACATTGACCGGAAGTGATCATTATACAACTTCCGGTATCGACCTCCCAAAGATGATCCGCAAACATCTTTTAATATCATGACAAAACAAACTTCAATAATATCCGGGCTCCTTGATCATTCATCTATATGATGCCAGGAGTCTGTAGTGTTGTGTCCACACCCGGCGTTGTATCCGCACCTGGCGTCGTTTCCTCGTGGAACGCATTTGGAACGCATCACTGACTTCCTGTTAACTTGCGATGACGTATTTCCGCTTCCGTTCGGGGCCGTTAATAGCATGTAATCTCCCCATATTAAGTCTGGATTTTGCAGTCATATTATTAACACAATTTATATAAAAACTTATACTATTAGTCCTGCATGTATACATATATGGAAGTATACATATATGGAACGCATTCTGGAACGCATAATAAGTATCCAGTCACTTCCGGTGATGCGTTTCCTGTTTAGTCCTGCTGCTTCCATATTATTTGTTGGCAACAAATTCTTAACACGATAATGCCTACAATTGAAACAACCAATATTGAGTCAATTAGATTGTGATGGAGTTACTAAATAAAATTTGTATATATAAAGCACTAAGTAGATATAATATAGAAACATGTATATAAAATCGTGAACTATAGTGGGGAGACAGCTTAAAGGAACCACTTTAATTCAAAGTCTGCGTTCAGACCTTGCGGCATGAGGCTCTTTACTTTATGTATCCACCTCATTTCGCTCTTGGCCAAGCGTGTAGCTTCATCCCTTTGTTTCCAATTGTTCTTGATGTTTTCAATCGCCAAGAAGCGAATGATATTTTTGGTCGAACAGTTGTGCTTCTCTTTAAAATGATTAGAGAGTGAATGTGTCGTCAGACCCTTTTTTATATTTCGTATATGTTCACTGAGCTGGGTTTTTAAGGCTCTACTTGTTCTCCCAATATACACAAGATGACAACTGCATTCTATAAGGTATACCACATTCGTGGTGTGACAAGTCATAAATTGATTTAATTTGTAATTATTTTCATTTACTGTAAAATCTTCATATTTTGATTTCTCCATCTTGATCTCCCTACATGCTTGACATGTTCCACATCTGTAGAATCCTTTATTCCTTATAGGATGCTGATCTTGATAGGGCAAAGCACTTCTGATCAGTTTGTTTTTAAGGTTGGGAGCCTTCCTATAGATGAATTTAGGCATTTTTGGAATTACTTCTTTCAATATTGGGTCCTTTAATAATAAATGCCAATGTTTCCGCATGATGGATTCCATTTTCTTGTGTTTGTGGCTATATTGTGTAATGAACGCAAACTGTGCTTTTTCATTATTTCCTTTCTTGTTCTTGGAATTTTCCAGTAGTTCAACTCGATCTCGATTAAGTGCGTCTTCCTTAAACTTTTCTAGTTTCTCTTTATTGTAACCTTTCTGTTCAAAGCCCTTCTTCATGACGTCAATTTGATCTTCGCAGGTTTTTATATTGCTACAATTGCGTCTAAGTCTGAGAAACTGACTCTTGGGAACACTTGAGAGCCAGTTGGCATGATGTTCGCTTGTCACGGCTATATAATTATTTGCGTCAGTTGGCTTCTTGAAACATTTAGTTTCGATCTTTCCATTTTCTACATAGAGAGTAAGATCAAGAAAATCAATTTCTGTTTGGCTCGTTTTAACAATTAATTTCATATTGAGATCGTTGGAATTAAGATTTTCTGAAAAGCAGTCTAAATCAGTTTTGTTCCCTTTCCAAAAAAAGATTATATCATCTATATATCGATGCCAAAAGGGGAGATCTTTACCGAAAGCTTCATTTGTTTTGATGTTCTTTTCTTCCCAATATGACATATAAAGGTTAGCAAAACTTGGTGCAAATTTTGTCCCCATTGCAGTCCCAACTAATTGATTGTAGTAAGTGCCGTCAAAATAAAAATAATTATTCTTCAGTATAAATTCTATACCTTCCAGCAAAAATGCCTTCTTATCTTCTGAATAATCAGTTCTTTCCAAATAATACCTAACTGCTTCTAGTCCTTTGTCGTGCGGTATGTTGGTATATAATGCTTCCACGTCTGCAGTTGCCATCCACATCTCATGCGACCATTCCAAAGTGTTGATCTTCCTTAGTATATCTGTTGTGTCTTTAAGATGGAATTCTGTTTTAACCACCATCGGTTGTAAGTGTGCATCTATAAATTCCGATAGGTTCGCAGTAAAACTTCCTATCCCTGCTATAATTGGTCTACCTGGGGGCTTTATAGGATTCTTATGCAATTTTGGTAGTATATATATGGTGGGAATTGCAGGATCTGTAACATTAAGATATTCAAATTCCTTCTCCGTAATGGTTTTTTTATCTAAATGTGTTTTCAGGAGCTGATTGAGACTGTTTTTCATTCTTGTTGTTGGATCATTCCTTAGTTTGGAATAGGTCTTCCCATCATTTAATAGGCGATACACTTCCTTGATGTAATCTTCTTTATTCAAAATGGCAACCCCCCCCCTTTATCGCAGGGTTTGATAATGATGGTCTCATCTTTCTGTAGAGACTTAAGTGCGATTCGTTCTTTTCTTGTAAGATTCCATTTCTTTGTCTTTATTTTATCCAATTTTTCCATGTCTTCAAGTATTGATTTCTGGAAGCTATCTATTAAGCTACCCTTTAAATGCTTTGGGTAAAATGTGGATCTCTTCTTAAATGATCTTCCCGAGGGATCCTCTGTTCCTTGTTCGTTTTGGTCTCTAGTTAGGAAGAATTTTTTAACTAAGTTTTCTTATGAATTTTTCAATGTCTATGAAGACATCGAAAGAGGAGGTCTTATTGGTAGGTGCATATTTAAGACCTTTAAGGAGTAGTTTTTCTTCTGTACTAGTATGAGTCTTGTTACTTAGATTGAATATTTTCCCTTGTGTAGTTTCCTTGGTCATATTACTCATAGTGGTGGAGATAGCCTTATTCTTTTTCTTTCTCTTTCTCTTTTTATCCTGACCTCCTCTTTTTCCTCGTCTTCTTTTGATTAGAACCTTCGATGCTGGCGTCTTGCCCGAAAAGGGGTAGCATCTTCTTGTCTCCAATACTCAGTTCTTGTGTTCATCTATTTTCGTAGTTGTTCCTGGGGTATTTATTCCAATTATTCCCATATTTCTGTTGTTTGTAAGAATAGTCTGTATTCCAATACGGACTTCTATTTCTTGCATATTGGAACTTCCGATTCATGAAATATCTATCCCCTCTCCTCTCAGTTCTTCTTGGGGGTGTGAGGTGAGTATCTCTTCTTCTCCCTCTTTCCTGGACATGATGGAATGATTCTTCCCTTTCCGGCATGATTTCCTTATAATCTTGTTCTAATCTTGTATTCTCAGATTCTTTAAACCGTCTCTCCCTTATGGGTGATTTTTTTGAATTATAAGGTTTGGACCGATATCCAGGACTCATGGATCCATTTTTTCTTCTAAAATGCGGACAGTCTTCCTTATGAGATATTATTCTGTTGGGACTCAGAATAATCGGTTCATCCTCTTCTATCACTGAACACATAGAAACCGAGGTGTTGTCTTCTTTCATATGTCTAAATGGGTCTTTTCCTTCATTCTTGTAGTAATCATGATCCCTTTTTAATTTTTTCTGTTTTTTTAGGGTAATTTCCTTGGTGCTACTATTGATTCTCTGTTGGATTTCTTTTTGTATTCTTGTAATTCTTGAAATGGTTCAATCTGTGTTTGAATCACAGAAATTTGTTCTTTGATGGATTTGAGTTTCTCTTTACGTTCCTTCATGATTAATTCTATAAGAGTGAAGGAGCATATTTCTAATGTGCGCATCCATTCATCCTTAAATTTCTCGCTACTTTCTTCAAATGAGGGTAATTTTTTAATTCTTAACCCTTTCGGAATTATTTGATCTGACACATATTTTTCCAACGTTGCGCATTCCCACCAGATACGATTTTCTTTTAGAAGTAATTTTTCCAGTGATTCCATCTTCAAATGTAAGTCTCCATCTTCAATTTCTGATGTTGTTTTTAGGAACACTTCCTTGTATTTTTCCTCTCTGTTTTTTAAATGAGAGAACATGCTGTCGCCCTTAAGCTCTATAATGTGTAGGGAAAATGGGTACTAACGTGGTATAGATATATTTACAGAGCCTTATTAGCTCTGTAAAAGGTTCAAAGGGGTGCTGCTTAATAGGGGTTCACTTGGCGCCTTATTAGCTCTGTAAAAGGTTCAAAGGGGTGCTGCTTAATAGGGGTTCACTTGGCGCCTTATTAGCTCTGTAAAAGGTTCAAAGGGGTGCTGCTTAATAGGGGTTCACTTGGCGCAATATCTGTCCAGTTTTTTGTTGAGGCGGGACGCCATCATGTCCACCTTTGGTTTTTCCCAACGGTTCACAATCATGTGGAAGACTTCTGGGTGAAGTCCCCACTCCCCCGGGTGAAGATCGTGTCTGCTGAGGAAGTCTGCTTCCCAGTTGTCCACTCCCGGAATGAACACTGCTGACAGTGCGATCACATGATTCTCCGCCCAGCGAAGAATCCTTGCCACTTCCATCATTGCCCTCCTGCTTCTTGTGCCGCCCTGTCTGTTTACGTGGGCGACTGCCGTGATGTTGTCCGACTGGATCAACACCGGCTGACCCTGAAGCAGAGGTCTTGCCTGACTTAGGGCATTGTAAATGGCCCTTAGTTCCAGGATATTTATGTGAAGTGACGTTTCCATGCTTGACCACAAGCCCTGGAAATTTCTTCCCTGTGTGACTGCTCCCCAGCCTCTCAGGCTGGCATCCGTGGTCACCAGGACCCAATCCTGAATGCCGAATCTGCGGCCCTCTAGGAGATGAGCACTCTGTAACCACCACAGGAGAGACACCCTTGTCCTTGGAGACAGGGTTATCCGCTGATGCATTTGAAGATGCGATCCGGACCATTTGTCCAGCAGATCCCACTGAAAAGTTCTTGCATGGAATCTGCCGAATGGAATCGCTTCGTAAGAAGCCACCATCTTTCCCAGGACCCTTGTGCATTGATGTACTGACACTTGGCCTGGTCTTAGGAGGTTCCTGACTAGGTCGGATAACTCCTTGGCTTTCTCCTCCGGGAGAAACACCTTTTTCTGTACTGTGTCCAGAATCATCCCTAGGAACAGCAGACGTATCGTCGGAATCAGCTGCGATTTTGGAATATTTAGAATCCATCCGTGCTGTCGTAGTACTACTTGAGATAGTGCTACTCCGACCTCTAACTGTTCTCTGGACCTTGCCCTTATCAGGAGATCATCCAAGTAAGGGATAATTAAGACGCCTTTTCTTCGAAGAAGAATCATTTCGGCCATTACCTTGGTAAAGACCCGGGGTGCCGTGGACAATCCAAACGGCAGCGTCTGAAACTGATAGTGACAGTTCTGTACCACAAACCTGAGGTACCCTTGGTGAGAAGGGCAAATTGGGACATGGAGGTAAGCATCCTTGATGTCCAGAGACACCATATAGTCCCCTTCTTCCAGGTTCGCTATCACTGCTCTGAGTGACTCCATCTTGAACTTGAACCTTTTTATGTAAGTGTTCAAGGATTTCAGATTTAAAATGGGTCTCACCGAGCCGTCCGGCTTCGGTACCACAAACAGCGTGGAATAATACCCCTTTCCCTGTTGTAGGAGGGGTACCTTGATTATCACCTGCTGGGAATACAGCTTGTGAATGGCTTCCAATACCGCCTCCCTGTCGGGGGGAGACGTTGGTAAAGCAGACTTCAGGAACCGGCGAGGGGGAGACGTCTCGAATTACAATTTGTACCCCTGAGATACTACCTGCAGGATCCAGGGGTCCACTTGCGAGTGAGCCCACTGCGCGCTGAAATTCTTGAGACGGGCCCCCACCGTGCCTGAGTCCGCTTGTAAGGCCCCAGCGTCATGCTGAGGACTTGGCAGAAGCGGGGGAGGGCTTCTGTTCGTGGGAAGAGGCTGTTTGCTGCAGTCTTTTTCCCCTTCCTCTGCCCCGGGGCAGATATGAGTGGCCTTTTGCCCGCTTGCCCTTATGGGGACGAAAGGACTGAGCCTGAAAAGACGGTATCTTTTTCTGCTGCGAAGTGACTTGGGGTAAAAAGGTGGATTTTCCAGCCGTTGCCGTGGCCACCAGGTCCGATAGACCGACCCCAAATAACTCCTCCCTTTTATACGGCAATACTTCCATATGCCGTTTGGAATCCGCATCCCCTGACCACTGTCGCGTCCATAATCCTCTTCTGGCAGAAATGGACATCGCACTTACTCTTGATGCCAGAGTGCAAATATCCCTCTGTGCATCTCGCATATATAGAAATGCATCCTTTAAATGCTCTATAGTCAATAATATATTGTCCCTGTCCAGGGTATCAATATTTTCAGTCAGGGAATCCGACCAAGCCACCCCAGCGCACTGCACATCCAGGCTGAGGCGATTGCTGGTCGCAGTATAATACCAGTATGTGTGTATATACTTTTAAGGATATTTTCCAGCTTCCTATCAGCTGGTTCCTTGAGGGCGGCCGTATCAGGAGACGGTAACGCCACTTGTTTTGATAAGCGTGTGAGCGCCTTATCTACGCTAGGGGGTGTTTCCCAACGCGCCCTAACCTCTGGCGGGAAAGGGTATAATGCCAATAATTTTTTAGAAATTAGCAGTTTATCGGGGGAAACCCACGCTTCATCACACACCTCATTTAATTCATCTGATTCAGGAAAAACTACGGGTAGTTTTTTCACACCCCACATAATACCCTTTTTTGTGGTACTTGTAGTATCAGAAATGTTCAAAACCTCCTTCATTGCCGTGATCATGTAACGTGTGGCCCTACTGGAAAATACGTTTGTTTCCTCACCGTCGACACTGGAGTCAGTGTCCGTATCGACCTGAGGTAACGGGCGTTTTATAGCCCCTGACGGTGTTTGAGACGCCTGTACAGGTATTAACTGATTTGCCGGCTGTCTCATGTCGTCAACAGTCTTTTGTAAAGTGCCGACACTATCACGTAATTCTTTCCATAAGACCATCCAGTCAGGTGTCGACTCCCTAGGGGGTGACATCACTAACACAGGCAATTGCTCCGCCTCCACACCATTTTCCTCCTCATACATGTCGACACAGCGTACCGACACAGCACACACACAGGGAATGCTCTGACAGAGGACAGGACCCCACTAGCCCTTTGGGGAGACAGAGGGAGAGTTTGCCAGCACACACCAGAGCGCTATATATATATATATATATATAGGGATAACCTTATATAAGTGTTTTTCCCTAATATAGCTGCTGTATATATTAATATGCCAATTTAGTGCCCCCCCGCTCTTGTTTTACCCTGTTTAGTGCAGGACTGCAGGGGAGAGTCAGGGAGCCTTCCTCCAACGGAGCTGTGAGAAAAAAATGGCGCTTGTGTGCTGAGGAGATAGGCTCCGCCCCTTTTTCGGCGGCCTTTCTCCCGCTTTTTTGTGGAAAACTGGCAGGGGTTAAATACATCCATATAGCCCAGGAGCTATATGTGATGTATTTTTAGCCATTTAAGGTATTTTCATTGCGTCCCAGGGCGCCCCCCCCCAGCGCCCTGCACCCTCAGTGACCGGAGTGTGAAGTGTGCTGAGAGCAATGGCGCACAGCTGCGGTGCTGTGCGCTACCTTATTGAAGACAGGACGTCTTCTGCCGCCGATTTTCCGGACCTCTTCACTCTTCTGGCTCTGTAAGGGGGCCGGCGGCGCGGCTCCGGGACCCATCCATGGCTGGGCCTGTGATCGTCCCTCTGGAGCTAATGTCCAGTAGCCTAAGAAGCCCAATCCACTCTGCACGCAGGTGAGTTCGCTTCTTCTCCCCTTAGTCCCTCGATGCAGTGAGCCTGTTGCCAGCAGGTCTCACTGAAAATAAAAAAACCTATTTAAACTTTTACTCTAAGCAGCTCAGGAGAGCCACCTAGATTGCACCCTTCTCGTTCGGGCACAAAATCTTAACTGAGGCTTGGAGGGGGGTCATGGGGGGAGGAGCCAGTGCACACCAGCTAGTCCTAAAGCTTTTACTTTGTGCCCAGTCTCCTGCGGAGCCGCTATTCCCCATGGTCCTTTCGGAGTCCCCAGCATCCACTAGGACGTTAGAGAAATTAACAATGCATACTAAGAAGTAGAGAGAATTTTTAGTACTGTATACCCTGCCTCCAGAGAGCGGGATACAGGGAGACTCACCACACTTCCATATCCAAGCAAAGACGCTCGTAAGACGCCGAGTGGATTCAGACGCTACTGGTGTACACTGCCGCTCTTGGTAACGGATATCGGACACGGACGCTCACCAACGGACACGGACGCTGAGCGACTCCACGTGCATGCAGACACTAAAGGCCTGCGACTGTCTGGGCGGGTTTATATCCAGTGTACACAACCGCAGCGTACCCTCGTGGTAGCGTCTGAGCCAGAAGTGAGGTCATTCAGTTCATGAAACGAGAGACACGCGGGAACTGGCCATGAACTCGGAGGAGGGGCGGCCAGGAGAGCACCTGAAACCCCCTGTTTACTTAAACTCCCAGGATCGTGGCCTCTACCTAGTCCTGGCGCCTGTGATCCCCGGAGCGTAGCGCTGTCACACTCGAGATGTTCGGCGCATCAACACACTGTAGTCTCCACCAAATCAGTGTAGCTGTGTCCTGACCCCTACAGTAAGAGGAAGTCCATAGACTCACCGTCTCCCCATGCTCCAGCCACAGCCTGGTTACGTCTGCTGGACCTGCTAGAACATCCGACACAGACGCCCGTCGAGACAGCACTGTACCGCGGAGGTAAGCGTTGTTGCGACCCGGTGGGGAGTTGTTGGAGCGACTCTTTCTAATATGCGTTTAAGACGCTGTTAAGAGAAGTCGCTCAAAAACCAAAACAGTAAGTCTATAAAAATAAATTAATGAAAACTTAAGGCTGCTTTCACAGCAGCCCTGTGACCATGCGGCTTCCTGCCGCACCAAGCAAAAAAACTGATCTGACTGAGTCAGTGGGCGGGACTATATAGTGGAGGCCCCAATGCATCCTGGGAGGCCAGAAAGCTCGTGACCGTGTTGGTGCCATTATCGCTGTCGCTCGACAATATCCCAATGTTATCCTGTGGATAATCCTGTGGACCCAGCCAGAGAAACCTTTTTCTGTTCTGTGTCCAGAATCAGGCCCAAAAACGCGTTGTAGGAACCAGTTGGGACTTCGGAATATTGAGAATCCAGCCGTGCTGTTGCAACGTCCTCACAGACCGTGACACGCTGTCCAGTAACTTCTCTCGAGATCTCGCCTTTATGAGGAGATCATCCAAGTATGGGATAATTGTGACACCCTGCTTGCACAGGAGCACCATCATTTCCGCCATTAGCTTGCTGAAAATTCTCGGGGCCGTGGAAAGCCTAACCGGCAACGTCTGAAATTGGTAATGACAGTCCTGTACCGCAAATCTCAGGAACGCCTGGTGAGGAAGAAAAATCGGAACATGAAGGTTAGCATCCTTTATGTCCAGGGAAACCATCCAACCCCCCCCCCCCCCCCTGCAGGCTGACGATGACCGCTCTGAGCGTTTCCATCCTGAACTTGAACTTTTTCAAGTACTGGTTCAGGGATTTTCAGATTCAAAATGGGTCTGACCGAACTGTCCAGTTTCGGAACCACAAACAGGGTTGAGTAATACCCCTTTCCTTGCTGGAGAAGAGGAACCTTGACTATCACCTGTTGCAGATACAATTTTTGAATTGCAGTTAACACTAACTCCCTTTCTGACGGAGAAGCTGGCAGAGCCGATTTGAAAAACCGGGCAGGAGGCATCTCTTCGAATTCCAGCCTGTATCCCTGAGAAACAAATCTCTATTGCCCAGGGATCCACCTGTGAGTGAACCCAGATGTGGCTGAAAAATCGAAGATGTGCCCCCACTTGAGCTGACCCCCCCCCCCCTACGGAAGCCCCAGCATCATGCGGTGGATTTTTCCGACGTAGGGGAGGACTACTGCTCCTGGGAACTAGCTGTGTGCAGCTTTTTTCCCCTTGCCTTTACCTCTGGCAAGAAAGGACGATCCCCGTACCTTTTTGCTTTTATCTGAACGAAAGGACTTCATTTGGTAATGAGGTGCCTTCTTAGTATGTTGTGGGGGAACATAAGGTAAAAAATTTCGATTGACCAGCCGTAGCAGTAGAGACAAGGTCAGAGAGGGAGAAGAACAATTCCAGATGCGCTGTCACAGCTACCAGCAAGGGATTGTCAGTCCCAATAAAAAGTTTTTACAACAAAAGGCACTTAAGCCGGCGCTGGCTGTCTTTCCAATAATTAAAACAACTATGGATGATTGAAAACACTTGTATTTATTAGCTAGACACTAATTAGTGAATAAAAACATGAATAAAATATAAAATTCACACATACATATAAAGTTGAAGGGCATATATGGAGATGAGAAAAAATTCAAATATGCTGCTAATGAGTGTCCACTGAGGATCCCGGACTAGAACACTGGACAAAAGTGTACTGATGAAGCTAGGTGACTGTGCCTAGGGAAACGCGTTAAGTGTGAAAAGCTGCCATCGCCACCATCACCAGTGCTCCACATCACAACAGGATCCAGATATGGACTTTTGACAATTCATTTGGGAACACCTGCCTTGGAATTGTTCTCTGTGGGACATATCAATTACAGCACCAATCGGAGAGACCCAGCTTGAATACAAGTGATACAGCTTGCTTGCTGTTTTCAAAAGCATTTGGAAGCCTCCATCCTCACGGGTAATACCAGCTGTATTTCATTTCTTTTCCCCAGGGAACTTTTGTCCAGTGTTCTAGTCCGGGATCCTCAGTGGACACTCATTAGCAGCATATTTGAATTTTTTCTCAGCTCCATATATGCCCTTCAACTTTATATGTATGTGTGAATTTTATATTTTATTCATGTTTTTATTCACTAATTAGTGTCTAGCTAATAAATACAAGTGTTTTCAATCATCCATAGTTGTTTTAATTATTGGAAAGACAGCCAGCGCCGGCTTAAGTGCCTTTTGTTGTAACAAGGTCAGAGGCCTTCTCCAAACAACTCCTCCCCCTTGTAAGGCAACGACTCCATATGCCGCTTTGAGTCGGCATCCCCCGTCCACTGTCGGGTCCACAAGAGTCGCCTAGCAGAAATAGACATACCATTTATTCTGGCGCTCAGTAAACAAATGTCTCTTTGAGCATCCCTCATATATAACGCAGCATCTCCATGCTGCGACAGCACTACAAACCCAGGCCGATGCCATAGCCAGCCTAACAATAGTACCAGAATGTGTGTAAATGTACTTCATGGTACCTGCTTACGATCCGCAGGAGCCTTAAGGGTAGCAGTATCTTGGGAAGGCAGTGCCAGAATTGTCAACGCCTTGTCTACTTTAGGCGAAGATTCCCATCATATCCTGTCCTTTTGTGGGAAGGGATACGCCATAAGAATCCTTTTGGGAACTTGTAGTCTCCTGTCTGGAGATTCCCAAGCCTTTTCGCACAATTCGCTTAGCTCAAATGAGGACGGAAAGGTGATCTCAGGCTTTTTCTCTTTATACATGTGTACCCTCGTGTCAGGGACAGAGGGTTCCTCAGTAATATGCAAAACCTCTTTAATAGCAATTATCATGTAACGAATACCTTTAGCCACTTTTGGCTGTAATTTTGCATCCTCATAGTAGACACTGGAATCTGAATCCATGTCGGTATCTGTGTCAGTGATCTGGGATAATGTGCGTTTCTGAGACACAGAAGGTCCCGGTGCCACTGGGACAGGCATGGTCTGACTACCTGACTGATCCTAGCCTCAATCTTGTCTAATCTCTTATGCAATAAATTTACATTAGCATTCAAGACATTCCACATATCCATCCAGTCCGGTGTCGCCGACGGCAACCTGACATTCATGCACTCCCCCTCCTCCTTAGGCGAGCCTTCATCATCAAACATGTCGATACACGCGTACCGACACACTCCACACACACAGGGAAACTCTTTTCTGAAGACAGGTTCCCCTTTAGGCCCTTTGGAGAGACAGAGAGAGAGTATGCCAGCACACACCCCAGCGCTATTTGACCTCGGAGAAAAATACAGAATGTTTACCCAGTAGCGCGGCTGTTATGTATAATCGCCAATTATGTGCCCACCCTCTACTTTAAAACCCTCTTTCACCGTATGTCAAGCAGGGGAGAGTCCGGGGAGCTTCCTCTCAGCGGTGCTGTGGAGAGAAAATGGCGCTGGTGAGTGCTGAGGGAGAAGAGAAGCCCCGCCCCCTCGGCGGCGGGCTTCTGTCCCGCTCAAACTTTGTAAAACATGGCGGGGGCTCTTTTTTATACATGTACAGTGCCCACCTGTACATGTATATAGGTCATTTTGCAATAGGAGAGGTATTCATTGCTGCCCAGGGCGCCACCCCTGCGCCCTGCACCCTTACAGTGACCGGAGTGTGTGATGTGTATGGGAGCAATGGCACACAGCTGCAGTGCGTTACCTCAATGAAGCACCCGAAAGGCTTCTGCCTCCTCAGAGTCTTCTTTCTTCTTTTCTTCCGGCTCTGTGAGAACGGCGGCGCGGCTCTGGGATGAACGCCCAGGACGAACCTGTGCTCCACTCCCTCTGGAGCTAATGGTGTACAGTAGCCGAGAAGCAGAGCCTATCATTTAAGTAGGTCTGCTCCTCTCTCCTCAGTCCCTCGATGCAGGGAGTCTGTTGCCAGCAGTGCTCCCTGAAAATAAGAAAAAAAACTAACAAATATGCTTTCTTAGCAGGAAACTCAGGAGACCTCCCTGCGCACTTCTCTTACCCATCTCTTCTGGGCACAGTATAAAAACTGAGGTCTGGAGGAGGGGCATAGAGGGAGGAGCCAGTGCACACCCAGAGTCTAAAGACTTTCTTAAAGTGCCCATGTCTCCTGCGGAGTCCGTCTATTCCCCATGGCTTTTACGGAGTCCCAGCATCCTCTAGGACATTCGAAAAAACTTCTTGATGAAGTCCCCACTCTCCCGGATGGAGATCGTGTCTGCTGAGGAAGTCTGCTTCCCAGTTGTCCACTCCCGGAATGAAGACAGCTGACAGAGCGCTTACGTGATTTTCCGCCCAGCGAACAATTCTGGTGGCTTCCGCCATTGCCACTCTGCTCCTTGTCCCGCCTTGGCGGTTTACATGAGCCACGGCTGTGACGTTGTCTGATTGAATCAGAACCGGTACGTCGCGAAGAAGATTCTCCGCTTGTCGTAGGCCGTTGTATATGGCCCTCAATTCCAGTATTGATGTGTAGGCAAGCCTCCTGGCTTGACCATAGTCCCTGAAAATGTCTTCCTTGTGTGACTGCTCCCCATCCTCGGAGGCTCGCGTCCGTGGTCACCACAACCCAGTCTTGAATGCCGAACCTGCGACCCTCTAGAAGGTGAGCACTCTGCAACCACCACTGGAGAGACACCCTGGCCCTGGGGGACAGGGTTATTTTCTGATGTATTTGTAGATGGGACCCGGACCACCTGTCCAGAAGGTCCCACTGAAAAGTCCTCGCATGAAACCTGCCGAAGGGGATGGCCTCGTAGGCTGCCACCATTTTCCCCAGAACTCGAGTGCATTGATGAACAGACACTGTTTTTGGTTTTAGCAGGTCTCCGACCATGTTCTGGAGATCCTGGGCTTTTTCCAAAGGGAGAAAAACCCTCTTTTGTTCCGTGTCCAGAATCATGCCTAGGAATGATAGCCGAGTCATTGGAACCAATTGTGACTTTGGCAGATTGAGGATCCAACCGTGCTGTTGCAGCACTTCCAGGGAGAGCGACACGCTCTTCAGCAATTGGTCTCTCGATCTCGCCTTTATCAGGGAATCGTCCAAGTATGGGATAATTGTGACTCCCTGCCTGCGCAGGAGCACCATCATCTCCGCCAATACCTTGGTGAAAATCCTCGGGGCCGTGGAAAGCCCAAACGGCAACGTCTGAAACTGGTAATGACAGTCCTGTACAGCGAATCTCAGGTACTCCTGATGAGGGGGGGGTATATGGGGACATGAAGTTATGCATCCTTTATGTCTAGTGACACCATCAAATCCGCCACTTCCAGGCTGGATATTACAGCTCGGAGTGATTCCATCTTGAATTTGAACTTTTTCAAGTACAGGTTTAGGGATTTTAGATTTAAAATGGGTCTGACCGAACCATCCGGCTTCAGGACCACAAACAGGGTTGAATAATACCCTTTTCCCTGTTGGACCAGGGGAACCTTGACCACCACTTGCTTTTGACACAGCTTTTGAATGGCAGCTAACACTACAACCCTCTCCGGGGGTGAAGCTGGCAAGGCCGACTTGAAAAATCGGCGAGGGGGCACCTCTTCGAATTCCAGCTTGTAGCCTTGGGAAACAATTTTCATCGCCTAAGGATCCACGTCTGAAAGAATCCAGATCTGGCTAAAAAGTCGAAGGCGTGCCCCCACTGGTGCGGACTCCCTTAGGGGAGCCCCAGCGTCATGCGGTGGATTTTGTAGAAGCCGGGGAGGACTTCTGCTCCTGGGAACTAGCCGAAGCAGGTGTTCTCTTTCCTCTACCCTTACCTCTGGCAAGGAAGGAGGAGCCCCGACCTCTTCTGGACTTATGCGACCGAAAGGACTGCATCTGATACTGTGGAGTTTTCTTTTGCTGTTGGGGAACAAAAGGTAAAAAGGTAGATTTACCTGCGGTAGCTGTGGCAACCAGGTCCGCGAGCCCCTCCCCAAACAACACTTCACCCTTGTAAGGTAAAACCTCCATATGCTTCTTCGAGTCTGCATCACCCGTCCATTGGCGGGTCCATAGAGCTCGTCTCGCAGAAATAGCCATGGCATTGGCTCTGGAACCCAGCAACCCAACGTCCCTTTGCGCGTCCCTCATATATAAGACTGCGTCTTTAATGTGTGCTAAGGTTAATAAAATGGTATCCCTGTCTAGGGTATCAAGGTCAGCTGACAAGGTTTCTGTCCATGCTGTAACTGTGCTACATACCCATGCCGATGCTATTGCCGGTCTGGGCAAAGCACCTGTATGCGCATAAATAGACTTTAAAGTAGTCTCCTGTCTGCGATCAGCAGGATCCTTGAGGGCAGCCGTGTCTGGGGACGGTAGCACCACCTTCTTGGACAGGCGTGTTAAAGCCTTGTCCACCCTGGGAGAGGATTCCCAACATACCCTGTCCTGTGCAGGGAAAGGATACACAATAAGAACCCTTTTGGGAATCTGCAGTTTTTTATCTGGAGTTTCCCAAGCTTTTTCAAATAACTCGTTAAGCTCATGAGATGGGGGAAAGGTTACCTCAGGTTTCTTTTCCTTATACATGCGCACCATCGTGTCAGGGACAGAAGGGTCTTCTGTGATATGCAAAACATCTTTTATTGCAATAATCATACACTGAATACTTTTTGCCACCCTTGGGTGCAATTTTGCATCATCGTAGTCGACACTGGAATCAGAATCCGTGTCGGTATCAGTGTCTACTATTTGGGATAGGGGACGTTTTTGAGACCCAGAAGGGCCCTGTGACCCAGTCCAATCCGTGGATTGACTCCCTGCTTTCTCCCTGGACTCTGCTTTGTCCAGTCTCTTATGTAATGAGGCCACACTTGCATTTAACACAATCATGAGTAGGCGTTGCCGACGGGGAGACACCACTCATCTGCTCCACTTCCTCCTTGGACGAGCCTTCCGCTTCAGACATGCCGACACGCACGTACCGACACCCCCCACACACACAGGGATATATCTATAAGGGGACAATTCCCCAAAAGGCCCTTTGGAGAGACAGAGTATGCCAGCACACACCCAGCGCCGACACTGAAATAAAACCCAGACAGCGCTATATATATATATATATATATATATATATATATATATATATATATATATATATATATATATATAAAATCAATGTGTATATACTCACTGCGCCTAAAAAATGCCCCCCCCCCCCCCCCCTCTCTCTCTTTTCAGCCCTCTGTCACAGAGTTCAGCAGGGGAGAGTCTGGGGAGCCAGCATCTCTGCAGCGTTCTGTGGATAAAATGGCGGTTAGTGCTGAGGGATAAAGCTCCGCCCCCTCCAGCGGCGGGCTTCGGTCCTGCTTGAATATACAAAAAATGGCGGGGGATCTCTGCATTTACTGCCTCCGCAGCCTAATGTACCCTTATATGCCAGTTCAGAGGTTTATTGCTGCCCAGGGCGCCCCCCCCCCTGCGCCCTGCACCCATCAGTGCATGTTCGTTGTGTGTAGTGTGTGGGAGCAATGGCGCGCAGCGTTACCGCTTACCTCAGTAAAGATCTGAAGTCTTCTGCCGCCTTGAAGTCTTCTTTTCTTCTTATACTCACCCGGCTTCTATCCTCCGGCTCTGCGAGGAGGACGGCGGCGCGGCTCTGGGACGAACGGCGGGGGAGATTTTTTTCAGAGAAACTCTGGAGAGCTGCTCTGTAATGCACCCTATCTCCTCTGGGCACAAAATCTAACTAAGGTCTGGAGGAGGGGCATAGAGGGAGGAGCCAGTGCACACCCATACTAAAAGTTCTTATAGTGCCCATGTCTCCTGCGGAGCCCGTCTATACCACATGGTCCTTACGGAGTCCCCAGCATCCTCTAGGACGTAAGAGAAATACTTAATACAGTTGATGTTTACTAAAATAAGAATTTACTCACCGGTAATTCTATTTCTCGTAGTCCGTAGTGGATGCTGGGTACTCCGTAAGGACCATGGCGAATAGACGGGCTCCGCAGGAGACTGGGCACTCTTAAAAGAAAGATTAGGTACTATATCTGGTGTGCACTGGCTCCTCCCTCTATGCCCCTCCTCCAGACCTCAGTTAGGGAAACTGTGCCCGGAAGAGCTGACATTACTAGGAAAGGATTTGGAATCCAGGGTAAGACTCATACCAGCCACACCAATCACACCGTACAACTTGTGATAACTATACCCAGTTAACAGTATGAACAATAACAGAGCCTCATTCAACAGATGGCTCATAACAATAACCCTATAGTTAAGCAATAACTGTGTACATGTATTGCAGAAAGTCCGCACTTGGGACGGGCTCCCAGCATCCACTACGGACTACGAGAAATAGAATTACCGGTGAGTAAATTCTTATTTTCTCTGACGTCCTAGTGGATGCTGGGTACTCCGTAAGGACCATGGGGATTATACCAAAGCTCCCAAACGGGCGGGAGAGTGCGGATGACTCTGCAGCACCGAATGAGCAAACTCAAGGTCCCCCTCAGCCAGGGTATCAAACTTGTAGAATTTTGCAAAAGTGTTTGATCCCGACCAAGTAGCAGCTCGGCAAAGTTGTAATGCCGATACCCCTCGGGCAGCCGCCCAAGAAGAGCCCACCTTCCTCGTGGAATGGGCTTTTACTGATTTAGGATGCGGCAGTCCAGCCGCAGAATGTGCAAGTTGAATCGTGCTACAGATCCAGCGAGCAATAGTCTGCTTCGAAGCAGGAGCACCCAGCTTGTTGGGTGCATGTAGGATAAACAGCGAGTCAGTTTTTCTGACTCTAGCCGTCCTGGAAACATAGATTTTCAGGGCCCGGACTACGTCCAGCAACTTGGAAACCTCCAAGTCCCGAGTAGCCGCAGGCACCACAATAGGTAGGTTCAAATGAAACGCTGATACCACCTTTGGGAGAAATTGGGGACGAGTCCTCAATTCTGCCCTGTCCATATGGAAAATCAGATAATTGCTTTTACAGGACAAAGCCGCCAATTCTGACACACGCCTAGCTGAGGCCAAGGCCAACAGCATGACTACCTTCCACGTGAGATACTTCAACTCCACGGTCTGAAGTGGCTCAAACCAATGTGATTTTAGGAAATCCAACACAACGTTGAGATCCCAAGGTGCCACTGGAGGCACAAAAGGGGGCTGAATATGCAGCACTCCCTTAACATACGTCTGAACTTCAGGCAGTGAAGCCAGTTCTTTTTGAAAGAAAATAGACAGGGCCGAAATCTGGACTTTAATGGATCCCAATTTTAGGCCCATAGTCACTCCTGACTGTAGGAAGTGCAGAAATCGACCCAGCTGAAATTCCTCTGTTGGGGCCTTCCTGGCCTCACACCAAGCAACATATTTTCGCCATATGCGGTGATAATGTTTTGCTGTCACATCTTTCCTAGCTTTAACCAGCGTAGGAATGACTTCATCCGGAATGCCCTTTTCCATTAGGATCCGGCGTTCAACCGCCATGCCGTCAAACGCAGCCGCGGTAAGTCTTGGAACAGACAGGGCCCCTGCTGTAGCAGGTCCTGTCGGAGCGGCAGAGGCCAAGGGTCCTCTGAGATCATATCTTGTAGTTCCGGGTACCAAGTTCTTCTTACTCCTCTCTTTCTTATTATCCTCAGTACCTTTGGTGTGAGAGGAAGAGGAGGGAACACATAAACCGACTGGTACACCCACGGTGTCACTAGAGCGTCCACAGCTATCGCCTGAGTGTCCCTTGACCTGGCGCAATATTTTTTTAGCTTTTTGTTGAGGCGGGACGTCATCATGTCCACCTGTGGCCTTTCCCAACGATTTACAATCAGCTTGAAGACTTCTGGATGAAGTCCCCACTCTCCCGGGTGGAGGTCGTGCCTGCTGAGGAAGTCTGCTTCCCAGTTGTCCCCTCCCGGAATGAACACTGCTGACAGTGCTAGCACATGATTCTCCGCCCATCGAAGAATCCTTGTGGCTTCTGCCATCGCCATCCTGCTTCTTGTGCCGCCCTGTCGGTTTACATGGGCGACCGCCGTGATGTTGTCTGTCTGAATCAGCACCGGTTGGTTTAGAAGCAGGGGTTCTGCTTGACTCAGGGCATTGTAAATGGCCCTTAGTTCCAGAATATTTATGTGTAGGGAAGTCTCCTGACTCGACCATTGTCCCTGGAAGTTTCTTCCCTGAGTGACTGCCCCCCAACCTCGGAGGCTTGCATCCGTCCGTGGTCACCAGGACCCAGTCCTGAATGCCGAATCTGCAGCCCTCGAGAAGATGAGCACTCTGCAGCCACCACAGCAGAGACACCCTGGCCCTCGGGGACAGGGTGATCAACCGATGCATCTGAAGATGCGATCCGGACCACGTGTCTAACAGATCCCACTGAAAGATCCTTGCATGGAACCTACCGAAGGGAATTGCTTCGTAAGAAGCTACCATCTTTACCAGGACTCGCGTGCAGTGATGCACAGACACCTGTTTTGGTTTCAGGAGGTCCCTGACCAGAGATGACAATTCCTGGGCCTTCTCCTCCGGGAGAAACACCTTCTTCTGTTCTGTGTCCAGAATCATGCCCAAGAACAGCAGATGCGTCGTAGGAATCAGCTGCGACTTTGGGATATTCGGAATCCAGCCGTGCTGTTGTAGCACATCCCGAGATAGTGCTACTCCGACGAACAACTGCTCCTTGGACCTCGCCTTTATAAGGAGATCGTCCAAGTACGGGATAATTATAACTCCCTTCTTTCGAAGGAGTATCATCATTTCGGCCATTACCTTGGTAAATACCCTCGGTGCCGTGGACAGACCAAACGGCAACGTCTGGAATTGGTAATGACAGTCCTGTACCACAAACCTGAGGTACTCCTGGTGATGTGGGTAAATGGGGACATGTAGGTAAGCATCCTTGATGTCCAGTGACACCATAAAATACCCCTCTTCCAGGCTTGCAATAACCGCCCTGAGCGATTCCATTTTGAACTTGAACTTCCTTATATAAGTGTTCAAGGATTTCAAATTTAGAATGGGTCTCACCGAACCGTCCGGTTTCGGTACCACAAACATTGTGGAATAGTAACCCCGCCCCTGTTGAAGGAGGGGAACTTTGATTATCACCTGCTGAAGGTACAGCTTGTGATTTGCCGCCAGTACTACCTCCCTTTCCTTGGGAGCAGCTGGCAAGGCTGATTTGAGGTAACGGCGAGGGGGAGACGCCTTGAAATCCAGCTTGTATCCCTGAGATACCACTTGTAGAACCCAGGGATCCACCTGTGAGCGAACCCACTGGTCGCTGAAGTTCCGGAGACGTGCCCCCACCGCACCTGGCTCCACCTGTGGAGCACCAGCATCATGCGGTGGACTTAGTGGAAGCAGGGGAGGATTTTTGTTCCTGGGAACTGGCTGTCTGGTGCAGCTTTTTCCCTCTACCCCTGCCTCTGGGTAGAAAGGACGCGCCTCTGACCCGCTTGCCTTTCTGAGGCCGAAAGGACTGTACTTGATAATACGGTGCTTTCTTAGGCTGTGAGGGAACCTGAGGTAAAAAAGTCGACTTCCCAGCTGTTGCTGTGGATACGAGGTCCGAGAGACCGTCCCCTAACAATTCCTCACCCTTATAAGGCAAAACCTCCATGTGCCTTTTATAGAATCAGCATCACCTGTCCACTGCCGAGTCCATAATACTCTCCTGGCAGAAATGGACATTGCATTAATTCTAGATGCCAGCCGGCAAATGTCCCTCTGTGCATCCCTCATATATAAGCAGACGTCTTTAATATGCTCTATGGTTAGCAAAATAGTATCCCTGTCAAGGGAATCAATGTTATCTGACAGGGTATCGGACCAAGCAGCTGCAGCACTACACATCCATGCTGAAGCAATTGCAGGTCTCAGTATAGTACCTGAGTGTGTATACACAGACTTCAGGATAGCCTCCTGCTTTCTATCCGCAGGCTCCTTTAAGGCGGCCGTATCCTGAGACGGCAGTGCCACCTTTTTTGATAAGCGTGTGAGCGCCTTGTCCACCCTAGGGGATGTTTCCCCAACGTAACCTGTCCGTTGGCGGGAAAGGGTACGCCATTAGTAACCTCTTAGAAATCACTAATTTCTTATCTGGGGAACACCACGCTTCTTCACAAAATTCATTTAACTCATCAGATGGGGGAAAAGTCACTGGCTGCTTTTTCTCCCCAAACATAATACCCTTTTTAGTGGTAACCGGGTTAATGTCAGAAATGTGCAACACATTTTTCATTGCCGTAATCATGCATCGGATGGCCCTTGTGGACTGTACATTTGTCTCATCCTCGTCTACACTGGAGTCAGACTCCGTGTCGACATCTGTCTGCCATCTGAGGTAGCGGGCGTTTTTGAGCCCCTGATGGCCTCAGACGCCTGGGCAGGTTGAGATGCCGGCTGTCCCAAAGCTGTTACATCATCGAACCTTTTATGCAAGGAGTTGATACTGTCAGTTAATACCTTCCACATATACATCCACTCTGGTGTCGGCCCCGCAGGGGACGACATCCCACTTATCGGCACCTGCTCCGCCTCCACGTAAGCGTCATCAAACATGTCGACACAGCCGTACCGACACACCGCACACACACAGGGAATGCTCTGACTGAGTACAGGACCCCACCAAGTCCTTTGGGGAGACAGAGTATGCCAGGACACACCAGAGCGCTATAACAGAGGGATTTACACTAAGACAGTGAATTTTCCCCCAATAGCTGCTTATATCACCTTTAGCGCCTAAATTTATGTGCCCCCCCTCTTTTTTACCCTTCTTGTAGTGAATACTGCAGGGGAGAGCCTGGGGAGCGTCCTTCCAGCGGAGCTGTGAAGAGAAAATGGCGCCGGTGTGCTGAGGGAGATAGCCCCGCCCCTTCAGCGGCGGGCTTCTCCCGCTTTTTATATTGTTAATGGCGGGGGTTTTAGCACATATACAGTGTTATACACTGTATTATGTGCTTTTTGTGCCAAAGGTATACTTATTGCTGCCCAGGGCGCGCCCTGCACCCACCAGTGACCGGAGCGTGTGGTGTGCTGTGGGAGCAATGGCGCACAGCTGCAGTGCTGTGCGCTACCTTATTGAAGACCGGAGTCTTCAGCCGCCGATTTTCTTCTGGTTCTTCAGTCTTCTGGCTCTGCAAGGGGGACGGCGGCGCGGCTCCGGGAACGGACGATCGAGGTCGGGCCCTGTGTTCGATTCCTCTGGAGCTAATGGTGTCCAGTAGCCTTAGAAGCACAAGCTAGCTGCAAGCAGGTAGGTTTGCTTCTCTCCCCTCAGTCCCTCGTAGCAGTGAGTCTGTTGCCAGCAGATCTCACTGAAAATAAAAAACCTAACAAATACTTTCTTTTTCTAGTAAGCTCAGGAGAGCCCACTAGGTGCATCCAGCTCTGGCCGGGCACAGATTCTAACTGAGGTCTGGAGGAGGGGCATAGAGGGAGGAGCCAGTGCACACCTGATATAGTACCTAATCTTTCTTTTAAGAGTGCCCAGTCTCCTGCGGAGCCCGTCTATTCCCCATGGTCCTTACGGAGTACCCAGCATCTACTAGGACGTCAGAGAAATTAAGGTGTTGCAGTAATGCAAGACTGGTGCTGACCACTGATTTCTTGGTTACATAATTTTTCATTAAAGAAGATCTGTAGCAGGTCCTCTGGTATTCTTTTACTCTACTACATGGTACCTTCCACAAGCCTATACAGCAGCAGAGCACCGGCAGAGGATGTATAATGCCTATTATGGATGCCAAATTTTACATACAACTGTATGAACTAAAAATGTGAAGCATAACATATACCTAAAATATAACGATCTTAATGGGGAGATTGTTTCATGTAAATGATTATTTTTCATTTACATGGAAATGTTTGTACTTTTCTATCAAGAAACATAAGTGCTTAAGGCGCCCAAACACTAGAGGATATTATGAGCGATTTAGCCATTTCCGATGGATCAGAACTACAAATCTTTCATAATAGCACAGATCGTTCAGTGTCTGAACGATAAAGATCACGATGTGCGGTCCTGCTGGTCGGAGATTCTGATCTTCCCTGCTGCAGGGAAGATCTGAAACTATTGTCAACAACAGCATGCTCCTGGATGTAGCCACTACCAGATCTTAAGATATATCTTTAAGATAAACCATGTGTATTGTACTATATTGTTTGTCCAGGACTGCCGGTGAGCTGCCGGAGTTCAAGGGGAAATCGTTAACGAGAAATCATCATTTACAGGTCGTCTAGTGTATTGGCACCTTAACATTACCAGGTATTCAATTAATCTTAAATACCTCTTTTGGATGCAGGAATTAAAGAGTAAGGGAGAGGCACTGGTTCTAAAAAAACAAAATAATTTGGTAGTGCTCGCAAACATTGCTCACTCTGAGAAACCAAATCCTTGTAATCGGGAGCCCACAAAGAAAAAAACGTAAGCTAAATAATTACATTTTTCACTGTACAACGAGACATTTTTCAGTCTTTATTGTTAAATAAAAACTTTTTGTGAACCAAAAACGTGATACAATACATGTGCCTTTTTGTTCTTCATTCATGCTTTAGAAAGGAAACAGAAAACAAGAAGAATTTAAGCACCTCCATGATGAATTAAGAACAAAGACTGGACCAAAAAAAAAAAAAAAGTTTGCTACAGAACCAGAATCTAAGGTATAGAAATTCAGCAATATTTGAAATATCAAATCAGCAAGGGGTTTCCATTTCTGTTCATTTTGGATAGCCAAAAGACATTAATATTACTACTAAGAAGCAATTTCAATATTACCAACTGTGACTTTAAAAGGTACCTTATTAAATGCATCAGTTAATACAATTTAAAAATATATTTTCACAATATAAATTTTTTCCAAATAATCCTCAAAGGGGGGAATTCAATTGTTTTGTGGGGGCCCATCTGAGCAGCTAAATTGACACCCCCCCCATGGGACGCTAAGTGGCTAAACCCGTCTAAAGTACTGCTTTAAGCACAGAAACTCTGGTTTGGGCCCCCAAAGTGCTAACTTATCACACTTTTCAGCTCGAACCTGAGGAGGTTGCAAACTGAAATGTGCACACCTGTGGCTATTCGCACCTGGAGCAACAATTGAATTGCTCCATCGGGCGCCATCCAGTGGCAGCCACAAGGAAAAAAACAACTGAATTCCCCCCCAAAAGTATTTTAGGTTTTGCGTTATTTCAAAAGGAAGAAATTCAAAACCGAACATACATGGGGGATAATATTAAACAAATTCATAAAGTACATTGCACATGATAAAAAAATAAACACAAAACCAGTAAGTTTAACCAATGAAGAGTGAATGGGAACAGTTCGCCTAGTGAAGGAGGATACGATCACACAGTCAAATTAGGTTTCAAATAACCTATAATCATTAACATGCTGTATATCTGAAAACACAAATACTATTTAAATCACTAGCTTGCCCTTTAAAGTGAACTGGTGAAGTGATTTTCCCCCCTACCCCAAGGATAACATGTCTTACAGAAGGCACAGTTCAAGCTAAGACACTTGCTTGAATGTCCTTTAAAATATTATAAAAATTGTAAAGTGGTTTAGTTATTATTTTATCTTTTAAAGAAAGGCAGATGGGGCATGCTTCCTGAACACTGACGTCTACTTTACACTTAAGCTTTTAGTATGCAATAACTTACCAAAAGGGCATAATGGCAATCTTTAAAAATTTAGACGAGAAAGTACTCCTTAATAATAATGGTGTTTGTTTGTCAAATCAAGCTTTATTGATAAAATGGAATTCAGAACTCTCTGTAGCAGCAACAGACCCAGCCAGTGTAGTTATTTAAAAAAAAAAAAAAAAAAATGAAACACACACAAATTATTTACTTGTGAAAGGATTCAAGCGTCTAAATCATCAGTACATATTTGTTCATAAAAGACTGCGCTTTCAGTCAAATATTCATATCAAAATGGAGGAATATTCTTTAATCAAGAACGGTCAATTCGAAAATCATAGTTGACAGAATCATCCTGAAAAATACTGTACACTGAAGATACAATCCTTACAATTTCATAGCGACCCCAGAGCTGGTTATGTTGCTGCTTTTTGTCCAATCTAAAACCACCACATGAACAAATAGGGTTAGAGTACTGGTTGCATCACATAACAAGCTAGACTTCCTATAACCTTTAGAGAAATTTCCAGTCCATAATTAAATATGACAAATTTGTACAAGGAAAATTGCACTTTACAAAAAGGAAAAATAATAATCATACAACAGAATTTGCTGGAGTCTGATTTACAACATGTATTGTTTGAAGGTACTTTAAACAGAAATTAAAATTTTACCAAACCCCCCCCCCAAAAAAAACAAATTAAAAAAAAAAAAAAAAAAAAAGTGTGTAAAGAGTATTAGGAAAACAGTACGATACTCGCGGGGCCATTTGTACTGGTGGGAATTTTATTTTTCACCAAGCTCACCCACATCAATTTCCCTTCTTTAAATGAAAAAGGTTGAGGATGGACGCTAAGAAGGATCACCGAGGTTGGGCTGTATGTTCACTGAAGATGGATGTAAACTCCATTGCTAAATGGATACATTTACCACATGTCGTCAGTTGATGCAGAATCCTTTAAGAGAGAATGAGAACGGGGGAGAGAATAAAAATAGAAATCTCAGTTTAAGGTTCACTTAAAATGGATTTATATGAAGGAGTCATAATTACCCATCACAAGTTCAATACAAATGAAATACAGAAAAGCCAGTTATGTATTATTACACTCAGATTTTCTACTGGAGGATTTAGTGATTGTGCCACAACTGTTTCAGGTATCCAATTCTAATTACATTCCCAACACTGTATGCCAGGGGTATTCAAAATGCAGTGCTCCAGCTGCTGTGGAACTACATATCCTGGCATGCCCTGCCACAGTTTTAACATGCCCCAAAAGCCAAACTGTAGCAGGGCATGCTGGGATGTGCTGTTCCAGAGCTGCTGAGGGCCAGATGTTGAATACTGCTGTACAGTGCATCCGGAAAGTATTCACAGCGCTTCACTTTTTCCACATTTTGTTGAGTTACAGCCTCATTACAAAATGGAATAAATCCATATTTTCCCTCAAAATTTTACACACAATACCCCATAATGACGTCAAATTAATAAGAAAAAACAGAGGAAGGCCAATTAAGGCTGAAACGCGTTGGAGAAACAGGACACGGATTAACAGACCATCTGCAAAGAACCGCTGACAGCCTCCACCGCTTTCTGCTCCCCCAGTCTCCTTCACTGGCTAGTGAAGTGGAGCCGCCGTCAGCGCTGCAGCACGCCGGGGACTGAACACCCACACCAGGTTAACAGTACCCGGAAGTGCCGCAGCCACCGGTGGTCTCGTTGTCCCGGAGGCTCACTCATCAGTGTGCAGGCTTGCACACAGAAGATTTACACCCGCCTGGGACCGGGAAGGAAGGAAGCGCAGCAGGGGACGGCAGACGAGGACGATCAGAAGAAGAAGGGTAAGTATATGTACCTGAGGGTTACGGGACGCCGCACCCCCAGAACATATATCCCCCACCACATATTTGCATTGTCTATTCAAACATTTGCTGCGGTCAGCAGTACCAAGGACTGCTCTGTTCAGGGCGCAATACCATCTTTAAAGTACATTTATTTGCGATCAGCATTTGAACTCATACTTTGTTAACCGGATCATTTAGGTGCAGTAATTTTGCTGGACTATAGTAGTGATTAGAGACTTATAAAGGGATTTTATATGGGAATAATTCACGCCATTTGCATGGACAGAATTAACCTCTAATTGTTACAAGATAACTTACAGCATTAACAAGTTGCCTGGGAAGAGCACTGTGACTCCTCATTAAAAGTTTATTTGGTACCTAGATTTGTGGTTTACTTGTTTGACATAAATTGACGAAACATATGGTTCCCATCTGCAACACATTAAAATTAAGACTACATATACACAGTTAACACTGACATCCTTTACGGTCAGATATCAGGGGCTGAGCGCAGTGTTTCACATACTCTGTAATTTACCTAGTAGGACAGATCACCTACAAACATTAGCAGCTCGCCAAGTTCACTAGATAGCATTGCCTCAGTGCGCAGGTGGTAACTCTCTAAAATTGTAAATGGAAGAAGTTTGCAACCACCAGGACTCTTCCTAGAGCTGGCCAGCCATCTAAACTGAGCGATTGGGTAAGAAGGGCCCTAGTCAGTGAGGTGACCAAGAACCCGATGGTCACTGTCAGAGCTACAGCATTCCTCTGTGGAGAGAGGAGAACCTTTCAGAAGGACAACCATCTCTGCAGCAAGCCACCAATCAGGCCTATATAGTAGAGTGATCAGACGAAAGCCACTCCTTAGTAAAAAGCACATGGCAGCCCGACTGGAGTTTGCCAAAATGCACCTGAAGGACTCTCAGACCATGAGAAACAAAAAATTCTCTGGTCTGATGAGACAAAGATTGAACTCTTTGGCGTGAATGCCAGGCGTCATGTTTGGAGGAAACCATGCACCGCTTATCACCAGGCCAATACCATCCCTACAGTGAAGCATGGTGGTGGCAGCATCATGCTGTGGGGATGTATTTCAGCGGCAGGAACTGGGAGACTAGCCAGGATAGAGGGAAAGAGGAATGCAGCAATGTACAGAGACATCCTGGATGAAAACCTGCTCCAGAGCGCTCTTGACCTCAGACTGGGGAGACTGTTCATCTTTCAGCAGGACAGCGACCCTAAGCTCACAGCCAAAATATCAAAGGAGTGGCTTCAATACAACTCTATGAATGTCCTTGAGGGGTCCAGCCAGAGCCCAGACTTGAATCCAATTGAAGATTTCTGGAGAGATCTGAAAATGGCTGTGCACAGTCGCTTACCACCCAACCTGACGGAGATTGAGAGGTGCTCCAGAGAGAAATGGGGGCGAAACTGCCAAAAGATTGGTGTGTCAAGCTTGTGACATATTCAAAAAGACTTGAAGCTATAATTGCTGCCAAAGGTGCATCAGGGTATTGAGCAAAGGCTGTGAATACTTATGTAGATGTGATCTTAGTTTTTAATTTTTAATAAATTTGCAAACGTCATTATGGTGTATTGTGTGTAAAATTTTGGAGGGGAAAAAATAGGATTTTGTTTACCTACAGGTAAAAGCTTTTCTCGTAGTCCGTAGAGGATGCTGGGGTCCATATTAGTACCATGGGGTATAGACGGGTCCACCAGGAGCCATTGGCACTTTAAGAGTTTAATAGTGTGGGCTAGCTCCTCCCTCTATGCCCCTCCTACTAGACTCAGTCTAGAAACTGTGCGCGAGGAGACGACATACTCCCGAGAGAAGGAATTACACAGAGAGAAATTCACAGAGAATTACACAGAGAGATTCATACCAGCTCACACAATAGGCAAATCCGGCTAACATGCCGGAAAAACTCAGTAACAGCTGAAACAGTAACTAACGAAGAACTGGGTCTGGGACTCAGGGTCGACAGCACAAAGGTCGACACACTTTAGGTCGACGCCAATTGGTCGACACACATTAGGTCGACAGGGTCAAAAGGTCGACAGGGTCAAAAGGTCGACAACAACAAGGTCGACATGGAAAAAGGTCGACATGAGTTTTTTATGTTTTTTTGGTGTCGTTTTCTTCGTAGAGTGACCGGGAACCCGAATTAGTGCACCGCGTCCCCTCGCATGGCTCGCTTCGCTCGCCATGCTTCGGGCATGGTGCCTTCGCTCCGCTCCGCTTCGCTCGGCACACTTTACCGTTCCAATCGTAGTCCACGTGGATCGTTAAGTATGAAAAGGTTCAAAAAAAGAAAAAAATCGTGAAAAACTCATGTCGACCTTTTTCCATGTCGACCTTGTTCCTGTCGACCTTTTGACCCTGTCGACCTTTTGACCCTGTCGACCTAATGTGTGTCGACCAATTGGCGTCGACCTAAAGTGTGTCGACCTTTGTGCTGTCGACCTGGAGTCCGGATACCCGAAGAACTTACCTAGGAACCAGGCAGTACTGAACTATAAACCAATGCAGGAAAACGCAGCGCTGGCCGGGTGCCCAGCATCCTCTACGGACTACGAGAAAAGGATTTACCTGTAGGTAACCAAAATCCTATTTTCTCTTACGTCCTAGAGGATGGAGGGGTCCAAATTAATACCATGGGGATGTACCAAATAGGGAGGCCAATCCCGGGATTCCCGGGATTGCAGTAGGAATCAGTGAAGAAGGGTGTAGGGAGCAGCGCTGGAGGGTAGGTAGCGGTGCGGGAGGGTGTAGGTAGCAGTGCGGGAGGGTGTAGGTAGCAGTGCGGGAGGGTGTAGGTAGCGGTGCGGGAGGGTGTAGGTAGCGGTGCGGGAGGGTGTAGGTAGCGGGGAGGGTTGGTAGCGGTAGGGAGGCTGTTAGCACTGCACGGAGGGAGGGTGGGTGTAAGTAATACCACTTACTATTAGGTGGGCGCCAGCCATGGACACACTGAACGAGGCGGCATTTCAAATGAAGCGCCGGCCGTCAGCCAACCAGAGCTGGCGGCCGCAGCAGTCGCTCCTGATTGGCTGCCGCTGCTGCGGCAGCTTCCCTGATTGGCTGTCGGTCCGCCAGCTCTGATTGGCTGGCGGACGGCGCCACATTTGAAGTGCCGCCGCGTTCAGCGTTTGTCTATGGCTGCCGCCCGCCTAATTGTAAGTAGTATTACTTACACACACTCCCTCCCGCACATGCGCAGTGTAATCCAGTGATTGGATGCTCCAATCCCGGGATTCAAATCCAGGCATTTTTGGGCCCAAATCCCAGGATCCCGCCGATCCCGGGATTGGCCTCCCTAGTACCAAAGCTCCCAGTACGGGAGGGAGAGCACGGAGACTCCTGCAACACTGCTTGACCAAACTTGAGGTCATCAGAGGCCAAAGTATCGAACTTGTAAAACTTGGCAAACGTGTTCGACCCAGACCAAGTAGCTGCTCTGCAAAGTTGTACAGCCGAGACACTCCTGGGCAGCCACCCAGGAAGAGCCCACTTTACGAGTAGAATGGGCCTTTACAGATCTTGGACACGGCAATCCTGCCGTGGAATAAGGATGCTGGATGGTGAACCTGATCCAGCGTGAAAATCGACAGCTTAGAAGCAGGACACCCAATTTTCTTGGGATCATAGAGGACAAACAGTCACTTTTTCTATCACGAGCTGTCCTCTTCACATAAATCTTCAAAACCCTCACAACATCCAATGCCTTTGAAGCAATTGAGGAGTCAGTCGACACTGGCACCACAATAGGTTGGTTGATATGGAAAGACGATACAACCTTAGGCAGGAACTTTGGACGAGTCGTAATCTCCGCCCTGTCTTCATGGAATATCAGATAGGTACTTTTACAAGATAAAGCCCTCAATTCCGACACGCGTCGTGCAGAAGCCAAGGCCAACAAAGTGACCGCCTTCCAAATGAGAAACTTGATATCAGCCTCCTGTAGAGGCTCAAACCAAGCTGATTGCAGGAACTGCAACACCACATCAAGATCCTAGGGTGCCGCTGGCGCCACAAAGGGAGGCTGGATGTGCAGAACCCCTTTCAAAAAGGTCTGAACCTCAGAGAGGACAGCCAATTGTTTTTGGAAAAAGATGGACAAAGTAGAGATCTGGACCTTGATGGAGCCCAATCTCAGTCCCAGATCCACACCTGCTTGCAGGAAAAGGAGAAAACGTCCAAGTTGAAACTCCACCGCAGGAAATTTCTTGGACTCACACCAAGAAACATATTTTCTCCAAATGCGATGGGAATGTTTAGACGTTACCCCCTTCCTAGCCTGTATCAGGGTAGAAATGACCTCACTTGGGATACCCTTCCGAGCTAAGATCTGGCGTTCAACCGCCATGCTGTCAAACATAGCCGTGGTAAGTCTTGATAAGCGAACGGCCCCTGCAGAAGCAGATCCTTCTGAAGAGGTAAAGGCCTTGGATATTCCAGCAGAAGATCCAGAAGAGCCGCATACCAAGCCCTCCATGGCCAGTCTGGAGCTATGAGGATTGCCAAAACCTTTGTTCTTCTTACCAGTTGAAGAACTTTTAGTATCAGAGGAAGTGGAGGGAACACATACAAATGACATGAACACCCACGGTGTTACCAGTGCGTCCACCGCCACTGCCTGTGGGTCTCTCGTCCTGGAACAGTACCTCCGCAGCTTCTTGTTGAGGCGGGAGGCCATCATGTCTATGCGAGGAACCCCCCACCAACCGGTTACTTCCTCGAACACCTCCGGATGGAGGCCCAACTCTCCTCGATGGAGATAGTGTCTGCTGAGGAAGTCTGCTTCCCAGTTGTCTACACCCGGAATGAAGATTGCCGACATCGCCACCGTGTGCCTTTCTGGCCAGGGGAGAATTCTTGACACCTCTGACATGACAGCCCTGCTCTTCATTCCGCCTTGTCGGTTTATGTAGGACACTGTGGTCACGTTGTCCGACGGCACCTGAACAGCCCCATCCCGTAGAAGGTGAGCTGCTTGCAGAAGGCCGTTGTATACGGCTCTTAGTTCCAGAATGTTTATCAGGAGAAGGGATTCCTGATCCGACCACCTTCCTTGGAAGGTTTCCCCCAGAGCGACTGCTCCCAACCTCTTAGACTTGCATCCGTGGTTAGAAGGATCCAGTCTTGAACTCCGAACCTTCGGCCTTTCAGAAGGTGTGGTAGTCGTAGCCACCAGAGGCGCAAAATATACCGTTATGGTAAGAACTTACAGTTGATAACGGTATTTCTCCTATGTCCACAGGTATCCACAGGATAACATTGGGATATGCCGGAGCGACAGCGGAAATGGCACCAAACTGTCACGAGCTTTCTGGCCTCCCAGGATGCATCGGGGCTTCTCCATATAATCCCGCCCACTGACTCAGTCAAATCAGTTCTTTCCACAGCAATTTAGGCAAGAGCAACAGGTAGAAACCTATTCAGGCGATAAGAACACACATGCACACCCTTCCATACAAGAGGGTAAAGGTTTAGTGATTGTACAGATCCTCAAATCAGGTGCGTCAGGGTGGGACCCCTGTGGATATAGGAGAAATCTCGTTATCAACTGTAAGTTCTTACCATAACGGTCTATTTCTCCAGCTGGGTCCACAGGTTATCCACAGGATAATATTGGGATTCCCAAAGCCAGTTTTAGTGGTGGGGAAGCTCCTGATTAGACAGGAGAACCTATCGCCCGAATTCAGCGTCATGAGAGGCAAAAGTATCCATGGCATAATGTCTAATGAATGTGCTAATGGAAGACCATGTGGCTGCCTTACAAATCTGTTCTGCTGAAGCACCATGTTGTGCTGCCCATGAAGGACCTACCTTACGTGTAGACTGAGCAGAGACATTAGCCGGAGTAGGGAGATCAGCACGAGAATAAGATTATGAAATTACCATTCGGAGCCATATTGCCAGCGTCTAGCAGGCCATCCTCTTCTATGAAATCCATAGAGGATGAAGAGAGAATCTGTCTTTCTGATGGCACTAGTACGATCTACATAGATTCTTAACGCCCGGACCACGTCCAGCGACGCGTCTCCCGCAGAAAGTCCCGATACCTGAAAAGCTGGGACTACAATCTCCTCGTTAAGGTGAAGCTTTGAAACCACCTTAAGAAGATAAGGCAGTTCTCAGAACTAGATCTAGTTATCTGGAAAAAAACTTAGAAAAGGAGACTTACACGACAGTGCTCCTAAATCTGACACTCTTCTAGCTGACTCCATTGCCAGTAGAAAGAGCACTTTAGCCGTCAACTATTTAAGATCTGCTCTCTTAAGTGGTTCAAACGGAGGTCCCTGAAGGATTTTAAGAACCAGATTCAAATCCCAGGGAGCTGCAGGAGGAACAAATGGAGGTTGAATGTGTACAACTCCCTGAAAGTACGCACATCCTGTAAGTCAGCAACCTTTCTCTGAAACCATACAGTTAACGCTGATACTTGAACTCTCAAGGAAGCTACTTTCAACCCCTTATCCAATTCTGCTTGAAGAAAATCCAAAATCCTGGATACTTTAAAAGATCTTGGATTCAAACTTTTTTCACTACACCAATGAATATAGGCTTGCCATATTCGGTGATAAATACGAGCTGAAGAAGGTTTTCTTGCACTAAGCATAGTCTGAATTACTTGTTTTAAAAATCCTCTAGCTTCTAGGATAGAGGTTTCAACAGCCACGCCGTCAAAGACAGACGTTCCAGATGGCTGTGATAACAAGAACCCTGCATTAGCAGATCTTGACGTTGAGGGAGCAGTATTGGTGCTTCCATGGACATCCTTAGTAGATCTGTGTACCAATGCCTTCTGGGCCAAGCTGGAGCTATTAGAATTATGACTCCCTTTGCTTGCTTTATTTTCCTCACTACTCTGGGAAACAGAGATTGGAGGAAACGGATATGCCAGATGAAATTTCCATTTTACTGACAGTGCGTCTACAAGGATCGCTCCGGGATCTTTTGTTCTTGATCCGTACATTGGAACTTTGTTGTTCAGACGTGACGCCATGAGATCTATCTCTGGCAGACCCCATCTGTTCACTATAGTCTGAAACACTTCTGGGTGTAATGCCCATTCGGTTTCCTGAATGGCGTGTCGACTGAGAAAATCCGCTTCCCAGTTCAGTACACCTGGAACAAACACTGCTGACAATGCTGGAAGATGGAGCTCTGCCCACCTTAGTATGCGAGTTACTTCCTCCATCAATCTTTTGCTGTGAGTTCCTCCCTGATGATTGAGGTCTGCTACCGCTGTTGCATTGTCTGAGCAGATCTTGACTGGTCTTCCTTGCAGACTGTCCTTTGCCTGAACTAGAGCCATATATATGGCCCTTATTTCAACAGATTTATTGGCAGGCGACTTTCCCTTATGGTCCATTTTCCCTGGAACCAAAAACTTTAGAGTACCGCCCCCCAGCCCTGAAGACTGGCATCTGTTGTCAGGACTTGCCATTCTTTTATCCAAAAGGGTCTCTCCTTGTTTAAATGGTCCCTCTGTAGCCACCAAGCTAGAGACCTTCTTACGTTTACCGGAAACTTTATCATCTGTCTTTTTATTGTCTGATGATTTCCGTTCCATCTGGTCAGAATGAGGTGCTGTAGAGGTATGGAGTGGAATTGTGCATATTCCACCATGTCGAAGGTTGACACCATTAGACCCAACAGTCGCATTGCTGCATGGACTGACATTGTCTGAGTGTGCCACAACTCCTGAATCATGACCTGCACCTTGGCTATCTTTTTCTCTGTAGACCTGAATCCAATATGGCCCCCAAATGAACCATCCGTTGTGACGGATTCAGAGACGACTTTTCCCAGTTTATGAGCCACCCGTGTCTTTGTAGACAAACTACCGTCTGTTGAAGATGGCTCAAAAGCAATTCCTGCGAATGTGCTAGGATTAAAAGTTTGTCGAGGTATGGAAATATTCTTATCCCCTGCTTGCGGAGATAAGCTGCCATAACCACCATCATTTTGGTAAACACCCTGGGTGCTGTTGCTAGCCCAAAGGGCAAGGCTTGGAACTGAAAATGTTGCTGGAGGATGGCAAACCTGAGGTAACATTGATGAGACCGTGCTATAGGCACATGCAGGTAAGCATCCTGTATATCCAGAGATACCATGTAATCTCCCAGTTCCATAGCCAACACTATGTAGCGTAACGTCTCCATGTGAAACCTTGGAATCCAAATGTATTTGTTTAACATTTTGAGATTGAGAATTGGTCGAAATTACCCATTTGGCTTCTGAATCAAAAATAGATTGGAGTAAAAACCCTGTCCCCATTGAGACGGGGGTACTGGGATAATCACACCAGACTAAAGCAATTTCTGAACTGCTTCTTGCAGGGCGTTGGCCTTCGACTTTATACGAGACGGACTGGTTCAAAAAAAAAAACCTTTGAGGAGGCTGCCTCATGAAGGGGAAACCATAACCGAGAGATACCACCTTCTGCACCCAAGCATCTGTCGTCGACTGTTGCCATATGTGTGCAAATTGAAGGAGTCGGCCCCCAACCCTGGAATCCTCCAGGCAGAGGCCCGTACCCTCAGACTGATGGCTTCTGTTCAGGCTTGGAAGCTGGCTTTCTACTAGCCCATTGCTTCCTACCCCTGGCTGATCTATTGAACTGGGGTTGCTTAGACTCCTCTTTAGCTTTTGCTTTGCCATCGAAACGGACGGAATTTTGAACCCCTAGTCTTAGGATTATAACTAGCCGGAAATCTGACTTTTTTGGATTCAGCTTCCGATTCTAGAATATCTGACAATTGTTTCCCAAACAATACATTACCAGTGAAAGGCAATGCTTCCAGAGCTTTCTTGGATTCTGCATCTGCTTTCCAAGTACGTAGCCAAACTGCTCTACGAGCAGCTACTGTCAAGGCTGATGCTTTAGAAGCAATCGTACCCATATCAATTGCTGCTTCTTCCAAATATTGGGCAGCTGGTCTTATACGGCCTAGATGATACCCCTGCTCCCTATTAGGAGGAAAGAGGCCATTCTCTAGTTCCTCCACCCATTCTCCCATTGCCTTTGCCATCCAGGCTGAAGCCATAGCAGGCCTTACCACCGCTCCCGAAAGAGAAAATATATTTTTCAAGAAGCTATCTACCCTTCTGTCTGTGACATCATTAAATGAGGTAGATGACAATGGCAAAGCAGATTTATGCACATGTCGCAGTACATGTGCATCTACTTTAGGAGGAACTTCTCTTTTTGAACAATCCGCAGCTGGAAATGGATAATAAGAATCCCATTTTTTCGGAAACTTATATTTTTTTACTGGGCGTAGCCCAGGGTTCTTCCATCATTTCCATCAGATCCTCTGACCCTGGGAATTCAGTTTTAACGGCTTTTATTCATTTAAACACAGGTGCTTTAGATTTTGACACTGTTTTGGCTGATTCCTCCAATGAGAGAACAGCCTTCATTGCGTCAATAAGTTCAGCTACATCCTCTGAGCTGAAACTCTGCGACTGATCATCATACGGAGTATTTGAATATACTGTATCATCATCTGTTATATCATCTTGTGTAGTCTGCAACATACACATATCTATATTAGTCTTACCTGTACCTTGGTTACTAGCCTGGTTACTTGTAGAAGCTACTGGAACCAAAACCATAAAGGCGGGAGCTGCATGTATGGGTTAATAGTGTAAATTATTCCCTGGGGTGAAACTGCAGGAGTTCATCTGTCCGCTATTGAAGACAGTCTGCGCGAACATACTCCATGGTGGCTCTGATGGTTGTTGAACCAAATCCTGCTTTTTACTTTGCCGATAAGCAAAACAGTTTGCACATAACCCCTCATAAGTGACCAACTGGCCTATTCCAATTAACCCTGTTTTACAAGATAAACATGTTGTTAAGGATGTAGGAGTGCCTGTTAAGTTCTCGTCACTTTTGTTGCTCACAGACATAGTAATATTCTGTTATTATAACTACACAATTTGTGACTGAAAATAACCTATATATAAATATATAGAAGTGAGCTCAATCTGACCACAACCGTGCACCTGAATTGAGGTTCAAAACAGAACTGACAACATATAAAAGTCAGCACACATACTAGCAGTCAGTCACGTTAAAATATTAGACATTGTCATATGAGAATACAATCAACCATAAAAATTACTTACAAGTAAATGGGACAATTGTATTTCTGTTTTAACAAGTTTCTTCAAACATATCATGCAGAAAACAACAGTAATGTACAGGTCTTATATGCAATATGTACCAAAATTAGCAATTCATACTATCAAGTAGAGAGAATGTTTAGTACTGTATAACCCTTTCTCCATAGAGTGGGATAGAGGGAGACTCACCATACTTCCATATCCATCAATACGCTCGCAAGACGCTGAGTGGATTCAGACGATACTAGTGTACACTGCCACTCTTGATGACTGATGAGAGACACAGACGCTCTTTAATGGACACAGACGCTCATTGAACGATAAGTGTATGCAGACGCTCCTGTCTGCGACTCGGTCTAGGCGGAAAGTCTAGTGTACACCATCGCAGCGTCTAAGCTGCGACCAAGTACCCTCGTGGTAGCGTCTGAGACGGAAGTTAGGTCATTAGTTCATGGACGGGAGACGCACGGAAACTGGTCATGAACTTGGGGGAGGGGAGGCCAGGAGAGCGTCTAACTCCCCCCGTTGACTTAAACTCTAAGGATCTCGGCCTCACCTAGTCCTGGCGCCTATGATCCCTAAAGCATAGCGCTGTTGCACTTAAGAGTGGCGGCGCATCAACCACTGTTTGAAGTCTTCTCCAATACAGTGAAGCTGTGTCCGGACCCCCTTGTAAGAGGAAATCGATTGACTTACCTTCTCCCTATGCTCCGGCCACTGCCTGGTTACATCTGCTGGACCTGCTAGAATCATCCGACAAAGACGCCCGTTGAGACAGCACTATACCGCGAAGGTAAGCGTTGTTGCGACCCGGTGGAGAGTTGTTGGAGCGACTCTTTCTAGCATGAGTTTAAGACGCTGTTAAGAAAAGTCACTAAAAAAAAAAAACATAGTAAGACTATAAAAATAAAATAAAAGCTTCAGGCTGCTATTTAATCGCAGCCCTGTGACCATGGTCCGGCTCCTGCCGCACCAAACAAAAAACTGATTTGACTGAGTCAGTGGGCAGGATTATATGGAGAAGCCCCGATGCATCCTGGGAGGCCAAAAAGCTTGTGACCGTTTGGTGCCATTTCCGCTGTCGCTCCGGCATATCCCAATGTTATCCTGTGGATAACATGTGAACCCAGCCGGAGAAATCCTGGCTTTTGGTTACAGATGTATCCTCTGGTGCATGTGTAGGTGAGATCCCGACCACTGGGCCAATAGAGCCAGCTGAAAGGATCGAGCATGAAACCTTCCATACTGTAGAGCCTCGTAGGAGGCAACCATCTTCCCCAGAAGGCGGATGCACTGATGAACCGATACCAGAGAAGGCTTTAAGACATCCCGAACCATTGTTTGAATCACCAATGCTTTCTCCACCGGCAGAAACACCCGCTGCACTTCCGTGTCTAGGATCATCCCCAGGAAAGACAGCCTCCTTGTAGGCTCCAGATGAGACTTTGGAAGGTTCAGGATCCAACCGTGCTCCTTGAGCAGATGTGTCATGAGAGCAATGGATCGCAACAACTTCTCCCTGGACGACGCCTTGATCAGGAGATCGTCCAGATACGGAATTATGTTCACCCGTTGCTTGCGTAGCAGAACCATCATTTCCGCCATCACCTTGGTGAAGACCTTTGGTGCTGTGGAGAGGCCAAACGGCAGTGCCTGAAACTGATAGTGGTCGTCCAACAGTGCAAACCTGAGGTATGCCTGATGCAGTGACCAAATGGGAATGTAGAGGTACGCATCCTTGATGTCCAGGGACACCAGGAATTCCCCCTCCGTCAGACCTGAGATGACAGCTCTCAGAGACTTCATCTTGAATTTGAACTCCCTGAGGTAGGGGTTCAGAGACTTGGCCATACCGAACCATCCAGCTTCGGTACCACAAAAAGGTTTGAATAGTAACCTTTGTTCCACCGATGAGGTGGAACTGGAACAATGACCCTGGATACCACCAATTTTTGGATAGCTTCCAGAAGAATTGCTCTGTCTGCCGGCAGAGCCGGCAAGCCTGACTTGAAGAAACGGTGAGGTGGGAGATCTTGAAACTCCAGCCTATACCCTTTGGACACTATATCCAGTACCCAGGGGTCCAGGCCAGACACCCAGACGTGGCTGAAATGCCAGAGTCTTGCCCCTACCTGACCTTCCTCCAGGCCTAGCTGACCACCGTCATGCGGAGCACTTTGGGGTATCAGAAGCAGGCTTCTGGATCTGGGAGCAGGCATCTTTCCTTTAGCACGACCACCTCTGAAGAAGGTGTTCGAAGTCTTGTTCTTTTCTAGGCCTCGCGGGCCGAAAGGGCTGTGACGTGGCTGGTGCAAAGGGCTTCTTCGTAGGCGCTGCAGCAGAGGGGAGAAGAGGAGACTTACCCGCGGAAGCCGTGGCAATCTACGCATCCAGCGCCTCCCCAAAGAGAGCCTGACCTGTATACTGTAGGCCCTCCATGCTCTTCCTGGATTCCACGTCCGCAGACTATTGGCGCAGCCAGAGACCCCTGCGAGCTGAGACGGACATGGAGGAGATCCCCGCAGCCATGGAACCCAGGTCCTTCATGGAGTCTACCAGGAACCCTGCAGAATCCTGAATATTACGTAAAAATAAATCTACGTCACCTTTATCCATCGTAGTCTATTCCTCCTGCAGAGTGATTGACCACCTGGCAATAGCCTTAGAAATCCAAGCACAGGCTATAGTTGGCCGCAGTATAGCCCCTGAAGCCGTGAAAATGGATTTTAGCTTAGCGTCCACCTTGCGATCTGCCAAGTCCTTCAACGCGGTAGATCCCGGGACTGGTAATAGAGACAGAGGCGTCTACTATCGGCGGATACTCCCACTTTTTTCTATCTTTCTCTGGAAAGGGAAAAGCAACCAAGACCCTCTTAGAGATCTGGAATTTTTTTTCCGGATTTTCCCAGGCTTTTTCAAAGATAGCATTTAATTCCTTAGATGCTGGGAAGGTGAGGGGTGGTGGGGGCTTTTTACTGTCTGTGAAAAAGGCCTCTTCAACCTGCTCAGGAGTTGTGTCAGTAATGTGTAACACATCCCTCACGACCTCAATCATCAACTGCATCCCCCTTAGCAAGTAATGCCATCCCCCTCGGCACATCCCCGTCACAGTCTGCAGTGTCAGAATCGGTGTCCGTGTCATCCTGCATAATCTTGGCAAGTGCACGTTTGCGAGAATGTACCACAGGGGACCCCGAGGAAGCAGTATCAGACCTTACAACCATAGAGGATTGCAGTACCTGAGTGGCATGCTCCGTTTTAGCAATCCTTTCAGAAATCAGAGAAATAGTCCCCCTGAGAGGACTGGGAAGATAAGTCCTCTGCAGCATATGAAACAGTCTCTAGACATGTTTGCAATATCACAACAATCACCCCACATACACACAGGGTACTGGGCAGACCGAGTTTCCAACCCAAGAAAGGCAGAGAGACACAGATTGGAGCCAACCCACACATAGCGCTATTATAGGTATAGGAAGACCCCAAACCAGCGCTGACTGTGTCCCTTAATAGGTGAGAGAGCCTTTATACAGCCTCCCCTCCCTTCTACAACCCCCTGGTACCGTACAGATAGCTGGAGGTGCTCTGGAGGGACTGTTCTTCCACTGGCAGTGTGTCTGCAGGCAGAAAAATGGCGCTGAACGCTGCTGGGTCCGCTCTGAGAAACTCCGCCCCCTTAATGGCGCTGTCTTCCCACTCTTCTGAGATTATACTGGCATGAGGATTTTGTGCTGGCTGAGATCCACAGACCCCGACAGGCTTGATTTGGTCAGTGTAGGGTCAGGTGCTGGCACAGGGCGCCCCTCACAGCGCCGCACCGAAGTACCGCTGAGCCGTCCGGGAGCGCATTTAACACTGCGCTCCTACCCTGAAGCCGCCATCTTCACACTGAACCCCCGCTTGTAAGGGGGGACAGTGACTCACTCGCCACACTTCAGCTCTGTAAGGGGGTGGCGGCTGGCTGCTGGGGTGAGCGTTCCCCTGTGGCGGGGCGCGATCTGTCCCCTCTGGAGCTCAATGTCCAGTCAGCGGAGACAGTGGCTCAGACTCCGCAGGGCGGACACTGCTCCCCCGCTCAGTCCCTCGTTGCAGGCAGGCTGTTGCCAACAGCCTCCTGTAAAAAAATAAACTGTAAAATAAACTTTCTAAGAAAGCTCTGTAGAGCTCCCCTAGCTGTGACCGGCTCCTCCGGGCACATTTTCTAAACTGAGTCTGGTAGGAGGGGCATAGAGGGAGGAGCCAGCCCACACTATTAAACTCTTAAAGTGCCAATGGCTCCTGCTGGACCAGTCTATACCCCATGGTACTAAAATGGACACCAGCATCCTCTAGGACGTAAGAGAAAATTAATTTATTCCATTTTGGAAAAAGGCTGTAACATAACAAAATGTAGAAACCGTGAAGTGCTGTGAATACTTTCCATATGCACTGTATACTTTTACAAAGCAAACCTTTAGCCAAAAATAACACTATTAAAAGTCAATTGAAAATAAGTTAATGTGTAACTTCTTAAATTTAAGTCTCTGAAGTTCTTGCTTGCATTTTACCTGGTATAAATACATTTTTATCACACTTTACACTACAACATGATGCTGTAGATTTGAACCAATCCGTTCCCTGACAAAAATCGTGATTGATAGTTGAAAGCCAACAGAATAAACATACTTACAGTGTCATCATTTCTATATGGATTCAGTCTGTTGTACACTGCTTCAATCACACTCCGCCTAAATCAAATTGTAAGAATTAATCACGACAGAACATTTTAAAAATAAATCATATTTAAAGTAATACAAACATGAAAATTATAAGTTATCCAAAATTTACTGACACTGTTGGCCAGTCGAACCTAGGTTTCTGTTTTGTTTTTTTTGTTTGTTTTTTAAACAATCTTTAAAAGCAACAGAATAAATGTTATGTTCAGACCACAAATTGCAGGTTGAAATAATAATAATAAATAAGATTTTACTCACCGGTAAATCTATTTCTCGTAGTCCGTAGTGGATGCTGGGACTCCGTAAGGACCATGGGGATTAGCGGCTCCGCAGGAGACTGGGCACAACTAAAGAAAGCTTTAGGACTACCTGGTGTGCACTGGCTCCTCCCACTAAGACCCTCCTCCAGACCTCAGTTAGGATACTGTGCCCGGAAGAGCTGACACAATAAGGAAGGATTTTGAATCCCGGGTAAGACTCATACCAGCCACACCAATCACACCGTATAACTCGTGATACTATACCCAGTTAACAGTATGAAATATAACTTAGCCTCTCAACAGATGGCTCAACAATAACCCTTTAGTTAGGCAATAACTATAAACAAGTATTGCAGACAATCCGCACTTGGGATGGGCACCCAGCATCCACTACGGACTACGAGAAATAGATTTACCGGTGAGTAAAATCTTATTTTCTCTGACGTCCTAAGTGGATGCTGGGACTCCGTAAGGACCATGGGGATTATACCAAAGCTCCCAAACAAGCGGGAGAGTGCGGATGACTCTGCAGCACCGAATGAGCAAACTCTAGGTCCTTCTCAGCCAGGGTATCAAACTTGTAGACTCTTACAAAAATGTATTAACCCGACCAAGTAACAGCTCGGCAAAGTTGTAAAGCCGAGACCCCTCGGGCAGCCGCCTAAGAAGAGCCCACTTTTCTCGTGGAATGGGCTTTTACAGAATTAGGGTGCGGCAGTACAGCCGCAGAATGTGCAAGTTGAATCGTGCTACAGATCCAGCGAGCAATCGTCTGCTTAGAAGCAGGAGCACCCAGCTTATTGGGTGCATACAGGAGAAATAGCGAGTCAGTTTTCCTGACTCCAGCTGTCCTGGAAACATTACTTTTCAGGGCCCTGACTACATCCAGTAACTTGGAATCCTCCAAGTCCCAAGTAGCCGCAGGCACCACAATAGGTTGGTTCACATTAAAAAATTATACCACCTTAGGAAGGAATTGGGAACGAGTCCTCAATTCCGCCTTATCCATATAAAATATAAATAAGGGCTTTTGTATGACAAAGCCGCCAATTCTGATACACGCCTGGCCGACGCCAAGGCACACAGAATGACCACTTTCCACGTGAGGTATTATAGCTCCACGGATTTAAGTGGCTCAACCCAATGCGACTTCAGGAAATCCAACACCACGTTGAGATCCCACGGTGCCACTGGAGGCACAAACGGGGGCCGACTATGCAGCACTCCCTTAACAAAAGTCTGAACTTCAGGCAGTGAAGCCAGTTCAATTTTGGAAGAAAATCGATAGAGCCGAAATCTGGACCTTAATGGAACCCAATTTTAGGCCCATAGTCACCTCTGACTGTAGGAAGTGCAGAAACCGACCTAGCTGAAATTTCTCCTTTGGGGCCTTCCTGGCCTCACAGCACGCAACATATTTCCGCCATATGCGGTGATAATGGTTTGCGTTCACTTCTTTCCTAGCTTCAAATAGCGTAGGGATAACTTCCACCGGAATTCCCTTTTCCTTCAGGATCCGGCGTTCAACCGCCATGCCGTCAACGCAGCCGCGGCACGTCTTGGAACAGACAGGCCCCCTGCTGCAGCAGGTCCTGTCTGAACGGCAGAGGCCATGGGTCCTCAGATCATTTCTTGGAGTTCTGGTTACCAAGCTCTTCTTGGCCAACCCGGAACAATGAGTATAGTTCTTACTCCTCTCCTTCTTATTATTCTCATTACCCTGGGTAAGAGAGGCAGAGAAGGGAACACATACACCGACTGGTACACCCACGGTGTTACCAGAGCGTCCACAGCTATCGCCTGAGGGTCCTTGACCTGGCGCAATATCTTTGTAACTTTTAGTTGAGGCGGGACGCCATCATGTCCATCTGTGGCCTTTCCCAACGGTGTACAATCATTTGGAAGACTTCTGGATGAAGTCCCCACTCTCCCGGGTGGAGGTTTCTTAGTTGTCCACTCCGGGAATGAACACTGCTGACAGTGCTAACACATGATTTTCCGCCCATCGGAGAATCCTTGTGGCTTCTGCCATCGCCATCCTGCTTCTTGTGCCGCCCTGTCGTTTACATGAGCGACCGCCGTGATGTTGTCTGACTGGATCAGCACCGGCCGGTGTTGAAGCAGGGTCTAGCCTGACTTAGGGCATTGTAAATGGCCCTCAGTTCCAGAATATTTATGTGTAGGGAAGTCTCCTGACTTTTCCATAGCCTTGGAAGTTCCTTCCCTGTGTGACTGCCCCCCAGCCTCGAAGGCTGGCATCCGTGGTCACCAGGACCCAGTCCTGTATGCCGAATCTGAATCTGCGGCCCCCTAGAAGATGAGCACTCTGCAGCCATCACAACAGCGACACCCTGACCCTTGGAGACAGGGTTATCCGCCGATGCATCTGAAGATGCGACCCGGACCACTTGTCCAACAGATCCCACTGGAAAATCCTTGCATGGGACCAGGCGAATGGAATTTCTTCGTAAGAAGCTACCATCTTTCCCAGGGCTCGCGTGCATTGATGCACCGACACCTGTATACGTATTAGGAGGTCTCTGTCTAGAGACAACAACTCCTTGGACTTCTCCTCCGGGAGAAACCCTTTTTATCCTGTTCTGTGTCCAGAACCATACCCAGGAACAGTAGACGCGTCGTAGGAACCAGCTGCGACTTTGGAATATTCAGAATCCAGCCGTGCTGTTGTAGCACTTCCCGAGATAGTGCTACTCCGACGAACAACTGCTCCCTGGACCTCGCCTTTATAAGGAGATCGTCCAAGAACGGGATAATTATTTCGGCCATTACCTTGGTAAATACCTCGGTGCCGGGGACAGATCAACGGCAACGTCTGGAATTGGTAATGACAATCCTGTACCACAATATTGAGGTACTCCTGGTGAAGAGGGTAAATAGGGACATGCAGGTAATCATCCTTGATGTCCAGTGATACCATGAAATTCTCCAGGCTTGCAATAATCGCCCTGAGCGATTCCATTTTGAACTTGAACCTTCGTATATAAGTGTTCAAGGCTTTCAATTTTAGAATGGGTCTCACCGAACCGTCTGGTTTCGGTACCACAACATTTTGGAATAGGAACCCCGGCCTTGTTGAAGGAGGGGTACCTTGCTTTCACCTGCTGGAAGTACAGCTTGTGAATTGCCGCCAGTACTACCTTTCTCCGAGGGCAGCCGGCAAGGCTGATGTGAGGTAACGGCGAGGGGGAGTCGCCTCAAACTCCAGCCTGTATCCCTGTGATACTATTTGCAGAACCTAGAGATCCACCTGTGGGCAAGCCCACTGGTCCCTGAAGTTCCCGAGACGCGCCCCTACCGCACCTGTCTCCACCTGTGGAGCCCCAGCGTCATGCGGTGGACTCAGAGGAAGCGGGGGAAGATTTTTGATCCTGGGAACTGGCTGCTGGTGCAGCTTTTTTCCTTCTTCCCTTGTCTCTGTGCAGAAAGGAAGCGCCTTTGACCCGCTTGCTTTTCTGAAGCCGAAAAGGACTGTACCTGAAAATACGGTGCTTTCTTAGGCTGTGAGGAAACCTGAGGTAAAAAAATTTCTTCCCAGCTGTTGCTGTGGATACGAGGTCCCAGAGACCATCCCCAAACAATTCCTCACCCTTATAAGGCAGAATCTCCATGTGCCTTTTACAGGCAGCATCACCTGTCCACTGCCGGGTTTCTAATACCCTCCTGGCAGAATGGACAGTGCATTAATTCTGGATGCCAGCCGGCAAATATCCCTCTGTGCATCCTTTATATATAAGACAACGTCTTAAATATGCTCAATGTTAGCAAAATATTATCCCTGTCTTAGCGTATCAGACCACGCTGCAGCAGCCCTATTTATGCTGAGGCAATTGCAGGTCTCAGTATATAACCTGAGTGTGTAAATACAGACTTCAGGATCGCCTCCTGCTTTTTATCAGCAGGTTCCTTCAAGGTGGCCGTATCCGAAGACGGCAGTGCCACCTTTTGACAAACGTGTGAGCGCCTTATCCACCCTAAGGGATATCTCCCAACGTGACCTATCCTCTGGCGGGAAAGGGTACGCCATCAGTAACTTTTTAGAAATTACCAGTTTCTTATCGGGGGGAAACCACGCTTCTTTACACACTTCATTCATTCATCTGATGGGGGAACAAAACACTGGCTGCTTTTTCTCCCCAAAAATAAAACCCCTTTTATGTAGTACTTGGGTTCATGTCAGAAAATGCGTAACACATTTTTCATTGCCGAGATCATGTAACGGATGTTCCTAGTGGATTGTGTATATGTCTCAACCTCGTCGACACTGGAGTCAGACTCCGTGTCGACATCTGTGTCTGCCATCTGAGGTAACGGGCGTTTTTTGAGCCCCTGATGGCCTTTGAGACGCCTGGGCAGGCGCGGGCTGAGAAGCCGGCTGTCCCACAGCTGTTACGTCATCCAGCCTTTTATGTAAGGAGTTGACACTGTCGGTTAATACCTTCCACCTATCCATCCACTCTGGTGTCGGCCCCACAGGGGGCGACATCCCATTTATCGGCCTCTGCTCCGCCTCCACGTAACCTTCCTCATCCAACATGTCGACACAGCCGTACCGACACACCGCACACACACAGGGAATGCTCTGACTGAGGACAGGACCCCACAAAGTCCTTTGGGGAGACAGAGAGAGAGTATGCCAGCACACACCAGAGCGCTATATAATGCAGGGATTAACACTATAACTGAGTGATTTTTCCCCAAATAGCTGCTTGTATACATATATTGCGCCTAAATTTAGTGCCCCACCTCTCTTTTTAACCCTTTGAGCCTGAAAACTACAGCTGCACTGTGAAGAGAAAATGGCGCCAGTGTGCTGAGGGAGAAGCCCCGCCCCTTTTTCAACTGACTTTCTCCCGCTTTTTCTGGAATACTGGCAGGGGTAATTTTACATCTATATAGCCTCTAGGACTATATATGATGTAGATTTGCCAGCCAAGGTGTCATATATTGCCCTCAGGGCGCCCCCCCCCAGCGCCCTGCACCCATCAGTGACCGGAGTGTGAGGTGTACATGAGGAGCAATGGCGCACAGCTGCAGTGCTGTGCGCTACCTTGGTGAAGACCGAAGTCTTCTGCCGCCGATTTTCCGGACTCTTCATGCTCTGTAAGGGGGAAGGCGGCGCGGCTCCGGGAACGAACACCAAGGTCGGGTCCTGCGGTCGATCCCTCTGGAGCTAATGGTGTCCAGTAGCCTAAGAAGCCCAAACTACCACCTGTTAGGTAGGTTCGCTTCTTCTCCCCTTAGTCCCTCGCTGCAGTGGGTCTGTTGCCAGCAGATCTCACTGTAAAATAAAAAACCTAAATATACTTTCTTTCTAGGAGCTCAGGAGAGCCCCTAGTGTGCATCCAGCTCAGCCGGGCACAAGAATCTAACTGAGGTCTGGAGGAGGGTCTTAGTGGGAGGAGCCAGTGCACACCAGGTAGTCCTAAAGCTTTCTTTAGTTGTGCCCAGTCTCCTGCGGAGCCGCTAATCCCCATGGTCCTTACGGAGTCCCAGCATCCACTTAGGACGTCAGAGAAAAAATAATAATAATAATAATAATAATAATAATAATCATCATCATCATCATCTCCTCTTGTGGTCGGAACTTTAAGGACATGCTAATTTCTTACCCACTCTGAAGTATTTAGTCATCAATTTACATTTCCTTGCACAACACAGGTTTTAGGGCCTACAAACGTGAGGGCTGGGAAAATAGCTTAATTTAGGCATACAGGACAAAAACATTTTTTAGTAAACTTTAAAGACTAAGATGTGGACAAAACTTCTGTCAATGCCATAAAAACAGTTTACAGCAAATTCCGATTCTAAAGTTGACTGTATGGGGAATTTTAAGTGTTTGATCAACACTGTCCAATGCAGAGCCTGCCTCTTTGTTCAATATGGTCAATAGGAATTGGTGGTCATTTTAGGCCTGTACATGTTACAAACTTACACTAATACTAGAAAAGTCATCTAAGTATATGGAAAAACAAAAAACAGCAAGAAAATATTTACATCCCCTAATTACCCGAGACCCTCCCAAAAAAGATTAATCTCAACACCAATTTGAGAAGCCCACAGAGCTAGACTTTGTAGGATGCAATACACACCTAGCTGCATTATCTGGTGTAAAATGAATAGCTGCTTTCGGATATACAAGGAAACGGTGATGGTACACTACTGTGTGTAACACAGCTTATATGAATTCTTGAGATGTGCGATATGGACATTTGCTTGCACTCAAAACATGAATCACTTGCCTTTAAAGCTTCCAAATAATTGATAACCCCCTAAAGTACCCCATACACCTGAACGATTAGTTGGGAAAATCAAACAGGTTTGATTTTCCAACTAGTTGGACCAAACGTTTCAGGCTGTTTTTTAGCGTGTGGGAGCAAAGTGTTGCTCCCACACACTGCCAGATTATCTTTGCAACCAGCCAAAAAAAAGTTAGCGGGTTGGAAAGAAATCGTTCTGATGCATGGCCAGCATAAGTCTGCTCATTGACATCTATCCCTTATAATCAAATTCCTTCAGTATTTATATTTAATTAATGAAGGATCATGAGAAAGCAATTAGAACTTCAGTAGCTGCCAGTTTGGAACCAAAATAGACCCGTCTACCCACTAGTCAAATCCATTCAATGTTTGTATTACAGACCACCAATTTATGGTGGTAACCAATTAGCTTTAGTAATTTACAGCGGCTAATTGATTCGCCGAGGGCTATCATATTAGCCTAGGTAATTGGCGCTTATCGGGAATTGGTTTCACCTGCTTCAGCAGGCAAAGCCAAATTACCTAAAATTGACCATTTTTTAAGTGAAAAGTGCCGCAAAGAGACTAAAAAATAAGAATTTACTTACCGATAATTCTATTTCTCATAGTCCGTAGTGGATGCTGGGGACTCCGAAAGGACCATGGGGAATAGCGGCTCCGCAGGAGACTGGGCACAAAAGTAAAAAGCTTTAGGACTACCTGGTGTGCACTGGCTCCTCCCCCTATGACCCTCCTCCAAGCCTCAGTTAGGATACTGTGCCCGGACGAGCGTACACAATAAGGAAGGATTTTGAATCCCGGGTAAGACTCATACACCGTACAACTTGTGATCTGAACCCAGTTAACAGCATAACAGAAGGAGCCTCCGAAAAGATGGCTCACAATAACAATAACCCGATTTTTGTAACAATAACTATGTACAAGTAATGCAGACAATCCGCACTTGGGATGGGCGCCCAGCATCCACTACGGACTATGAGAAATAGAATTATCGGTAAGTAAATTCTTATTTTCTCTAACGTCCTAGTGGATGCTGGGGACTCCGAAAGGACCATGGGGATTATACCAAAGCTCCCAAACGGGCGGGAGAGTGCGGATGACTCTGCAGCACCGAATGAGAGAACTCCAGGTCCTCCTCAGCCAGGGTATCAAATTTGTAGAATTTAGCAAACGTGTTTGCCCCTGACCAAGTAGCTGCTCGGCAAAGTTGTAAAGCCGAGACCCCTCGGGCAGCCGCCCAAGATGAGCCCACTTTCCGTGTGGAATGGGCTTTTACAGATTTTGGCTGTAACAGGCCTGCCACAGAATGTGCAAGCTGAATTGTACTACAAATCCAACGAGCAATCGTCTGCTTAGAAGCAGGAGCACCCAGCTTGTTGGGTGCATACAGGATAAACAGCGAATCAGATTTTCTGACTCCAGCCGTCCTGGAAACATGTATTTTCAGGGACCTGACTACGTCCAGCAACTTGGAATCCTCCAAGTCCCTAGTAGCCGCAGGCACCACAATAGGCTGGTTTAAGTGAAAAGCTGAAACCACCTTAGGGAGAAATTGAGGACGAGTCCTCAATTCTGCCCTGTCCGTATGAAAAATTAGGTAAGGGCTTTTATAGGATAAAGCCGCCAATTCTGAGACACGCCTGGCTGAAGCCAGGGCTAACAGCATCACCACTTTCCATGTGAGATATTTTAAGTCCACAGTGGTGAGTGGTTCAAACCAATGTGATTTTAGGAATCCCAAAACTACATTGAGATCCCAAGGTGCCACTGGAGGCACAAAAGGAGGCTGTATATGCAGTACTCCCTTGACAAACGTCTGAACTTCAGGAACAGACGCCAGTTCTTTTTGGAAGAATATTGACAGGGCCGAAATTTGAACCTTAATGGACCCTAATTTGAGGCCCATAGACAGTCCTGTTTGCAGTAAAAAAAAAGGAAACGACCCAGTTGAAATTCCTCTGTAGGGGCCTTCCTGGCCTCGCACCACGCAACATATTTACACCAAATACGGTGATAATGTTGTACGGTTACATCCTTCCTGGCTTTGATCAGGGTAGGGATGACTTCATCCGGAATGCCTTTTCCCTTCAGGATCCGGCGTTCAACCGCCATGCCGTCAAACGCAGCCGCGGTAAGTCTTGGAACAGACATGGTCCCTGCTGGAGCAGGTCCTTTCTTAGAGGTAGAGGCCACGGGTCTTCCGTGAGCATCTCTTGAATTTCCGGGTACCAAGTCCTTCTTGGCCAATCCGGAGCCACGAGTATAGTCTTTACTCCTCTCCTTCTTATGATTCTCAGTACTTTTGGTATGAGAGGAAGAGGAGGGAACACATACACTGACTGGTACACCCACGGTGTTACCAGAGCGTCCACAGCTATTGCCTGAGGGTCCCTTGACCTGGCGCAATATCTGTCCAGTTTTTTGTTGAGGCGGGACGCCATCATGTCCACCTTTGGTTTTTCCCAACGGTTCACAATCATGTGGAAGACTTCTGGGTGAAGTCCCCACTCCCCCGGGTGAAGATCGTGTCTGCTGAGGAAGTCTGCTTCCCAGTTGTCCACTCCCGGAATGAACACTGCTGACAGTGCTATCACATGATTCTCCGCCCAGCGAAGAATCCTTGCCACTTCCATCATTGCCCTCCTGCTTCTTGTGCCGCCCTGTCTGTTTACGTGGGCGACTGCCGTGATGTTGTCCGACTGGATCAACACCGGCTGACCCTGAAGTAGAGGTCTTGCCTGACTTAGGGCATTGTAAATGGCCCTTAGTTCCAGGATATTTATGTGAAGTGACGTTTCCATGCTTGACCACAAGCCCTGGAAATTTCTTCCCTGTGTGACTGCTCCCCAGCCTCTCAGGCTGGCATCCGTGGTCACCAGGACCCAATCCTGAATGCCGAATCAGCGGCCCTCTAGGAGATGAGCACTCTGTAACCACCACAGGAGAGACACCCTTGTCCTTGGAGACAGGGTTATCCGCTGATGCATTTGAAGATGCGATCCGGACCATTTGTCCAGCAGATCCCACTGAAAAGTTCTTGCGTGGAATCTGCCGAATGGAATCGCTTCGTAAGAAGCCACCATCTTTCCCAGGACCCTTGTGCATTGATGTACTGACACTTGGCCTGGTCTTAGGAGGTTCCTGACTAGGTCGGATAACTCCTTGGCCTTCTCCTCCGGGAGAAACACCTTTTTCTGTACTGTGTCCAGAATCATCCCTAGGAACAGCAGACGTGTCGTCGGAATCAGCTGCGATTTTGAAATATTTAGAATCCATCCGTGCTGTCGTAGTACTACTTGAGATAGTGCTACTCCGACCTCTAACTGTTCTCTGGACCTTGCCCTTATCAGGAGATCGTCCAAGTAAGGGATAATTAAGACGCCTTTTCTTCGAAGAAGAATCATCATTTCGGCCATTACCTTGGTAAAGACCCGGGGTGCCGTGGACAATCCAAACGGCAGCGTCTGAAACTGATAGGGACAGTTCTGTACCACAAACCTGAGGTACCCTTGGTGAGAAGGGCAAATTGGGACATGGAGGTAAGCATCCTTGATGTCCAGAGACACCATATAGTCCCCTTCTTCCAGGTTCGCTATCACTGCTCTGAGTGACTCCATCTTGAACTTGAACCTTTTTATGTAAGTGTTCAAGGATTTCAGATTTAAAATGGGTCTCACCGAGCCGTCCGGCTTCGGTACCACAAACAGCGTGGAATAATACCCCTTTCCCTGTTGTAGGAGGGGTACCTTGATTATCACCTGCTGGGAATACAGCTTGTGAATGGCTTCCAATACCGCCTCCCTGTCGGGGGGAGACGTTGGTAAAGCAGACTTCAGGAACCGGCGAGGGGGAGACGTCTCGAATTACAATTTGTACCCCTGAGATACTACCTGCAGGATCCAGGGGTCCACTTGCGAGTGAGCCCACTGCGCGCTGAAATTCTTGAGACGGGCCCCCACCGTGCCTGAGTCCGCTTGTAAGGCCCCAGCGTCATGCTGAGGACTTGGCAGAAGCTGGGGAGGGCTTCTGTTCGTGGGAAGAGGCTGTCTGCTGCAGTCTTTTTCCCCTTCCTCTGCCCCGGGGCAGATATGAGTGGCCTTTTGCCCGCTTGCCCTTATGGGGACGAAAGGACTGAGCCTGAAAAGACGGTATCTTTTTCTGCTGCGAGGTGACTTGGGGTAAAAAGGTGGATTTTCCAGCCGTTGCCGTGGCCACCAGGTCCGATAGACCGACCCCAAATGACTCCTCCCCTTTATACGGCAATACTTCCATATGCCGTTTGGAATCCGCATCCCCTGACCACTGTCGCGTCCATAATCCTCTTCTGGCAGAAATGGACATCGCACTTACTCTTGATGCCAGAGTGCAAATATCCCTCTGTGCATCTCGCATATATAGAAATGCATCCTTTAAATGCTCTATAGTCAATAATATATTGTCCCTGTCCAGGGTATCAATATTTTCAGTCAGGGAATCCGACCAAGCCACCCCAGCACTGCACATCCAGGCTGAGGCGATTGCTGGTCGCAGTATAATACCAGTATGTGTGTATATACTTTTAAGGATATTTTCCAGCTTCCTATCAGCTGGTTCCTTGAGGGCGGCCGTATCAGGGGACGGTAACGCCACTTGTTTTGATAAGCGTGTGAGCGCCTTATCTACGCTAGGGGGTGTTTCCCAACGCGCCCTAACCTCTGGCAGGAAAGGGTATAATGCCAATAACTTTTTAGAAATTAGCAGTTTTCCATCGGGGGAAACCCACGCTTCATCACACACCTCATTTAATTCATCTGATTCGGGAAAAACTACGGGTAGTTTTTTCACACCCCACATAATACCCTTTTTTGTGGTACTTGTAGTATCAGAAATGTTCAAAACCTCCTTCATTGCCGTGATCATGTAACGTGTGGCCCTACTGGAAAATACGTTTATTTCCTCACCGTCGACACTGGAGTCAGTGTCCGTGTCTGTATCGACCTGAGGTAACGGGCGCTTTAGAGCCCCTGACGGTGTTTGAGACGCCTGTACAGGTATTAACTGATTTGCCGGCTGTCTCATGTCGTCAACAGTCTTTTGTAAAGTGCTGACACTATCACGTAATTCTTTCCATCCAGTCAGGTGTCGACTCCCTAGGGGGTGACATCACTAACACAGGCAATTGCTCCGCCTCCACACCATTTTCCTCCTCATACATGTCGACACAACGTACCGACACACAGCACACACACAGGGAATGCTCTGATAGAGGACAGGACCCCACTAGCCCTTTGGGGAGACAGAGGGAGAGTTTGCCAGCACACACCAGAGCGCTTTATATATACAGGGATAACCTTATATAAGTGTTTTTCCCTAATATAGCTGCTGTATATATTTATATGCCAATTTAGTGCCCCCCCCCTCTCTTGTTTTACCCTGTTTCTGTAGTGCAGGACTGCAGGGGAGAGTCAGGGAGCCTTCCTCCAACGGAGCTGTGAGGAAAAAATGGCGCCAGTGTGCTGAGGAGATAGGCTCCGCCCCTTTTTTGGCGGCCTTTCTCCCGCTTTTTTATGTAAAAATAGGCAGGGGTTAAATACATCCATATAGCCCAGGAGCTATATGTGATGTATTTTTTTGCCAAAAAAGGTGTTTTTATTGCGTCTCAGGGCGCCCCCCCCCCAGCGCCCTGCACCCTCAGTGACCGGAGTGTGAAGTGTGCTGAGAGCAATGGCGCACAGCTGCGGTGCTGTGCGCTACCTTAGTGAAGACAGGACGTCTTCTGCCGCCGATTTTCCGGACCTCTTCAGTCTTCTGGCTCTGTAAGGGGGACGGCGGCGCGGCTCCGGGACCCATCCATGGCTGGGCCTGTGATCGTCCCTCTGGAGCTAATGTCCAGTAGCCTAAGAAGCCCAATCCACTCTGCACGCAGGTGAGTTCGCTTCTTCTCCCCTTAGTCCCTCGATGCAGTGAGCCTGTTGCCAGCAGGTCTCACTGAAAATAAAAAAACCTATTTAAACTTTTACTCTAAGCAGCTCAGGAGAGCCACCTAGATTGCACTCTTCTCGTTTGGGCACAAAATCTTAACTGAGGCTTGGAGGAGGGTCATAGGGGGAGGAGCCAGTGCACACCAGGTAGTCCTAAAGCTTTTTACTTTTGTGCCCAGTCTCCTGCGGAGCCGCTATTCCCCATGGTCCTTTCGGAGTCCCCAGCATCCACTAGGACGTTAGAGAAACGTAATATTTTAAGCTAGCAATGTATATTCATGAAACCAATGATGCAGTGTCAATAGAACAGTAACATCTACCTGCGAGTTCCAAGCTTTGAGAGAGTTTTTATTAGCAAAAAAAAAAATAGGATTTTAATTACCTACTGGTAAATCCTTTTCTCGTACTCCGTAGAGGATGCTGGGGTCCATATTAGTAGCATGGGGTATAGACGGGTCCACTAGGAGCCACTGGCACTTTAAGAGTTTGAGAGTGTGGGCTGGCTCCTCCCTCTTTGCCCCTCCTACCAGACTCAGTCTAGAAACTGTACCCGAGGAAACTGACAACATCGAAGGGATTTTACACAGATAGTGGTGATATTCACACCAGCTCACACACAAGGCAAACCAAGCTAACCAGCTTGAAACATCAGCAACGGCTGAACAAATAAGATTTTAAACCTACCGGTAAATCTTTTTCTCCTAGTCCGTAGAGGATGCTGGGGACTCCGTAAGGACCATGGGGTATAGACGGGCTCCGCAGGAGACATGGGCACTAAAAAGAACTTTAGAATGGGTGTGCACTGGCTCCTCCCTCTATGCCCCTCCTCCAGACCTCAGTTAGAAAAATTGTGCCCAGAGGAGATGGACAATACGAGGAAAGAATTTTGTTAATCTAAGGGCAAGATTCATACCAGCCCACACCGTATAACCTGGAATATACACAACCAGTTAACAGTATAAACAAAACAGTATCAGCTAAAGACTGATCTCAACTGTAACATAACCCTTATGTAAGCAATAACTATAGACAAGCCTTGCAGAATTTGTCCGCACTGGGACGGGCGCCCAGCATCCTCTACGGACTAGGAGAAAAAGATTTACCGGTAGGTTTAAAATCTTATTTTCTCTTACATCCTAGAGGATGCTGGGGACTCCGTAAGGACCATGGGGATTATACCAAAGCTCCAAAACGGGCGGGAGAGTGCGGATGACTCTGCAGCACCGATTGAGCAAACATGAGGTCCTCATCAGCCAGGGTATCAAACTTGTAGAATTTTGCAAAAGTGTTTGAACCCGACCAAGTTGCCGTAGAATGAGCCTGCTGAATTGTGTTACAGATCCAGTGAGCAATAGTCTGCTTAGAAGCAGGAGCGCCAACCTTGTTGGCTGCATACAGGACAAACAGTGCCTCTGTTTTCCTAAGCCGAGCCGTTCTGGCGACATACATTTTCAACGCCCTGACCACATCAAGAGACTCGGAATCCTCCAAGTCCCGCGTAGCCACAGGCACCACAATAGGTTGGTTCATATGAAAAGAGGAAACCACCTTAGGCAAACATTGAGGACGAGTCCGCAACTCAGCTCTATCCACATGGAAAATCAGATAGGGGCTTTTATGAGACAAAGCCGCCAACTCAGACACTCGCCTTGCCGATGCCAAGGCCAACAACATGACCACCTTCCAAGTGAGATACTTTAATTCCACGGATTGAAGATGCTCAAACCAGGAAGACTTAAGGAATCGAAACACCACGTTAAGGTCCCATGGTGCCACTGGAGGCAAAAAGGAGGCTGGATATGCAGCACTTCCTTTCACAAAAGTCTGGACTTCTGGGAAAGACGCCAATTCCTACTGAAAGAAAATGGATAGAGCCGAAATCTGAACCTTAATGGAGCCTAATTTTAGGCACATATTCACCCCAGGGAAGTGGAGAAAACGGCCCAGATGGAAATCTTCCGGAGGAGCAATCTTGGTTTCACACCAAGAGACATACTTCCTCCAGATACGGTGATAATGTTTCGCTGTCACCTCCTTCCTAGCCTTTATCAGAGTAGGGATGACCTCGTCCGGAATGCCCTTCCCTGCTAGGATCTGGCGTTCAACCATCAAACGCAGCCGCGGTAAGTCTTGGAACAAACAGGGCCCCTGTTGCAACAGGTCCTCTCTGAGAGGAAGCGGCCACGGATCTTCTGTGAGCATTTCCTGCAGATCCGGATACCAGGCCCTTCGAGGCCAATCTGGAACAATGAAAATTGTCTGTACTCCTTTTCGTCTTATGATTCTCAATACTTTTGAGATGAGAGGAAGAGGAGGGACCACATAGACCGACTGAAACACCCATGGTGTCACCAGGGCGTCCACTGCTACTGCCTGAGGGTCCCTTGACCTGGCACAATACCTCGGAAGCTTTTTGTTGAGGCGTGACACCATCATGTCTATTTGAGGAAGTCCCCAAAGACTTGCTATTTCTGCAAAGACTTCTTGATGAAGACCCCACTCTCCTGGATGGAGATCGTGTCTGCTGAGGAAGTCTGCATCCCAGTTGTCCACTCCCAGAATGAATACCGCTGACAGAGCGCTTACGTGATTTTCCGCGCAGCGCAGAATCCTGGAGGCTTCCGCCATAGCCACTCTGCTCCTTGTCCCGCCTTGGCGATTTACATGAGCCACAGCTGTGACGTTGTATGATTGAATCAGAACCGGTAGGTCGAGAAGAAGATTTTCCGCTTGACGGAGACCGTTGTATATGGCCCTCAATTCCAGTACGTTGATGTGTAGACAAGCCTCCTGGCTTGACCACAGTCCCTGGAAGTTTCTTCCCAGTGTGACTGCTCCCCATCCTCGGAGGCTCGCGTCCGTGGTCACCAGAACCCAGTCCTGAATGCCGAACCTGCGATACTCCCCTGCTTGCGCAAGAGCACCATCATTTCCGCCATTACCTTAGTGAAAATCCTTGGGGCCGTGGAAAGTCCAAACGGCAACGTCTGGAATTGGTAATGACAATCCTGTACAGCAAACCTCAGGAACGCCTGATGAGGAGGATATATGGGGACATGAAGGTATGCATCCTTTATGTCCAGAGACACCATATAATCCCCCCCTTCCAGGCTGGCGATGACCGCTCTGAGCGATTCCATCTTGAATTTGTACCTGTTCAAGTATAGGTTTAAGGATTTTAAATTCAGAATGGGTCTGACCGAACCGTCCGGTTTCGGGACCACAAACAGGGTTGAGTAGTACCCCGTGCCCTGTTGAAGCAGGGGAACTTTGACCACCACTTGTTGAAGAGACAGTTTTTGAATTGCACTTAAAACTACCTCCCTCTCTGGGGAAGAAGCTGGTAGGGCCGATTTGAAAAACCGGCGAGGAGGTACATCTTCGAATTCCAGCTTGTAACCCTGGGAAACAATTTCTATTGCCCAGGGATCCACCTGTGATTGAACCCAGACGTGGCTGAAAAGTCGAAGACGTGCCCCCACCTGGGCGGACTCCCTCAGCGGAGCCCCAGCGTCATGCGGTGGATTGAGTAGAAGCCGGGGAGGACTTCTGCTCCTGGGAACTAGCTGTAGCTGGCAGCTTTTTCCCTCTGCCCTTACCTCTGGCGAGAAAGGAAGATCCCCGTCCTCTTTTGGATTTATGCGACCGAAAGGACTGCATCTGATAATGTGGCGTTTTCTTTGGCTGTGAGGAAACATAAGGCAAAAAAGCGGATTTACCTGCGGTAGCTGTGGAAACCAGGTCCGTGAGACCTTCCCCAAATAAGTCCTCACCCTTGTAAGGCAAAACCTCCATATGCCTCTGAGTCGACATCACCCGTCCATTGGCGGGTCCACAGGGCTCGCCTAGCAGAAATCGCCATGGCGTTGGCTCTGGAACCCAGTAGGCCAATGTGTCTCTGAGCATCTCTCATATATAGGACAGCATCCTTTATATGACCCAAGGTCAGTAAAATGGTATCTTTATCCAGCGTATCAATGTCAGCAGACAAGGTATCTGTCCACGCTGCTACAGCGCTACAAACCCAAGCCGACGCTATCGCTGGTCTGAGCAAGGTACCAGTATGTGTATAAATTGACTTCAAGGTAGTCTCCTGCCTGCGATCAGCAGGATCCTTGAGGGCTGCGGTATCTTGCGACGGCAGCACCACCTTTTTGGATAAGCGCATTAACGCCTTAATTCCCAAAAGGATTCTTTTGGGAATCTGCAGTTTCTTATCTGGAGTTTTCCAAGCCCTTTCAAACAACTCATTTAACTCGTGGGAAGGGGGGGAAAGTAATGTCCGGTTTCTTTTCTTTAAACATGTGGACCCTCGTGTCAGGTACAGGGGGGTCATCCGTGATATGCAACACATCTTTTATTGCAATAATCATATAATGAATATTTTTTGCCAACTTTGGCTGCAACCTCGCATCATCGTAGTCGACACTGGAGTCAGAGTCCGTGTCGGTATCAGTGTCTGCTATTTGGGATAGTGGGCGTTTCTGAGACCCAGAAGGGCCCTGTGACATAGTAAAAGGCAAGGATGGACTCCCTGCATTTTCCCTTGACTCCGCTTTGTCCAACCTTTTATGTAATAAATTCACATTTAAAACATTCCACATATCCAATCAGGTGTCAGCGTTGCCGACGGAGACACCACACTCATTTGCTCCACCTCCTCCCTAGAAGAGCCTTCCGATTCAGACATGCCGACACGCGTACCGACACCCCCACACACTCAGGGAAATATCCACTCTGAAGACAGTCCCCCAATAAGGCCCTTTGGAGAGACAGAGAGAGAGTATGCCAGCACACACCCAGCGCCAATGACCCTGGAAAACAATTTCCCAGACACACAGCGCTTTTATATTATTCAATATACCTTCACTGCCAAAGTGCGTGCCCCCCTCTTTTTAAGCCCTCTGTCACCGTGTTCAGCAGGGGAGAGTCCGGGGAGCCAGCTTCTCTGCAGTGTGCTGTGGAGAAAATGGCGCTGACCAGTGCTGTGGAATCAAGCTCCGCCCCCTCAGCGGCGGGCTTCGGTCCCGCTCAAAAATACAATACTGGCGAGGGATATGTATATATATTGCCTCCGCAGCCTATATACACTAAAATGCCAGCCTAGAGGTTTTATATTGCTGCCCAGGGCGCCTCCCCTGCGCCCTGCACCCATCCGTGCCTCAGTGTGTGTTGTGTGTGGGAGCAATGGAGTGCAGCGTTACCTCAGTGAAGATCAGAAGTCTTCTGCCGCCAGTGATGTCTTCTGTCTTCTAATACTCACCCGGCTTCTTTCTTCCGGCTTTGCAAGGAGGACGGCGGCGCGGCTCTGGGACGAACGGCGAGGGTGAGACCTGCGTTCCGATCCCTCTGGAGCTAATGGTGTCCAGTAGCCTAAGAAGCAGAGCCTATCACTTAAGTAGGTCTGCTTCTCTTTCCTCAGTCCCACGCTGCAGGGAGCCTGTTGCCAGCAGGGCTCCATGAAAATAAAAAACCTAACAAAATTCTTTTAATCAGAGAAACTCAGGAGAGCTCCCCTGCAGTGCACCCAATCTCCTCTGGGCACAGGATCCAACTGAGGTCTGGAGGAGGGGCATAGAGGGAGGAGCCAGTGCACACCCATTCTAAAGTTCTTTATAGTGCCCATGTCTCCTGCGGAGCCCGTCTATACCCCATGGTCCTTATGGAGTCCCCAGCATCCTAAAGGAGGTAAGAGAAATATTACTTAACCAAGTAACAAAACAATACTTAACCAAGTAACAAAACAATACTTAACCAAGAACTAAGCAGTACTGAACTAAGTAACCACTGCAGGATCACAAAGCGCTGGGTGGGCGCACAGCATCCTCTATGGACTACGAGAAAAGGATTTACCGGTAAGTAATTAAAATCCTATTTTCTCTTGCGTCCTAGAGGATGCTGGGGTCCACATTAGTACCATGGGGATGTACCAAAGCTCCCAGAATGGGAGGGAGAGCACGGAGGCTCCTGCAGAACTGACCGACCAAACTTCAGGTCCTCAGAGGCCAAAGTATCGAACTTGTAGAACTTTGCAAACGTGTTCGACCCAGTCCAAGTAGCCGCTCTGCAAAGCTATAAAGCCGAGACACCCCGGGCAGCCGCCCAGGAAGAACCCACCTTTACGAGTAGAGTGGGCCTTAACAGACGTAGGACACGGCAATCCTGCCGTAGACTACGCATGCTGGTTAGTGAACCTGATCCAGCGAGAGATTGTCTGCTTAGAAGCAGGATACCCAAGTTTCTTGGGATCATACAGGACAAAGAGTCCGATTTTCTGTGACGAGCACATAATCACATAGATTTTCAGAGCCCTTACAATATCCAAGGACTTTGATGAAATTGAGGAGTCAGCAGCAACTGGCACCACAATAGGTTGGTTGATACGAAATGCCGACACAACCTTCGGAAGGAACTGCTGACGTGTCCGGAGCTCAGCTCTATCTTCATGGAAGATCAAGTAGGGGCTCTTACAACACAAGGCCCCCAACTCCGACACACGTCTAGCAGAAGCTAAGGCCAACAAAGTGACAGCATTCCACGTGAGAAATTTGACCTCAACCTCCGGGAAAGGCTCGAACCAATCCGATTGGAGGAACTGCAACACCAAGTTAAGATCCCAGGGCGCCGTAGGCGGCACAAAGGGAGGCTGGATGTGCAGAACCCCTTTCAGAAAAGTCTGAACCTCAGGGAGGGAAGCCAACTTTCTGGAAGAAAATGGATAGGGACGAAATCTGGACCTTTACTAATCCCAACCTCCGGCCCATATCCACACCTGCTTGCCGGAAGAGGAGAAACTGTCCCAGTTGAAACTCCACCGTAGGAAACTTCTTGGACTCACACCAAGATACATATTTTTTCCAAATATGATGGTAATGTTTAGATGTTACTCCTTTCCTAGCCTGTATCAGGGTAGGAATAACCTTGTTCGGAATGCCCTTCCGAGCTAATATCTGGCGTTCAAACCTCCATACCGTCAAGCGTAGTCATGGTAAGTCTTGATAAACCAACGGCCCCTGCTGCAGCAGGTCCTCCCGAAGAGGAAGAGGCCTCGGCTTTTCTAGCAGTAGATCCAGAAGATACGCGTACCAAGCCCTTCTTGGCCAGTCCGGAGAAATGAGGATTGCCTGAACTCTTGTTCTCCTTATGAGTTTGAGAACTCTTGAAATGAGTGGAAGTGGAGGAAACACGTACACCGATTGGAAAACCCACGGAGTCACTAGGGCATCCACCGCCACAGCTTGTGGGTCCCTCGATCTGGAATAGTACCGCCAAAGCTTCTTGTTGAGACGAGAGGCTATCATGCCTATTTGAGGTACACCCTAAAGATCTGTAACCTCCGCGAACACCTCCGGATGGAGTCCCCACTCTCCTGGATTGAGATAGTGTCTGCTGAGGAAGTCCGCTTCCCAGTTGTCTACTCCCGGAATGAAGATTGCTGACAGCGCCAACGCGCGTCTTTCTGCCCACAGCAGGATTCTTGTTACCTATGACATTGCAGCTCTGCTCTTCGTTCCGCCCTGTCGGTTTATGTAAGCTACCGTCGTTACAATGTCCGACTGCACTTGAATGGCTTGACCTCGCAGAAGATAGGCTGCTTGGAAAAGACCGTTGCAGACGGCTCTTAGTTCCAGAATGTTTATTGGAAGGCTGGATTCCAGGCTTGACCACCGTCCTTGGAAGGTTCCCCCTGAGTGACTGCGCCCCAGCCCCAAAGACTTACATCCGTGGTTAGTAGGTCCAAGTCCTGAATCTCGAACCTCTGGCCCTCCAGAAGGTAAGTTAGTTGCAGCCACCAGAGAAGTGAAAGCCTGGCTTTCGGCGACAGACGTATTCTCTGGTGCATGTGCAGATGAGATCCCGACCAGGAGATCCAGTTGGAAGGGCCGAGCATTAAACCTTCCATACTGTAGAGCCTCGTAAGAGGCCACCATCTTCCCCAGAAGGCGATTGCACTGATGAACCGAAACCCGGGCTGGCTTCAGGACATCTCGGACCATTGTTTGTATCACCAACGCTTTCTCCTCTGGGAGAAACACCCTCTTCACTTCCGTGTAGAGGATCATTCCCAGAAAAGACAACCTCCTGGTTGGCTCCAAATGTGATTTTGGAAGATTCAGGATCCAACCGTGTTCCCTGAGCAGATGAGTCATGAGAAGAATGGATTGCAACAACTTCTCTCTGGACGATGCCTTTATCAGCAGATCGTCCAGATATGGGATTATGTTCACCCCCTGTCTGCGGAGAACCATCATCTCTGCCATCACCTTATTGAACACACCCGGTGCTGTGGAGAGGCCGAATGGCAGTGCCTGGAACGGATAGTGACTGTCTAACAGTGCAAATCTGGGGTGAGGCGGACAGATCAGAATGTGGAGGTACGCATCCTTGATATCCAGGAATACCAGAAACTCTCCCTCCTCCAGACCTGAAATCACTGCTCTGAGATGCTTCCATTTTGAATTTAAACACCCTCAGGTAAGGGTTCGACGATTTCAAGTTCAAAATTGGTCTGACCGAACCATCCGGTTTCGGTACCACGAAAAGGTTTGAATAATAACCCTTGTTTTGCAGATGAGGTAGAACTGGGACAATGACCTGTGACTTTTCCAATTTTAGGATGGTTTCCTGTAGGATAGCCAAGTCTGTCAGCAAAGCTGGCAAGCCTGATTTGAAGAATCGGTGAGGCGGGAGTTCTTGAAACTCCAGTCTGTACCCCTGGGACACAATATCCTGTACCCAGGGATCCAGGCCAGACGTGTCTGAAACGTCTGAGTCTCGCACCAACCAGCCCGTCCTCCAGGCTTTGAGGTCCACCGTCATGCTGAGGATTTTGAGGAACCAGAAGCATGTCTCTGGTCCTGGGAGCCTGCGGGTGCAGGATTTTTGGATTTTGCCCGACCACCTCTAAAGAAAGTGGTAGGAGGCTTGGACTTTTTTGCCTTAGCGGTCAGAAAGGGCTGCTGCACAGCTGAAGAAAATGGTTTCTTCGTTGAAGGTGTAGCAGAGGGAAGGAAAGGTGACTTACACGCGGTTGCCGTGGAAATCCACGCATCCAATGCTTCCCCAAATAGAGCCTGACCTGTGTAGGGTAGGTTCTCCACACTTCTCCTGGATTCCGCGTCTGCAGACCAATGGCATAGCCAGAGTCCCCTGCGGGCTGAGACCGACATGGAAGATATTTGTGCAGTCAGCGTACCCAGGTCCTTCGTGGATTCCACCATGTACCCCGCAGAATCCTGTATGTTACGTAAAACAATTCAATGTCACTTCTATCCATTGTATCCAAATCCTCTAGTAATGTGCCTGACCACTTTACCGTGGCTTTAGAAATCCATGCACAGGCAATAGTGGGCCTAACGCCACTCCTGAAGCATTGTAAATGGATTTGAGCGTAGTGTCAATTTTACGATCAGCCGGTTCTTTTAAAGCGGTAGATCCAGGGACAGTTAAAACCACCTTTTTAGACAGTCTGGAGACAGATGCGTCCACAATGGGTTTGTTTTACCATTTTTCCCCATCTTCCTCAGGGAAGGGAAAAGCAATCAGAACCCTGTTTAGGATCAGGAATTTTTTCTCCGGGTTTTCCCAGGATTTTTCATATATAGCGTTTAATTCTTTAGACGCAGGGAAGGTTAGCGAGGCTTTCTTACCAGTGAAGTAAGCCTCCTCAACCTGCTCAGGTGTGGTGTCAATGTTTAACACATCTCTAATGGCCTCAATCATGAGCTGCACGCCCTTAGCAAGGGATGCCGCCCCCCTCAGCAGCTCCCCATCACCGTCTGCAGTATCAGAATCGGTATCAGTGTCATCTTGCATAATTTGGCCAAGTGCACGTTTCTGTGGGAACATGCTAGGGGATTTTGCAGGAATAGGGACAGAGCCTGACCAAACTGCCCTAGAATTCAATACCTGAGTTTCAGTCTCCGTATTCGCTCCTCTGAAACAAAGCATTACAATCCTGTGTACATGGAATGGATACTTCCTGAGAGGAAACATCTTCTGCAGCATATGACACAGAGTCCCTGGACATGGCTATGTGAGATAGTAAACACCCACACACAGGGAAATGTCAGACAGTTTCCCCCCCAAGTATGCCACAGAGACACAGAAATTGGAGCCAGCCCACACACATCGCTTTTTAAGGTAGGACTTATGACACTACCTACTACTACACTACTGTACCTTAATAGACAACACAGACTTTACACAGCCTCCCCTTCCTATCTACAACCCCCTGGTACCGTACAAGATAGCTGGAGTTGACTTGGAGGGACAGCTCTCCCAGTCAGCGCTTCTGCAGGCAGGAAGATGGCACTAAACGATGCTGGGTCAGCTCTGAGAAGCTCTGCCCCCTTTAATGGTGCTGCTTCCCGCTCTCCTGTACTTTATATTGGCCCGAGGAATTGTGCTGTCAGCGATCCTGGGACCCTGAAAGGCTTGCTGGACAGTGTAGGGTGTAAGCGCTGGCTCAGGGCGCCCCTCAAAGCGCCACACAATGTACCGCTGAGCTCATACCCTGTTACCGCCATCTTCACACCGGCTCCCCGCTTGCCAGGGGGGCCGGTGACTACCTCACCAATGAAGTCTTCTGGCTCTGTAAGGGGGTGGCGGCCTGCTGCTGGGCTGAGCGATCCACTGTGGTGGCGAACGTTCAATCCCCTTAGGAGCTCAGTGTCCTGTCAGCGGAGATAGTGGCTCAGACCCCGCAGGGCGGACACTATTTCCCCCCCTTAGTCCCTCGAAGCAGGGAGGCCCCTAGCTGTGACCGGCTCCTCCGGGCACATTTTCTAAACTGAGTCTAGTAGGAGGGGCATAGAGGGAGGAGCCAGCCCACACTCTCAAACTCTTAAAGTGCCAGTGGCTCCTAGTGGACCAGTCCCCATGGTACTAATGTGGACCCCAGCATACTCTAGGGCGTGAGAGAAAAACACAACACTCATTTGCTGGATTCTACCAGTGGAAAACGTGACAGATCTATATAAAAATATGAAAGGTAGGCTAAGGGTGTGAAAAAATAAGATTTTACTTACCGATAAATCTATTTCTCGTAGTCCGTAGTGGATGCTGGGGACTCCGTCAGGACCATGGGGAATAGCGGCTCCGCAGGAGACAGGGCACAAAACTAAAGCTTTAGGATCAGGTGGTGTGTACTGGCTCCTCCCCCTATGACCCTACTCCAAGCCTCAGTTAGGATACTGTGCCCGGACGAGCGTACACAATAAGGAAGGATATTGAATCCCGGGTAAGACTCATACCAGCCACACCAATCACACCGTATAACTTGTGATCTAAACCCAGTTAACAGTATGACAAACGTAGGAGCCTCTGAACAGACGGCTCACAACAAATAACAACCCGATTTTTTTGTAACAATAACTATGTACAAGTATTGCAGACAATCCGCACTTGGGATGGGCGCCCAGCATCCACTACGGACTACGAGAAATAGATTTATCGGTAAGTAAAATCTTATTTTCTCTGACGTCCTAAGTGGATGCTGGGGACTCCGTCAGGACCATGGGGATTATACCAAAGCTCCCAAACGGGCGGGAGAGCGCGGATGACTCTGCAGCACCGAATGAGAGAACTCCAGGTCCTCTTTAGCCAGGGTATCAAATTTGTAGAATTTTACAAACGTGTTCTCCCCCGACCACGTAGCTGCTCGGCAGAATTGTAATGCCGAGACCCCTCGGGCAGCCGCCCAGGATGAGCCCACCTTCCTTGTGGAATGGGCCTTGACAGATTTAGGCTGTGGCAGGCCTGCCACAGAATGTGCAAGTTGAATTGTGCTACAAATCCAACGAGCAATCGTCTGCTTAGAAGCAGGAGCACCCAGCTTGTTGGGTGCATACAGTATAAACAGCGAGTCAGATTTTCTGACTCCAGCCGTCCTTGAAATGTATATTTTCAATGCCCTGACAACGTCCAGCAACTTGGAATCTTCCAAATCGCTAGTAGCCGCAGGCACCACAATAGGCTGGTTCAGGTGAAACGCTGACACCACCTTAGGCAGAAAATGAGGACGCGTCCGCAGTTCTGCCCTGTCCGAATGGAAAATCAGATATGGGCTCTTATACGATAAAGCCGCCAATTCTGATACTCTCCTGGCTGAAGCCAGGGCCAGTAGCATGGTTACTTTCCATGTAAGATATTTCAAATCCACCGATTTGAGTGGCTCAAACCAATGGGATTTGAGAAAATCCAAAACTACATTCAGGTCCCACGGAGCCACTGGGGGCACAACCGGGGCTGTATATGTAGTACTCCTTTTACAAAAGTCTGGACTTCAGGAACTGAAGCCAATTCTTTCTGGAAGAAAATCGACAGGGCCGAAATTTGAACCTTAATGGACCCCAATTTGAGGCCCATAGACAATCCTGTTTGCAGGAAATGTAGGAATCGACCCAGTTGAAATTCCTCCGTGGGGGCCTTCCTGGCCTCACACCACGCAACATATTTTCTCCAAATGCGGTGATAATGTTGTGCAGTAACCTCCTTCCTGGCTTTAACCAGTGTAGGAATGACCTCTTCTGGAATGCCTTTTTCCTTTAGAATTCGGCGTTCAACCGCCATGCCGTCAAACGCAGCCGCGGTAAGTCTTGGAATAGACACGGTCCCTGCTGAATCAGGTCCCGTCTTAGAGGTAGAGGCCACGGATTTTCCGTGAGCATCTCCTGAAGTTCCGGGTACCAAGTTCTTCTTGGCCAATCCGGAGCCACGAGTATCGTTCTTACTCCCCTTTGCCGTATAATTCTCAGTACTTTGGGTATGAGAGGCAGAGGAGGAAATACATACACTGACTGGTACACCCACGGTGTTACCAGAGCGTCCACAGCTATTGCCCGAGGGTCTCTTGACCTGGCGCAATACCTGTCCAGTTTTTTGTTGAGGCGAGACGCCATCATATCCACCTTTTGATAAAGCTGCAGTGCTTGCAGCGAAACGCGTCAGGAGATCACTCTTGGGGTCACTATTTGCACTCGTTATACTGCCGAACTGTATCCGGACCAATACTGGAACTTTGCATTCTGCAGTGAAAAACAAATGAGACATTCAAACCCTCTTGGACCACCATCAAACCTTCAAATTCAAGGAGGACACCGCACCTATTGAGGACTTTCAGAACCAGGCTGGTTCTCGATCTGATGTAAGAGATCTTCATATGGGACTTTACCTCTAGCGGTTGGTTGGTTACATTTAAGGGTGAGACTGCGCCGTCAGTCCGTCTCTATTTTCTGCTATCCAGGACACTTTATAGGAACGTGATACATTGTTATTGGCATCAATTAATGTGACCTCAGTTTTACCAGCTAATACTAGTTACTACCATATATATGGTTTTATTCAGTTTTTTATTTCATATTTTATTAAATGTAACTTTTACTCAATCCTTCCATTGAATTTTGAAGTTAATTACATATTAGCGCTGCTATTTCTTGTATTGTTTTGTTTCTGTATGGTTTGGGTGTGACTACCCCAAACGTTATTAGCAGCAGCATTAGAGACACAAGACCCAACAGCGCCCGATTTCCTGGTTTTGATAATCTGTTTTTGTTTTAGTGATATCCAGGCTGCAGCACAGACGGTTAAATCAAAATAAGTGAGCTACTAATTAAATCACCTGTGCTGAAGCCTGGATATCACTAAAACATGCACTGTTAGTGTGCCTTGAGGACCGTGGTTGGGAAAGCCTGTCCTAGAGGATGCTGGGGACTCCGTAAGGACCATGGGGATTATACCAAAGCTCCCAAACGGGCGGGAGAGTGCGGATGACTATGCAGCACCGATTGAGCAAACAGGAGGTCCTCCTCAGCCAAGGTATCAAACTTATAGAACTTTGCAAAGGTGTTTGAACCCGACCAAGTAACAGCTCGGCATAGTTGTAGTGCAGAGACCCCTCGGGCAGCCGCCCAAGACGAGCCCACCTTCCTAGTGGAATGGGCTTTAACCGATTTTGGAAACGGCAATCCAGCCGTAGAATGCGCCTGCTGAATGGTGTTACAGATCCAGCGAGCAATAGTCTGCTTTGAAGCAGGGGCGCCAACCTTGTTGGCTGCATATAGGACAAACAGTGCTTCTGTTTTTCTGATTCTAGCCGTTCTGGCCACGTAAATTTTCAAAGCCCTGACTACATCAAGGGACTCTGAATCCTCCAAGTCTTGCGTAGCCACAGGCACCACAATAAGTTGGTTCATATGAAAAGATGACACCACCTAAGGCAAGAATTAAGGACGAGTCCGCAGTTCTGCTCTATCCATATGGAAAACCAGATAGGGGCTTTTATGAGACAAAGCCGCCAATTCCGACACTCGACTAGCCGAAGCTAAGGCTAACATGACCACCTTCCAAGTGAGATATTTTAACTCCACCGTTTGAAGTGGTTCAAACCAGTGCGACTTAAGGAAACTCAACACCACGTTAAGGTCCCAAGGCGCCACCGGAGGTATAAAAGGAGGCTGAATATGCAGCACTCCATTCACAAAAGTCTGTACTTCTGGGAGATAAGCAAATTCTTTTTGAAAGAAAATGGATAAGGCCGAAATCTGAACCTTAATGGAGCCTAATTTTAGGCCCAAATTCACTCCAGTCTGTAGGAAGTGAAGGAAACGGCCCAGATGGAATTCTTCCGTAGGAGCATTCCTGGCCTCATACCAAGAAAATTTTTCGCCATATACGGTGATAATGTTTAGCTGTCATGTCCTTCCTAGCTTTTATCAGCGTAGGAATGACCTCATCCGGAATGCCTTTTTCCGCTAGGATCCTGCGTTCAACCGCCATGCCATCAAACGCAGCCGCGGTAAGTCTTGGAACAGAGAGGGCCCCTGTTGCAACAGGTCCTGTTGTAGAGGAAGAGGCCACAGATCTTCTGTGAGCATTTCCAGCAGATCCGGATACCAGGTCCTTCGTGGCCAATCAGGAACAATAAGAATTGTTCTCACTCCTCTTTTTCTTATTATTCTCAACACCTTGGGTATGAGAGGAAGAGGAGGAAACACATATACCGACTGGAACACCCACGGTGTCACTAGGGCGTCTACAGCAACTGCATGAGGGTCTTTTGATCTGGAGCAATACCTCTGTAGATTTTTGTTGAGGCGGGACGCCATCATGTCTATCTGGGGCAGTCCCCACTGACTTGCAATCTGTGCGAAGACTTCCTGATGAAGTCCCCACTCGCCTGGATGCAGGTCGTGTCTGCTGAGGAAGTCTGTTTCCCAGTTGTCTACTCCCAGAATGAACACTGCTGACTGTGCGCTTACATGATTTTCCGCCCAGCGAAGAATCCTGGTGGCTTCCGCAATTGCCACTCTGCTCCTTGTGCCGCCTTGGCGGTTTACATGAGCCACTGCGGTGATGTTGTCTGACTGGATCAGAACTGGTTTGTCGCGAAGTAAGGTCTCCGCTTGACGTAGGGCGTTGTATATGGCCCTCAGTTCCAGGATGTTGATGTGAAGACTAGTCTCTTGACTTGACCAAAGGCCTTGGAAGTTTCTTCCCTGTGTGTCTGCTCCAGAACCTCGGAGGCTCGCGTCCGTGGTCACCAGGACCCAGTCCTGAATGCTGAACCTGCAGCCTTCTAGAAGGTGAGCATTGTGCAGCCACCACAGGAGAGATACCCTGGCTCTGGGGGACAGGGTGATTAACTGATGAATTTGTAGATGTGACCCGGACCACTTGTCCAGTAGGTCCCATTGGAAAGTCCTCGCATGGAACCTGCCGAAGGGAATGGCTTCGTATGATGCCATCATCTTTCCCAGGACTCGAGTGCAGTGATGCACAGACACCTGTTTTGGCTTCAATAGGTTCCTGACCAGAGTCATGAGTTCCTGAGCTTTTCCTATCGGAAGATAAACCGTTTTCTGGTCTGTATCCAGAATCATGTCCAAGAAGGTCAGACGAGTTGTAGGAACCAACTGCGACTTCGGGATATTGAGAATCCAGCCGTGTTGCTGTAACACCTTCAGTGAAAGTGAGACGCTGTTCAGCAACTGCTCTCTTGATCTCGCTTTTATGAGGAGATCGTCCAAGTACGGGATAATTGTGACACCTTGCTTGCGCAGGAGCACCATCATTTCCGCTATTACCTTGGTGAAAATCCTCGGGGCCGTGGAAAGCCCAACGGCAACGTCTGAAATTGGTAATGACAATCCTGTACCGCAAATCTCAGGTACGCCTGATGAGGTGGATAAATGGGAACATGAAGGTATGCATCCTTTATGTCCAGAGATACCATAAAATCCCCCCCTTCCAGGCTGGCGATGATCGCCCTTAGCGATTCCATCTTGAACTTGAACCTTTTCAAGTATAGGTTCAGGGATTTTAAATTTAAAATGGGTCTGACCGAATCGTCCGGTTTCGGGACTACAAACAGGGTTGAGTAATATCCCCTCCCTTGTTGAAGCAGGGGAACCTTGACCACCACCTGTTGAAGATACAATTTGTGAATTGCATTTAACACTATCTCCCTTTCCAAGGGGGAGAAGCTGGTAGGGCCGATTTGAAAAACCGGCGAGGAGGCACCTCTTCGAATTCCAGCTTGTAACCCTGAGAAACAATTTCTATTGCCCAGGGATCCACCTGTGAGTGAACCCAGATGTGGTTGAAAACTCGAAGACGTGCCCCCACTGGGGCGGACTCCTTTAGCGGAGCCCCAGCGTCATGCGGTGGATTTTGTAGAGGCCGGGGAGGACTTCTGTTCCTGGGAACTAGCTGTGTTGTGCAGCTTTTTCCCTCTGCCCTTACCTCTGGCAAAAAAGGACGCACCTCGTACTTTCTTGTTTCTTTGTGATCGAAAGGACTGCATTAGATAATGTGGCGCTTTCTTAGGCTGTGAGGGAATATAAGGCAAAAAATTTGATTTACCAGCTGTAGCTGTGGAGACCAGGTCCGAGAGACCTTCCCCAAACAATTCCTCGCCCTTGTAAGGTAAAACCTCCATATGCCTCTTTGAGTCGGCATCACCTGTCCATTGCCGGGTCCATAGGACTCGTCTAGCAGAAATCGACATAGCGTTGATTCTAGAAACCAGTAGACTAATGTCTCTTTGAGCATCTCTCATATATAAGATAGCATCTTTTATATGCCCTAGGGTCAATAAAATGATATCCTTATCTAGGGTCTCAATTTCCGCTGATAAGGTATCTGTCCATGCTGCTACAGCGCTACAAACCCAGGCCGACGCAATCGCCGGTCTGAGTAAGGTACCAGAATGTGTGTAAATGGACTTCAAGGTAACCTCCTGCTTGCGGTCAACAGGATCCCTGAGGGTAGCCGTATCTTGGGATGGCAGCGCTACCTTTTTGGATAAGCGTGTCAATGCTTTGTCCACCCTAGGGGAGGATTCCCACCGTATCCTGTCCGTTGGCGGGAAAGTATACGCCATAAGAATCCTTTTGGGAATTCGCAGTTTTTTGTCTGGAGATTCCCAAGCTTTTTCACATAATTCGTTCAACTCATGTGAGGGGGGAAAGGTTACCTCAGGTTTCTTTCCCTTATACATGTGTACCCTCGTGTCAGGGACAGGGGGTTCCTCTGTGATATGCAAAACATCTTTTATTGCAATAATCATATATCGAATACATTTAGCCAATTTTGCCTGTAACTTTGCATCATCGTAGTTGACACTGGAGTCAGAATCCGTGTCGGTATCTGTGTCTACTATTTGGGATAGTGGGCGCTTTTGAGACCCCGAAGGTCCCTGCAACATAGGGACAGACATGGGTTGACTCCCTGGATGTTCCCTACCTTCAGCTTTGTCTAATCTTTTGTGCAATAAATTTAGATTGGCACTTAAAACATTCCACATATCCATCCAGCCAGGTGTCGGCGTTGTCGACGGAGACACCACATTCATTTGCTCCCCCTCCTCCCTAGGAGAGCCTTCTACCTCAGACATGTCGACACACGCGTACCGACACACCACACACTCAGGGAATCCTCTTATCTGAAGACAGTTACCCCACAAGGCCCTTTGGAGAGACAGAGAGAGTATGCCAGCACACACCCAGCGCTATATGACCCAGGAAAAGACACCCAGTAGCGCTACGCCGCCCTGCACCCTTACAGTGACTGCCGTGTGAGGTGTATGGGAGCAATGGCGCACAGCTTTACTGCTGTGCGTTACCTGAGTGAAGATCATGAAGTCTTCTTTTCTTCTCATACTCACCCGGCTTCTATCTTCCGGCTCTGCGAGGAGGACGGCGGCGCGGCTCTGGGACGGACGGCGAGGGTGAGACCTGCGTACCGATCCCTCTGGAACTAATGGTGTCCAGTAGCCTAAGAAACAGAGCCTAGCATTAAAGTAGGTCTGTTTCTCTCCCCTCAGTCCCTCGATGCAGGGAGTCTGTTGCCAGCAGGCTCCCTGAAAATAAAAAACCTAACAAATATACTTTGACAGGAAACTCAGGAGAGCTCCCTGTAATGCACCCAGTCTCCTCTGGGCACAGTAGTAAACTGAGGTCTGGAGGAGGGGCATAGAGGGAGGAGCCAGTGCACACCCATACCTAAAGTCTTTCTTAAAGTGCCCATGTCTCCTGCGGAGCCCATCTATCCCCATGGTCCTTACGGAGTCCCCAGCATCCTCTAGGACGTAAGAGAAAACATGTTCTAAGGAACATGAGCATCCCTACTTCATTATAACACCTTCTGGGCAATGTTCCAAAACAATTCTAGCAGAAATGGCTGTATCCCAACAACAGTACTGATTGCAGCATCGAAGAAATTCATGAGAACCATTTCACAAATGATCCGTAATGCAGAGCACAAATGCTGTTGTACTGCAGCGTATATACGGAAAAGGGCCAGATGTCACAACATGTAGTACAAAAAATATAAAATGCAGGAAAAGATTCTGAAGAAACCAATGGGTGTGGTGGCAGGTAACCAGCCAATCACACTCATGCCCTAATCATGCCAACAGCAGACACTAATGGGGTCATTAAGTGGTTTTTATACAGCGCTAATTAATGCGCACCCAATGGAGCAATTCAATTGTTCTGGAGTGCACATTCATTATTGGGGGGGGGGGGAGGAGACGTTTAAACTCCTTGTTAGGGTGCCCAAACCATGGAGTTTACACATTTCTGCTTGGCATCTCTGTGGGCTGCAACCAGAAATGTGTGTCCCCTGCAGCACAGGCACCCAAACCAAGCAACAATTTAATTGCTCCATCTGGCGCCCACCAGTGTAAGGCGCTGGGGTAAACAATTGAATCACCACATAAGTCTGAACGGCTGATTGGCGTCATCTTTTATTATGGCTCACGTGTCACCAAATTAGATGTGGCTGGCTTTATGATGGGGGATTGGATTAATTAAGGTAACAGTTATCTGAGAACAACAAAGTGCAGGAACATTAAAGTTTATAGAGCTGTAAAAGTGTGCAGTACACTTGGCAAGGTCTAAGACAAATGAAAACATTGTAAGGTGTTAACCACAAGTAAGCAAAGCAGTTGGACATGGTTTATGCTGAGTTTTATCTTTACCAACATATGACGTCATCATGACCTATCTAGAGGGTTCATTTTAACAGCTAGTAAACACAAGGCTAATAAGTAGGCAGAAGATATTCAATATATCAGATAAATACTTTTCATTTCGTGTACATACTGGGTATGGACAATATACTGATATTATAGTAATGCGACAGATATGAAACTCCAAAAAAAAAAAAAAAAAAAAAAAAAAAAAGACCCACAAAAGGCAGTACCACTTCTTAAATGAATTGTGTGGAGCCATGGCACTTTGGTTCTGTCAGTCAAACACTGGGACATGCTTTCTTTGCTTTAGAGAAGTTGGTCTCCAGTGAACTTGGGGGAATAAAGATGGTAGGTGTGGGGAAATGAAGTTGTGCGCAAGGGTACAGATACAGAGAGAGAAAGGGTAAGGGCAGAAACACACTCCATCCACTGGTCCTTATTAAAAAGTGATGTTTAACCACTTCAGTTCTAAAAAGACAAAGTCTTATGTACTATTAGTAAAGAAAAACCATACATGTTCACTCTTAGGTGGCGATTCAATAGGTTTTTCAGGTGGCACCCAATGGCAGCAATTCAACTGTTCTGCCATTCGGGCGCAATCACGACTGGCTCAGACATTTCTCCTTGCAGCCTCCTGAGGTGGTGAGCAGAAATGTGCAAAAAAGTGCATTGTAGGGACTATTTTAGTTGTGATTAGCCGCTATACGTGGCAGTGCCTAGTCTATTTGCGTGATTAAAAAGTAATGGCCACCCGATCAGCGCAACAACTGAATTACTCTAATGGGCGCCAAAGAAACAAAACAATTGAATCATCCCCGTAACAATCTAAATTAAAATGACAACACTTTACAGCCAATGTAATTTACACAAGGGCACATGGACTGTGGAGGAATACACTACATTTTAATCAAATGTCTGGATATTAAACATTAGAAATGTATAGGTATTGTTTTATTTTTAGCCGACCAGAAGCAGTAGGTTTATTGACAGGTCTACATTACAAATCCTTGGGCAAATTAAAACATTCTATTGTCAGACACTAGAAATAAGCAAAGCAGGTGGATCTTGTCTAATAGCTTTCCTACATTTTAACCCAAGGATCCTGATAGTACCAAATGTTTTAGCAAAAGATTCCACCAATGTTTCAGTAAGTCCATCTGGCCATCTGAGGAATGGATGCAGTGCAGTGTAACCTGAATAACAGTAATGTTCTAGAAATTGTTACAATGACATTTAACAGTGTTACAAGTATACAACAGATAATTTTATTCCTACTACGGGTACCTTGGACATCATGGGGTGGTAAATAAGAATTTACTCACCGGTAATTCTATTTCTCGTAGTCCGTAGTGGATGCTGGGTACTCCGTAAGGACCATGGGGAATAGACGGGCTCCGCAGGAGACTGGGCACTCTTTAAAGAAAGATGAGGTACTATATCTGGTGTGCACTGGCTCCTCCCTCTATGCCCCTCCTCCAGACCTCAGTTAGGGAAACTGCCCGGAAGAGCTGACACTACAAGGAAAGGATTTGGAATCCAGGGTAAGACTCATACCAGCCACACCAATCACACCGTATAACTCGTGATAACTATACCCAGTTAACAGTATGAATAACAACTGAGCCTCACTGAACAGATGGCTCATAACAATAACTATTTAGTTAAGCAATAACTATATACAAGTATTGCAGACAATCCGCACTTGGGACGGGCTCCCAGCATCCACTACGGACTACGAGAAATAGAATTACCGGTGAGTAAAATCTTATTTTCTCTGACGTCCTAGTGGATGCTGGGTACTCCGTAAGGACCATGGGGATTATACCAAAGCTCCCAAACGGGCGGGAGAGTGCGGATGACTCTGCAGCACCGAATGAGCAAACTCAAGGTCCTCTCCAGCCAGGGTATCAAACTTGTAGAATTTTGCAAACGTGTTTGATCCCGACCAGGTAGCAGCTCGGCAAAGTTGTAAAGCCGAGACCCCTCGGGCAGCCGCCCAAGAAGAGCCCACCTTCCTCGTGGAATGGGCTTTTACTGATTTAGGATGCGGCAGTCCAGCCGCAGAATGTGCAAGTTGAATCGTGGAACAGATCCAGCGAGCAATAGTCTGCTTAGAAGCAGGAGCACCCAGCTTGTTGGGTGCATGCAGGATCAACAGCGAGTCAGTCTTTCTGACTCTAGCCGTCCTGGAAACATAGATTTTCAGGGCCCGGACTACGTCCAGCAACTTGGAAGCCTCCAAGTCCCGAGTAGCCGCAGGCACCACAATAGGTTGGTTCAAATGAAACGCTGATACCACCTTAGGGAGAAATTGGGGACGAATCCTCAATTCTGCCCTGTCCATATGGAAGATCAGATAGGGGCTTTTACAGGACAAAGCCGCCAATTCTGACACCCGCCTAGCCGAAGCCAAGGCCAAAAGCATGACCACTTTCCACGTGAGATATTTCAACTCCACGGTCTGAAGTGGCTCAAACCAATGTGATTTTAGGAAATCCAACACAACTTTGAGATCCCAAGGTGCCACTGGGGGCACAAAAGGGGGCTGAATATGCAGCTCTCCCTTAACAAAAGTCTGAACTTCAGGCAGTGAAGCCAGTTCTTTTTTAAAGAAAATAGACAGGGCCGAAATCTGGACTTTAATGGAACCCAATTTTAGGCCCATAGTCACTCCTGACTGTAGAAAGTGCAGAAATCGACCCAGCTGAAATTCTTCTGTGGGGGCCTTCATAGCCTCACACCAAGCAACATATTTTCGCCATATGCGGTGATAATGTTTTGCTGTCACATCCTTCCTAGCTTTTATCAGCGTAGGAATGACTTCAACCGGAATGCCCTTTCCATCAGGATCCGGCGTTCAACCGCCATGCCGTCAAACGCAGCCGCGGTAAGTCTTGGAACAGACAGGGCCCCTGCTGTAGCAGGTCCTGTCTGAGAGGCGGAGGCCAAGGGTCCTCTGAGATCATTTCTTGTAGTTCCGGGTACCAAGTCCTTCTTGGCCAATCCGGAACGATGAGTATAGTTCTTACTCCTCTCTTTATTATCCTCAGCACCTTTGGTATGAGAGGAAGAGGAGGGAACACATAAACCGACTGGTACACCCACGGTGTCACTAGAGCGTCCACAGCTATCGCCTGAGGGTCCCTTGACCTGGCGCAATATCTTTTTAGCTTTTTGTTGAGGCGGGACGCCATTATGTCCACCTGTGGCCTTTCCCAACGATTTACAATCAGCTGGAAGACTTCTGGATGAAGTCCCCACTCTCCCGGGTGGAGGTCGTGCCTGCTGAGGAAGTCTGCTTCCCAGTTGTCCACTCCCGGAATGAACACTGCTGACAGTGCTATCACGTGATTTTCCGCCCATCGGAGAATCCTTGTGGCTTCTGCCATCGCCATCCTGCTTCTTGTGCCGCCCTGTCGGTTTACATGGGCGACCGCCGTGATGTTGTCTGACTGAATCAGCACCGGCTGGTTTTGAAGCAGGGGTCTTGCCTGACTTAGGGCATTGTAAATGGCCCTTAGTTCCAGAATATTTATGTGTAGGGAAGCATCCTGACTCTACCATTGTCCTTGGAAGTTTCTTTCCTGAGTGACTGCCCCCCAACCTCGGAGGCTTGCATCCGTGGTCACAATGACCCAGTCCTGTATGCCGAATCTGCGGCCCTCGAGAAGATGAGCACTCTGCAGCCACCACAGCAGAGACACCCTGGCCCTCGGGGACAGGGTGATCAGCCGATGCATCTGAAGATGCAATCCGGACCACTTGTCTAACAGATCCCACTGAAAGATCCTTGCATGGAACCTGCCGAATGGAATTGCCTCGTAAGAAGCTACCATCTTTCCCAGGACTCGCGTGCAGTGATGCACCGACACCTGTTTTGTTTTCAGGAGGTCTCTGATCAGAGATGACAACTCCTTGGCCTTCTCCTCCGGGAGAAACACCTTCTTCTGTTCTGTGTCCAGAATCATACCCAGGAACAGCAGACGTGTCGTAGGAACCAGCTGCGACTTTGGAAAATTCAGAATCCAGCCGTGCTGTTGTAGCACTTCCTGAGATAGTGCTACTCCGACCAACAACTGCTCCCTGGACCTCGCCTTTTTAAGGAGATCGTCCAAGTACGGGATAATTATAACTCCCTTCTTTCGAAGGAGTATCATCATTTCGGCCATTACTTTGGTAAATACCCTCGGTGCCGTGGACAGACCAAACGGCAACGTCTGGAATTGGTAATGGCAGTCCTGTACCACAAAACGGAGGTACACCTGGTGAGGTGGGTAAATGGGGACATGTAGGTAAGCATCCTTGATGTCCAGTGATACCATGTAATCCCCCTCTTACAGGCTTGCAATAACCGCCCTGAGCGATTCCATTTTGAACTTGAACTTCCTTATATAAGTGTTCAAGGATTTCAAATTTAGAATGGGTCTTACCGAACCGTCTGGTTTTGGTACCACAAACATTGTGGAATAGTAACCCCGTCCCTGTTGAAGGAGGGGAACTTTTATTATCACTTGCTGGAGGTACAGCTTGTGAATTGCCGCCAGCACTACCTCCCTGTCCTGGGGAGCAGCTGGCAAGGCTGATTTGAGGTAACCGCGAGGGGGAGACGTCTCGAATTCCAGCTTGTATCCCTGAGATACCACTTGTAGAACCTAGGGATCCACCTGTGAGCGAACCCACCGGTCGCTGAAGTTCCGGAGACTGGCCCCCACCGCACCTGTCTCCACCAGTGGAGCCCCAGCGTCATGCGGTGGATTTAGTGGAAGCAGGGGAGGATTTTTGTTCTTGGGAACTGGCTGTATGGTGCAGCTTTTTCCCTCTACCCCTGCCTCTGAGCAGAAAGGAAGCGCCTTTAACCCGCTTGCCTTTCTGGGGCCGAAAGGACTGTACCTGATAATACGGTGCTTTCTTAGGCTGTGAGGGAACCTGAGGTAAAAATGTCGACTTCCCAGCTGTTGCTGTGGAAACGAGGTCCGAGAGACCATCCCCAAACAATTCCTCACCCTTGTAAGGCAAAACCTCTATGTGCCTTTTAGAATCAGCATCACCTGTCCACTGCAGAGTCCATAATACTCTCCTGGCAGAAATGGACATTGCATTAATTCTAGATGCCAGCCGGCAAATATCCCTCTGTGCATCTCTCATATATAAGACTACGTCTTTAATATGCTCTATGGTTAGCAAAATCGTATCCCTGTCGAGGGTATCAATATTTTCAGACAGGGTATCGGACCAAGCTGCTGCAGCACTACACATCCAAGCTGAAGCAATTGCAGGTCTCAGTATAGTACCTGAGTGTGTGTGTATATACAGACTTCAGGATAGCCTCCTGCTTTCTATCCGCAGGCTCCTTTAAGGCGGCCGTATCCTAAAACTGCAGTGCCACCTTTTTTGACAAGCGTGTGAGCGCTTTATCCACCCTCGGGGATGTCTCCCAACGTAACCTGTCCTCTGGCGGGAAAGAGTACGCCATCAGTAACTTTTTAGAAATCACTAGTTTCTTATTGGGGGAAGCCCACGCTTCTTCACACACTTCATTCAACTCATCTGATGGGGGAAAAACCACTGGTTGCTTTTTCTCCCCAAACATAATACCCTTTTTAGTGGTACCTGGGTTAATGTCAGAAATGTGCAACACATTTTTCATTGCCGTAATCATGCAACGGATGGCCCTAGTGGAATGTACATTAGTCTCGTCCTCGTCGACACTGGAGTCAGACTCTGTGTCGACATCTGTGTCTGCCATCTGAGGTAGCGGGCGTTTTTGAGCCCCTGATGGCCTTTGAGACGCCTGGGCAGGCACTGGCTGAGAAGCCGGCTGTCCCACAGCTGTTATGTCATCAAACCTTTTATGCAAGGAGTTGACACTGTCGTGTAAAACCTTCCACATATCCATCCACTCTGGTGTCGACCCCGCAGGGGGTGACATCACATTTATCGGCACCTGCTCCGCCTCCACATAAGCCTCCTCATCAAACATGTCGACACAGCCGTACAGACACACCGCACACACACAGGGAATGCTCTGACTGAGGACAGGACCCCACAAAGTCCTTTGGGGAGATAGAGAGAGAGTATGCCAGCACACACCACAGCGCTATATAATCAGGGATTTACACTAACACAAAGTGATTTTCCCTATAGCAGCTATACAATACAGTTTGCGCCTAAATTTAGTGCCCCCCCTCTCTTTTTTACCCTTTGAGCCTGGAAACTGCAGGGGAGAGCCTGAGGAGCTGTCTTCCAGCGGAGCTGTGAAGAGGAAATGGCGCCAGTGTGCTGAGGGAGATAGCCCCGCCCCCTTCTCGGCTGACTTCTCCCGCTCTTTATATTTATATTATGGCGGGGGATTTTTGCACATATATAGTTTATTAGACTATATTATGTGCTGTTCGCCATGTAAGGTACTCTAATTGCAGCCCAGGGCGCCCCCCCCCAGCGCCCTGCAACCATCAGTGACCGGAGTATGTGGTGTGCATAAAGAGCAATGGCGCACAGCTGCAGTGCTGTGCGCTACCTTAATGAAGACCGGAGTCTTCAGCCGCCGATTTCCAGGACGTTCTTCTTGCTTCTGGCTCTGCAAGGGGGACGGCGGCACGGCTCCGGGACCGGACAACCGAGGCTGGGCCTGTGTTCGATCCCTCTGGAGCTAATGGTGTCCAGTAGCCTAGAAGCCCAAGCTAGCTGCAAGCAGGTAGGTTCGCTTCTCTCCCCTAAGTCCCTCGTAGCAGTGAGTCTGTTGCCAGCAGATCTCACTGAAAATAAAAAACCTAATAAATACTTTCTTTAATAGAAGCTCAGGAGAGCCCCTAGTGTGCAACCAGCTCGAGCCGGGCACAGATTCTAACTGAGGTCTGGAGGAGGGGCATAGAGGGAGGAGCCAGTGCACACCAGATATAGTACCTAATCTTTCTTTAAAGAGTGCCCAGTCTCCTGCGGAGCCCGTCTATTCCCCATGGTCCTTACGGAGTACCCAGCATCCACTAGGACGTCAGAGAAATTAAAAAATTCCCCCGCGGGTACCACTAAGGGGCACAAAACAGAGCAATTGAATGGTTGCTCCATTTAGACACCCGGGAGCCGCAAGGATGACATTTCTACTCGCAGCCTCCTGCGGTGCAGAAAGAAATGTGCGCTAAGTCGGCATGGGAGTCTTTATGCCCAAAGCAGAACTTCAAGACTGGTTTAGCCATTTTATGCTGCTAAACCCTCTCTGTTTGGGCGTGACATGAGCAATGTGCATAGGTCCCGTAAAGATGGGATATTAGATGCCCAAAAACAACTGAATTCCCCACAATAGGTACAAATGTTCTTGATTTATATTGAATAAATAGACAGCGCACACCTTACTCCTGTAGTTACATGTGGGACCAATAGTACTTTGAGAGATAATAGTGAACATGATGCATCAGAGGGTGGTTCAATAAAAGAAATATATCTGCGACTATGTATTCTTAATTGCGCAAGCAAAACTTGCGAAGGGGGGGGGGGGGCGGGAGGCTAGTGTTAAAGACACATCAAATCAGCGAAAGACAAAAACAAGCTCTACTTACAAACAAGCTTAAAAAAAAAAAAAAAGGCAAGCCACTTTGCACAACACACAAAACTGATCATGCTACACAAACATATGCCACAATTTAAAAAAACAAAAAAACAAGTTAATTATCACTTGTGAGCATAAACACTAGGTTTCTGTCTTCATGCTTAAATTTAAAGAAAGCATTAACTCTCAATTGAAATTAACCAGTTTAAAGTCCAACAACAGGACAGAAACATTAGTTTGCCAGATAAACAATGTCAAAGTTAACACCCAAATAAATAGTTTATAGGAACAAATGTATACTAGTGAAATAGTAATATCTGTCCAGCACATCAATATTATTTTCTAAGCTAATACCTATAAAAGGGTATTGCGAAATTCCTGGCATTTAAACTTCTTTTTAAAGTGTGGCATATATAGTCCCATGAAATTCAAAGAAGTTACAAAAAGCTCAGGTTAACTCACTTGCTTGCCAATTCACCCCCAGGTGGGAGGTTAGGGATGGTCTCAGTGGCTAATGTACGCATCACGTGGACTAAGTCTGGTACACCTTCTTCACCCTGCTTCTTTATGATCTCTAGGAATTAGAAGTACTTATTTTGTAAGTGCTATTCAAGTCAACCAGTGTACAGTACAGCTTCACCATTCATTTTAAAGCAGAACCCTGTATTAAGGAGTGTAGTAAATGCTGCAGAAAGCACTAGATGTCATATCAAAGCTGGATATGGTGGAAGCAAGCAGAGCGTACAAGTAACAATTTTACCTGTATTAGGTATTTAGCTGAAATGCAATGGTTTTGCAGAACCCCGTCTTAACTTACAAAACATCTGATTATTTTAGCATTCATTCAAAAATACCCTCGCCCCCAAATGCCCCCTCAATATTAAAATCAAATTAACACACCAATAAAAAAAAAAGATGTCTAGATTTCAGACGTTAACATTTTTGTTCTGAATAAAATGCAAAGATCTCAGAATTGGTTTGCCAAATTATTTTATTGTATAAGTTTAACATCTAAAATCGAATCTACAAGGTTCTATTGCTGAAATTAAGCTATACAAAAATAAGGAGTCAATCTCAACGAGACAATTTACATCCTTAAAGTGGATTACATTTAACAGTCTCCACTAAACAAATACATTAGTAAGTATAGTAGGCTATAAATACATTCTGCATAATACAGATTACAAATTAGAACTGTCACTCCCACCAAAAAAATAACCCACATTGACAAGATTATTGTACATCTTCAAACAATTAGCCATGTATACATTCAGAAAGAGGGAGCAAGCTGATCACTTTCTGCAAAATCAACCACTGACCTAAAACAGAAAATCTTTTGAGCTGTAGATATTAAGGGATTGTTGTTTACCGATTTACTTTCATGCTATATTAAGAACTTCATCCCCTGCAATGCGGTTTGAAAGACCAAGTGAAACCTGGAGTATTTTAGAGTGCACCAATTGCGTACATGCAGCAAAAACAAACATTTGGCTGAACCAATATATGCTTCCTATCAATTCACTAGGAATCTGTGAAAACAATGATGCATGAAACAAAAAGTGCCCAAGGGGCAGATTCAATTGTTTTTCTTCACAGATGAAACTAAATGGCACCTGACGGAAGCAATTCAATAGCTTCGCCATTCGGGTGCCCAGCAGGTGCGGAGGACACATTTTTTTCTTGCAGCCTCCTGCAATATGCACCCAAACAACAATTGATTAGTGATAGCTGTTTAAGAGTCTAAACAGTCCCGTTTAGACGGGATTTTTAGACACCCAAAACAATTGAATCAGCCCTTTAGTTAATTCCTAGTGAAATGACCATATGTATTCTCAGTTCAGGACACCAAATGGATTGCCTCCGCACTGGGGTCGATTAAATTCACCGACAGTTGAATAGCGCCGGGAGTAAGCTCCCGGCGCTATTCAATTCAGCTCAAGTTAAGTCGGCGAAGGCCCGTTCTCCCGGAATTAACAAGTTGCTTTGTCAGGAGAACGGGCATTCTCAGACTTAACTCCCCGCCGCGATGCTGATTCCCGACATAATCAGCCTCGCGCCGGCAGCACTTTTGTCGGATTTCTTCTCTCATCCCCCGGGGGCGAGTGTAGAATTGCTGACAATTGAGTGTCACTTGGAGCTGTATTGAATAGCGCTATTCAACCGTCGGTGATTTGAAACGACCCCTTTGTGTTGCTGAAGTGTGCTTTGTACTGAAAACTTAATACTAATAAATACAAATGTACTTCCCCGTATTTGCAAGGCAAATATATGGAAATCTTTCAGAAAACACGTTTATATATCATGTATTTTTTTCATATTGTCCCATGACATAAGTAATCAAAAATGAATGAGCAAAATACACTGTCTATACCATCCATACAAAGAGATAATGGATTGGATTCAATTAGCTGCGCAAATTTACAGAGTGGGAAAAGGATGGTAGCCTCAGGATTTTAGGCTATTCAATTAAGCCTATTTTTTTTCACATGGTAAATTTGCCGCTTACACACATTATCCCATAAATTTCGGAAAAAGTACCTGAGCTAAGGGATAACACGTTCACAGCACCCGCGATTCAAGCACTTATCGCGGATTTCTGCTCACGGCTCCCTCAGGCTCGGAAAGAAATAGACATTAAGTGCAGCCTGCAAGCTTATCACTGCTAATTGAATCCAACCCTAGGTAGTATAGAAAAATTCCATTATCTATGCTTACGATATAAACAAACAAGGCTTTCAACTGTAATGGTGAAATACATGTTTGTAGAAACTGCCAAAACAAAGTGCCTAGCAATTGCTGTATCTGGAACATAAACAAGATGAGGTGGTGCAAGAAAAAGAAAAGAAAAAACCCAAACCATGTAATGAAGACTAAATATTCCTATAAATTTGTGGCACCATTACATTTAAACACCCAGCCTTGAATCATTTAGCATATTCATCTTTATTTAAACCACTGCGCAACCGCTGCCTGAACGATATTCCCAGCACGCCAATTAAAATGAATATTAATTGTACAGATAAAAGTAAATTATTAGGAATATGGGAGCCAAGCAAAATAGAAATCATGTCGTCTTCAGAACAATAAGGTACAGATAGGTCAATAAGGCGGGATTAATTACCGCAGTGTAATGATCTGCAGATGCTATTCAATTAGAGTCCATGGTAGCCTTGATCACAGGAGCCGCAAACGTGCCAACCCATAGCTCCGAGGGGTGTAGTACTGCTGACCGGCGGTCTCCTGACCGCCGGTCAGCTTACAGACGCCGGGATCCCGGCAGCATCCCGATCCCGGCGGGGAGGGGCGAGTGCAGCAAGTCCCTTGCGGGCTCGGTGGAGACCTGCAGTCGACACGGGTTCTATTCCCACTCTATGGGTGTCGTGGACACCCACGAGTGGAAATAGTCCCTATTGGTCGGCATGCCGACCATCGGGATAGTGATAAATAATAAAAAAATAAAAAAAATAAAAATTGACTGAGGAAGCCGCTGATTATTGGAGACAGGCAGAGAAACGCGTTTTACTACAAATTCGAGGATACCAAGGGTCTTCATACAACCCTATCTTCTTGACTGTGGAACCCACTTCAGACCTCCAGATAAGGACCCGCTAAAAGGAATTTCGCTACCAGGGCCGGGAGTGTACGGACCAAGGTTCCCAGGACAGATCTGGTAATATCCAATTTTTACACCACTAAACATGGCCATGTTTTAATACCTAAATTGGAGCAAAGTCCAATACATTGCACGTTCTAATCAAAGTGAATACTAAGAACTCGGTCTATGTAAAATGGACTGATCTGAACACAAGCTTGTATAATTGCCGGCAATGGATTAGAACTTACAGCTACCAAAAAAACAACGCTTCATTTAAGGTGTTTTAATCATACAGCTGTGAACGGTCGTTCTGACAAATACACTGTGGACACATTTTGTTTTTTTAAAGTGGCTAAATAATGTCTATTTTATGCTCTGAATAGCTAGTAAAGACTTCATTGTAACAAGTTAAATATCATTTATCCAGGCTCAGTTAAAAATGCCAGTATAATCAAATTTGTTAAATCAATGCATTTCTGAACCAGGATAAATGAAAATCGGATTATAGGGCTTATAAATACTGCATATTGTATGTGAAATTTTTATATGTATGAAATCTAAAATCATGTTTTAGAAAAGAATAAATAGAATATATCAAATTATAATAAAGCCTTTTTTACACGGTTACTAGCGCTTTCTAATATTTATCATCGGGATAGTGACCCATCGGGCTGGTGGAGGTCGTCATGTGACTGTCGGTCAGCTGACCGGCGGTCACATGAATACCACCCGCTCCGAGACATACCCCGGTCTCTATGGGTAAATGTGCATTAGTGGGTAGTTTACTGCACAAGGAAAAGGGACTGTAATTGGATAGCCCCAGCATATACAGACAGAAACTATCGCTCCTTTTCCCTGCACTGTAAATTACCGCATCTAATTGAATCCAGCCCCCCAAAAAATAATAGTATTTTAAATTATCTACCGGTAAAACCTTTTCTCGTAGTCCGTAGAGGATACTGGGGTCCACATTAGTACCATGGGGTAAAGACGGGTCCACTAGGCTCCATGGGCACTTTAAGAATTTGATAGTGTGAGCTGGCTCCTCCCTCTATGCCCATCCTACCAGACTCAGTTTAGGAAACTGTGCCCAAGACGGACATACTTTGAGAGAAAGGGAAAAGATGGTGGTGAGATTCCGAACCAGCACACACAAACTAGAGGAAAGCCAAGCTAACCAAACTGTAAGCCAGGAACAGCAACAGCTGAACCAACAATACTTAACCAAGTACCAGTGCAGGAAGAACGAAGCACCGTGCGGGCGCCCAGTGTCCTCTACGGACTACGAGAAAGGGATTTACCGGTAGGTAATTAAAATCCTATTTTATCTTACGTCCTAGGAGGATACCGAGGTCCACATTAGTACCATGGGGATGTACCAAAGCCACCAAACCGGGTGGGAGAGTGATGAGGTTCCTGCAGAACTGATTGACCAAACTGAGGGTCCTCACCGAGGCCAAAGTATCGAACTTGTAGAACTTAGCAAACGTGTTCGAACCTGACCAAGTAGCTGCTCAGCAGAGCTGTAAAGCCGAGACACCCCGGGCAGCAGCCCAGGAAGAACCCTCTGACCTAGTAGAACAGCCTGTACAGATTTTGGACATGACAAACCTGCCGTGGAATAAGCATGCTGGATAGTAGGCCTGAACCAACGTGCAATTGTCTGCTTTGAAGCAGGACATCCAATTTTATTGGGAACATAGAGAACAAACAGCGAGTAAGATTTTCTTTGACGAGCTGTCCGCTTCACATAGATTTTCAAATCCCTCACAACATCCAAGGACTTTATAGTAGCAGAGGTGTCGGTAACCACCGGAACGACAATAGGTTGGTTGATATGAAACGCAGACACCACCTTTGGAAGAAAATGCTGAGTAGTTCTGAGTTCAGCCCTATCTTCATGAAAAATCAAAGCTGTGAGACAACACCCCCAGCTCCAACACACGCCTTGCAGAAGCCAAGGCCAACAGTGTGACGGCCTTCTACGCAAGAAACTTGACGTCAACGTCCTGTAAAGGCTAAAACCATTCCGGTTGCAGGAACTGCAACACCACGTTGAAATCCCAAGGTGCCGTAGGAGGCACAAAGGGTGGTTGGATGTGCAGAACCCCCTTCAAAAATGTCAACCTCAGGTAGAGAAGCCAATTGTTTCTGGAAGAAAATGGATAAGGCCGACATCTGGACTTTTATGGAGCCCAAACGTAGGCCTACATCCACAGCTGACTGCAGAAAAAGGAGAAAACATCCCAGTTGAAATTACACCGCAGGAAATTTTCTGTTCTCACACAAGAAACTTATCTTTTCCAAATATGGTGGTAATGTTTAGACATTACCCCCTTTCTGGCTTAGATCAGGGTTGGAATAACCCTATCCGGGATCCCTTTCCGGGCTAGAATTTGATGCTCAACCTCCATGCTGTCAAACGTAACCGTAGTAAGTCTTGATAGACGAATGGCCCGTTGTAGTAGGTCCTCGCGAAGAGGTAGAGGCCATGGGGTCCTCTAGGAGCATCTCCAGTAGATCCGCGTACCAGGCCCTTCTTGGCCAGCCGGAGCAGTGAGAATTGCTTGAACCTTTACCCCTTTTTATTCTTTTCAGAATTTTTGGGATCAATGGAAGTGGTGGAAACACGTACACCATCTGGTAGACCCATGGAGTCACCAGAGCGTCCAACGCAACTGCTTGTGGGTCCCTCGACCTGGAACAATACCGCTTGAGCTTCTTGTTGAGACAAGAGGCCATCATGTCGATTTGTGGCATTCCCCACAGACATGTCAAGCACCAGAACACCTCTGGGTGAAGGCCCCACTCTCCTGGGTGGAGGTCGTGTCTGCTGAGGAAGTCTGCTTCCCAGTTGTCTACTCCCAGGATGAAGATTGCCGACAACGCCATAGCGCGTCTTTCCGCCCAGAGGAGAATCCTCGTCACCTCTGACATTGCTGCTCTGCGTTCCTCCCCGTAGGTTTATGTACGTTACCGCCGTCACATTGTCCGACTGAACCTGAATGGCGTGATCTTGAAGATGTGATGCCTGTAGAAGGGCGTGGTACAATGCCCTTAGTTCCAGAATGTTGATTTGAAGGATGGTTTCCTGACTTGACCATTTTCCTTGAAACTGTTCCCCTTGGGTGACTGCTCCCCAATCTCTAAGGCTTGGGTCTGTGGTGAGCAGAATCCAGTTTTGAATGCCGAACCTTCGGCCCTCGGTCAGGTGAGAAGTCTGTAGCCACCAGAGAAGAGGCTTTTGGTGACAGACGGATCCTCTGGTGCATGTGAAGATGCGATCAGGACCATTTGTCCAACAGATCCAGCTGGAAGGGCCTTACGTTAAACCTTCCTACTGCAGTGCCTGGTAAGAGGCTACCATCTTTCCCAGGAGTCGAATGCATAGATGCACAGATATCCGGGTTGGTTTTAGAACAACCCGTACCATCGAGTGGATTACAAATGCCGTGTCTAAAAGGAAGGAATACCTTCTGTGCCTCCGTATACAGTATCATCCCCAGGAACGGAAACCTCTGTGTTGGTTCCAGATGAGATTTTGGTAGGCTCAGATTCCACCCGTGAACCTGGAGTAGCTGGGTTGAGAGGGCAAAGTTGTCCAACAACCTCTCCTTGGAAGGTGCTTTTATCAGCAGATCCTCCAGGTGCGGTATTATGTTCACTCCTTGTTTGCAGAGGAGAAACATCTCTGCCATTACCTTGGTGAACACCCTCGGTGCCGTAGAGAGGCCAAATGGCAGGGCCTGGAACTGATAGTGACAGTCCTGTAATGCAAACCTTAGATAAGCCTGATGAGGTGGCCAAATCGGAATATGAAGGTACGCATCCTTGATATCCAGAGACACCAAGAATTCCCCCTCCTCCAGACCTGAGAGCACCGCTCTCAGAGACTCCATCTTGAACTTGAACACCCGTAAGCACGGGTTCAACAACTTGAGATTTAAAATGGGCCTTACCGAACCGTCCGGTTTCGGTACCACAAACCGGTTGGAATAATAACCTTTGTTTTGCAGTTGAAGTGGAACTGGAACAATGACCGGAGTCTGTACCAGTTTTTCAATTGCTTTCTGTAAAGTCATACTTGCTCCTTGAGAAGCTGGTAAGAGGTCTGTAGCCCTGGGCGATAAGATCTTTGACCCAGGGATCCTGGCATAATGTTGCCCATATGTGACTGAAATATCTTAAATCGGGCTCCCACCTGCCTGTCATCCAGGCAGTGCAGACCACAGTCATGCTGAAGGCTTAGAGGAAGAACCGGGGTTCTGTTCCACGTGAACCTGCAGTTGCTGGTTTTCTGGGTTTACCTCTATTGCCTTTGAAGGCCGTAGAAAAACCTTTGGTTTTATTTAAAAATTTTGCCATCCGAAAGTACTGCAGCGTTGGAGCTGAGTAGGTTTTCCTAGCCGGGGGAGCTGCTGAAGGAAGGTATGTATGTAGACTTACCCGCCGTAGCCTTGGAAATCCAGGTATCTCGTTCAGCTCCAAACAGGGCCTTATCTGTAAATGGTAGGTTTTCCACGCTTTTCCTGGAATCCGCGTCCACTGGCGTAGCCATAGGCCCCTGCATGCTGCCACTGCCATGGCGGTTTTGCGTGCATTGAGCAATCTTATTTCTTTTACCATAAAATTTGCAGTCCTGTATATGCTGTAGGAGTAAAAATATCTCCCCCCTGGATAAGGAATCTAACTCGTCAATTAGATTTCCTGACCATTTTGCAATGGCCCTAGTGATCCATGCACAAGCAACAGTGGGTCTCTGGGCCACCCCAGCAGCTGTGTACAGGGATTTGAAAGTGTATTTTACGTGACAACCTAGATACCGATGCGTCAACAATCGGTGGGTTTTCCCATTTTTTCCCCATCATCCTGAGGGAAAGGGAAGGATGTGAGTAATCTCTTCGTGATCTGAAACTTTTTTTCAGGATTAACCCAGATTTCCTCAGAGAATTCAACTCTTGATGCAGGAAAAGTAGCAGAATTTTTTACATTAAAATAAGACACCTCATCCTCATCTGTCACTTTATCAGGAAATTTGCAGAACGTCTCTAATAGCATCTATCAGAGCCTGTACCCCCTGTGACAGAGCGGCATCACCCCCACTGAGTCCACCTCACCCTCCTCTGCATCCGACACGTCATCAGTGTCATGCTGCAGGATCTGGGCCAGTGTACGCTTTTGTGGACAAATGGCAGGGGTCTGAGACGCTGGTATGGGAACTGAATCTCTATTCATCAGGTCATCCAGAGACTGTCTTAGGTATCGCGTCTCTCTCATTCTGGGATAATTTATTAGAAATATTCGAGATCATCCCTTTTAGGGAATCCAACCATGCTGGTTCGGATCCACCTGCCTGAGAATGAGTACTATCCTGAGTACATTGTAGTGATCCCCCTGGGGAAGAAAAGCACTCTGCCGTGCATGAAACACACTCCTTAGACATTGTAATGTGAGGTACACACACGAGAAAAAAGGGTAAGCCCAGTTAACCCACACAGAGCCCTTCTAGGGAGATACAGAGTAAGATGGAGCCAGCCACACAGTGCCATTCTGCTAAAGCTTAAGCCTGGCTGGGTCGCAGACTAAGTACCCTTAAATAGGGTAGCAGTAACCTTATACTGCTCCCCCCTTCCCCTTGCTATGACCCCCTGGTACCGCTGAGCTAATCTGGAGTCCTTTTGGAGCAGCTGCGCTTCTCTAGCAGGCCTCACAGTGAGAGCTGTAGAGGGAAAATGGCGCTGGTGTGCAGCTGGATCCGCTCATAGTGAAGCCCCGCCCCCTTAATGGCGCACGGTCTTCCCGTTTTTTTATACTGGCTGAGGCTTATAATGTGCTTTACAGTGGGTTAAAACTCCTGTAAGCTGCTGCCAGTGTGGGTATTTTTTATTTTAAGGCTTCAGCTCGCCCCTCAAAGCGGAACACACATAGTATGCCTCTGAAACCTGGAACCGCAGCCAGCCAGTCAGCGCTGCGTCTCCATACCCTTATGCCACCATCACCGCCGCTAACCGGGACGCCGACTTTCTACTCACCACTCTTCTCACGTCTGGCTTTGTTATGGGTGGCAGCGTGCTGCGGGAATGTACGCTCGCCGTGGTGTGGCTTACGAATAGTTCCCCCAGGAGCTCAGTGTCCTGTCAGCGGGGAACGGGACCATTTACCCTTCAAGAGGTTGGGCCGTTCCCCTTACTTCCCCCCCACCCCCCAAGTCCCATGAAGCAGGCAGTCTGGTGCCAACTAGACCTGCCTAAGAAATAAGATTTTAAACCTACCGGTAAATCTTTTTCTCCTAGTCCGTAGAGGATGCTGGGGACTCCGTAAGGACCATGGGGTATAGACGGGCTCCGCAGGAGACATGGGCACTCTAAGACCTTTTAATGGGCGTGAGCTGGCTCCTCCCTCTATGCCCCTCCTCCAGACCTCTGTTATAGAGCTGTGCCCAGAGGAGACGGACATTTCGAGGAAAAGGATTTTGTTAATTAAGGGTGAGATACATACCAGCCCACACCACAAACACACCGTATAATATGGTATAAAACTAAACCAGTTAACAGCATGAACAACAGAAATCAACAACAATCTGATCTCAACCGTACACAACTCTCGTGTAACTACATCAGTAACTATGTACAAGTACTGCAGATTCATTCCGCACTGGGAAGGGCGCCCAGCATCCTCTACGGACTAGGAGAAAAAGATTTACCGGTAGGTTTAAAATCTTATTTTCTCTTACGTCCTAGAGGATGCTGGGGACTCCGTAAGGACCATGGGGTTTATACCAAAGCTCCAGACCGGGCGGGAGAGTGCGGATGACTCTGCAGCACCGATTGAGCAAACAGGAGGTCCTCATTAGCCAGGGTATCAAACTTATAGAATTTTGCAAAAGCGTTTTTGAACCAGACCAAGTAGCTGCTCGGCAAGCTGTAATGCCGAGACACCTCGGGCAGCCGCCCAAGAAGAGCCCACCTTCCTAGTGGAATGGGCCTTCACAGATTTTGGAAACGGCAATCCTGCCGTAGAATGAGCCTGCTGAATAGTGTTACTGATCCAGCGTGCAATAGTCTGCTTGGAAGCAACCTTGTTGGCCGCATATAGGACAAACAGAGCCCCTGTTTTCCTAATATGAGCCTTTCTGGCTACATAGATTTTTAAAACCCTGACTACATCAAGGGACTTGGACTCCTCCAAGAAATCCGTAGCCACCGGCACTACAATAGGTTGGTTCATGTGAAACGACGAAACCACCTTAGGTAGAAATTGTGGACGAGTTCTCAATTCCGATCTATCCACATGGAAAATCAGATAGGGGCTCTTGTGGGACAAGGCCGCCAATTCTGACACCCGCCTTGCAGATGCCAAGGCCAATAAGATGACCACTTTCCACGTGAGAAATTTTAACTCAACAGTTTGAAGTGGTTCAAACCAATGTGAATTAAGGAACTGCAACACCACGTTCAGGTCCCATGGTGCCACAGGGGGCACAAAAGGAGGTTGGATGTGCAGTACTCCTTTCACAAAAGTCTGTACTTCTGGAAGAGAGGCCAATTCCTTCTGAAAGAATATCAATAAGGCCGAAGTCTGCACCTTAATGGAACCTAACTTTAGGCCCATATCCACTCCTGACTGTAGAAAATGGAGAAAACGACCCAGCTGGAATTCTTCCGTAGGAGCATTCTTGGATTCACACCAAGATACATACTTCCTCCAGATACGGTGATAGTGCTTCGCCGTTACTTCCTTCCTAGCTTTAAGTAGAGTAGGGATGACTTCCCCTGGAATACCTTTCCTAGCTAGTATCTGGTGTTCAACCGCCATGTCGTCAAACGTAATCGCGGTAAGTCTTGGAACACACACGGCCCCTGTTGTAACAGGTGCTCTCTGAGAGGAAGCAGCCAAGGATCTTCTGTGATCATTTCCTGAAGATCTGGATACCAGGCCCTTCGAGGCCAATCTGGGACAAAGAGTATCGTCTGAACTTTTGTTCTTCTTATGATTCTCAATATATTTGAGATGAGCGGAAGCGGAGGGAACACATAGACCGCTTGATACACCCACGGTGTTACTAGCGCGTCCACTGCTATTGCCTGAGGGTCCCTTGCCCTGGAACAATATGTCCGAAGCTTCTTGTTGAGGCGTGACGCCATCATGTCTATTTGAGGGAGTCCCCAACAACTTGTCACTTCTGCAAAGACCTCTTGATGAAGTCCCCACTCTCCTGGATGGAAGATAGTGTCTGCTGAGGAAGTCTTCATCCCAGTTGTCCACTCCCGGAATGAATACCGCAGACATAGCGCTTACATGATTTTCCGCCCAGCGAAGAACCCTGGTGGCCTCCACCATTGCTGCTTGTTCCGCCCTGGCGGTTTACATGCGCCACGGCTGTGATATTGTCTGACTGGATCAGAACGGTAGGTTGCGAAGGAGATGCTCCGCCTGTCTCAGGCCGTTGTATATGGCCCTTAATTCCAGCACGTTTATGTGCAGACAAGCTTCCTGGCTTGACCATATTCCCTGAAAGTTTTTTCCCTGTGTGACTGCTCCCCAACCCCAGAGGCTCCCGTCCGTGGTCACGAAAACCCAATCTTGAATTCCAAACCTGCAACCCTCTAGAAGGTGAGCACTCTGGAGCCACCACAGGATAGAAATCCTGGCCCTGTGGGACAGGCTTATCATCTGATGCATTTGGAGATGGGACCCTGACCACTTGCTCAGTAGGTCCCACTGAAAAGTTTTTGCATGGAACGTGCCAAACGGAATGGCCTCGTAGGCCGCCACCATCTTTCCCAACACTCGAGTGCATTGATGAATCAACACTCTTTTTGGATTCAGCAGAACCCTTACCATGTTCTGGAGTTCCAGAGCTTTTTCCACTGGGAGAAAAACCCTCTGTCGTTCCGTGTCCAGAATCAAGCCTAAAAACGACAGCCGAGTTGTCGGGACCAACTGCGACTTTGGCAAATTTAGAAGCCAGCCGTGTTGTTGTAGCACCCTCAGAGAGAGCCACGCTCTTCAGTAATTGTTCTCTTGATCTCGCTTTTATCAGGAGATCGTCCAAGTACGGGATAATTTTGACACCCTGCTCGCGCAGGAGTACCATCATTTCTGCCATTACCTTGGTGAAAATTCTCGGGGCCGTGGAAAGCCCAAATGGCAACGTCTGAAACTGGTAATGACAATCCTGTACAGCGAATCTCAGGAACGCCTGATGAGGAGGATATATGGGGACAAGAAGGTATGCATCCTTTATGTCCAGAGATACCATAAAATCCCCCCCTTCCAGGCCGGAGATCACTGCCCGGAGAGATTCCATTTTGAATTCTCTTCAAATATAGATTTAGGGATTTTAGGTTCAGAATCGGTCTGACCAAACCGTCCGGCTTCGGGACCACAAACAGGGTTGAATAGAACCCCTTTCCCTGTTGAAACTGAGGAACCTGGATAATCACTTGCTGTTGACAGCTTTTGTATAGCCGCCGAAACTATTGCTCTCTCTGGGAGAGAAGCTGGCAAGGCAGATTTGAAAAAATCTGCGTGGAGGCACCTCTTCGAACTCCAGTTTGTAGCCTTGGGACACTATTATCACCCAAGGATCCAAGTCCAAATGAACCCAGACCTGGACTGCATCTGGTATTGAGGTGTTTTCTTTTGCTTTGGGGGAATGTAAGGCAGAAAAGATGACTTAGCCGCGGTAGCTGTGGAAACCAGGTCCGCAAGGCCTTCCCCAAACAGAACTTCACCCTTGTAAGGTAAAGCCTCCATAAGTCTCTTGGAGTCAGCATCCCCAGTCCATTGGCGGGTCCACAGTGACCTCCTAGCTGAAATTGCCGTGGCATTTGCTCTAGAACCCAAGAGCCCAATATCTCTCGCAGCCTCCCTCATATATAATGCTGCGTCCTTTATGTGACCTAATGTCAACAAAACACTGTCTTTATCGAGGGTGTCCATGTCAGATGACAAGTTATCTGCCCATACTGCAATTGCACTCCCCACCTATGCCGACGCTACCGCCGGTCTGAGCAGGCCTCCCGTAGTCGCATAAATTGATTTTAAGGTGGTTTCCTGCCTGCGATCCGCAGGATCTTTTAAGGTCGCCGTGTCCGGGGATGGTAGGGCCACCTTTTTGGACAAGCGCGTAAGGGCCTTGTCCACCTTGGGTGAGGATTCCCACCATAACCTGTCCTGTGAGGGGAAAGGATACGCCATTATAATTCTCTTGGGAATCTGCAGCCTCTTGTCTGGAGTTTCCCAAGCCTTTCCAAATAAAGCGTTCAGCTCATGTGATGGGGGAAATGTTACCTCCGGTTTCTTCCCCTTAAACATACAGACCCGTGTGTCCTGGACAGACGGGTCCCTCTGTGATATGTAATACATCTTTTATCGCAATAATCATGTATTGAATACTCTCTGCCACCCTTGCGTGCAACTTTGCCTCATCATAGTCGACACTGGAGTCGGAATCCGTGTCAGTATCAGTGTCTGCTATCTGGGTAAAGGGACGTTTTTGGGACCATGAAGGGTCTTGTGACACAGTAAGAGCCATGGAGTGACTCCCTGGTTGGCATTTGGACTCTGCTTTGTCCAATCTCTTATGTAATAAAGCCACATTCGCATTCACAACATTCCACATGTCAACCCAATTAGCCGTCGGCGGTGCCTCTGGAGAGAATACTACCATCTGCTCTGCATCCTCTCTGGAAGAGCCTTCCGCTTCAGACATGTCGACACACGTACTGACACCCCACACACACTGGGACATATGGATATGGGGATAGACCCACAATAAGGCCCTTTGGAGAGACAGAGAGAAAGTATGCCAGCTCACACACAGCGCCCTGTGATTCTGAAACAAAGTCCCAGACTAGGAAGCGCTTTTTTAATAATACATTTTGCACCAAATTAATGTGCCCCCCCCCCCCCTCATTTTGCACCCTGTCAACTTGTGTACAGCAGGGGAAGAGTCCGGGAGCTTCTCTGCAGCAAGCTGTGGAGAAAATGGCGCTGGTTAGAGATGAGGAAACAAGCTCCGCCGCCTCGATGGCGGGCTTCGGTCCCACTGATTCTTTATACTGGCGGGGCTGTATATACTGCCTCAGCAGTATCTATACTTGTGCCAGCCTATATATGAGGTAAAAATTGCTGCCCAGGGCGCCCCCCCCTGCGCCCTGCACCCTTGCTGTGCCGTTGTGAGTGTGGGAGAGCAATGGCGCGCAGCGCGACCGCTGCGCGGTAGCTCACGAAGATCTGAAGTCTTCTGCCGCCTTTGAAGTCTTCTTGCTTCCTATACTCACCCGGCTTCTATCTTCCGGCTATGCGAGGAGGACGGCGGTGCGGCTCTGGGACGAACGGCGAGGACGACACCTGTGTTCCGACACTCTGGAGCTAATGGTGTCCAGTAGCCTAAGAAGCAGAGCCTATCAGTAAAGTAGGTCTGCTTCTCTCCCCTCAGTCCCACAAAGCAGGGAGCCTGTTGCCAGCAGTGCTCCCTGAAAATAAAAAACCTAACAAAAGTCTTTTCTAGAGAAACTCAGTAGAGCTCCCGTAGGTTTGTGACCAGTCTCCTCTGGGCACAGAATCTAACTGAGGTCTGGAGGAGGGGCATAGAGGGAGGAGCCAGCTCACGTCCATTAAAAGGTCTTAGAGTGCTCATGTCTCCTGCGGAGCCCGTCTATACCCCATGGTCCTTACGGAGTACCCAGCATCCTCTAGGACGCAAGAGAAATAACCTATAGAAATATAAATGCAGAGAACTCTTCAGGAGCTTACCTAAGCGTGACCGGCTCCTCCGGGCACATTTTCTAAACGGAGTCTGGTAGGTGTGGCATAGAGGGAGGAACCAGCCCACACTATCAAATTCTTAAAGTGCCTATGGCTCCTAGTGGACCAGTCTATAACCCATGGTACTAATGTGGACCCCAGTATCCTTTAGGACGTAAGAAAAAAAAAAAAAAGTGTTCACAAGTCAAAAAGGACGACGAAAAGTACCCATTTCATCATTTTCTATAGCATACTGCTTGCAGTGCAGATAATATTGTTTCTGCAAGCAATGCTTGGGTCAATCACACTAGACATGTGGAAGCCAGGACAGAACAGCTGTACTACAAAAATAGGAGTAAAACAATCTGTGCTCTGGACATGGAGTGTAATTGTTTTACTAGAAGATTATATGCATAGGAAAATTTATAAATGGTTTATATGAACGTGATATAGTAAAAAATAGCTGGTCAGTTCCGTGATAGAAAATTACATTAGTGTTTCTTTTTCAATTAAGAGGGTTAGTCAAATATGTTTAATACAAAATACTGCAGGCAGTTATGCAACTACTATAGTGTGGACTGACTTATGGTGAAAAAGGTTGGTCACACAACAAACTTAACATTTAAGAGCACATGTTGATTTCTTACAGGTGGTACATGAAAGGCAGCCCATTAATTCACCAGGAATCTTTGCGCCTGTTCATGGTCTTACATTATTATGGACCACTGGGTGGCACTCTGCAACATTGAGTCAGACCATAAAACAGGTGGCATTTCAGTATTAGGAAAAATACAAAGACACTATTATACTAGCGTTTAACAATATATTCTTAATCCATTTACAAAATAAAGTTTGTGTACTCATGTCTTCGAGAAACATAAAATACAGTTATCAAATATTAAATGCAAATAATATTTTCCGTAACACTGCATTATATTTTTCTTTCAAATTTAGCAAGTCCACCTAATAACTTGTGTTGATTAATCAACGTTCTAATACTTGGGATACAAATCTTCCAGCAATAAATACCATTATGGAAAGTACATCTGAAAAGGTTATATATGATGGGGCATTTTATATAAATCAGATTGTATTTAGATACACGTTCGTAAAATTAATGTTGTACAGATGAGTACAGCTATCATTACCAATTTAACACCCCCACCCCCCCCCCACCCCCCTCTCCTTTCCCAATACAAGAAGAAGAAAAAACGTGAAATTTGTATTAAACAAGATTTCAGTTCTGGATATAACTAGGTAGCTCCAAGAAAATACAGAATTTAATAGTAAGTGCAACATTTTTGGGGGCAATTGTAAACTACTAAACAAGTTTCACAAAAAGTGAACAAAATTGTTTCTTTACTTTATTACAAATTTTCCTGACGTGGACTCCTTTGGTCTCAAAATACAATCTCTCATTGTTGTGTGTTACACTGAAGCGCAACAGGGAAATAAGGGTTGGTACTCATTGTAGGTTGGGCATTGTGCACTGCAGCTAGAAAAATGGAACTCATAAGTGTTGAAATACACTCACAGCAGCACTTAACTGAAGATGCTTCTCTCATCACATGAGAGCACTGTAGGGTCTGAGGAGAATTGGGGTGCTTCAGAGATGGATGCTCATAGCATCACTGCTGCATCTTTGGACACAGCAGCTTTGCTAAAATATGCTAACACCACAGGACGTGTCTGAGAGCTAAAGGCACCTACTGCCGGCATCGCAGATCCGAGTTCTGCATACGAAGACACAGAATTGTCGCGATATTTGCAGCATCATACTTCTGAGTAAGCCTAAGGCTACATAGATTGGCCACCTCAACTGAGCTGCAGAGGATAGTAAATCTGCATCGATCGACACAGACAGTGGCCTCTGCACTCCCAGAAAACTGGCACAAACCCCTTCTCCCGTTGCCTAGCACCTCCCCCAAACGGCCGCCGACTGTCAATCAGGCTGCGACTTAGGGAACACTGCATGCAACACCACAGGACCCGTTCTGCACATGCACAGAAAGGATCCTGCGCAGTCCACCCACCATCTGAGTTATATGCAAACCCGATGGTTTGTGTACATTGCTGACTACATATTAGAAAGGGCACTATTTAAAGGTGAGACCTGGATAAACTGATAATGAGTTTGTATTAGGATTTTAGGGACCCATCTGATGAAGTTCACCTAACCATGGAGAATAGGTCCACATTTTTGAACAAATTTCTGCTAAGAACTCCACTTATACTCCATGTTAATTGTAAGTGTTTATCATAATTATTTAGACTATCAGTATTCTTAGTGCTTACAGTGTTGCACCTGCATATTTTTTCCTGTATGGTACTAGAACCCTCAGCATGGTAGCACCTCTTATGTTTAAAAATAGTGTATGCAGTCCAAGTCCCCCCTTTTTCCCCCAATGTGTACAATGTTAGTTGGAAAGCACATTATTTAATCCCAGCCCTGGGACACCAACCTGAGAATCCTTACTGCAAAGTTTTCCCTTTACTTCTACTTTTTAGTACAGAGTATATACAGTGGAGCCTATTCTATTGTTTCTTGCGCCCCCTAGCTGACTGTTTATAGTAATTGGTGTCTATCTGAGCTATTCCACGTTAGATGCCCAGTAGCTGCTACAGTCATTTTTTCTTGCAGCCTCCATAGGTGCGAGAAGAAATGTGTTAAAGTCCGTAGTTTGGGCATCCAAACCCAGACTTGGACGCCATTGCAAGTGCTTAGATGCGTTTAGCCACTTTGTGCATCTAAAATCGGAGCCGTCAGGTGCTGTAACTACGAACAGACATCTAATCGGAGCAACAATGGCATAGCTCCGATAGATGCCCATTCCTTTAGATGCCCAGCAGGGGGACGGAAGAAACAAATGAATCAGCCCTAGCAAGTTACAAACTGTACTTTAAAAAACAAAAAAATAATAATAATAGACATCTGCTTGTACCAAGCTCAAGAGATTTAACATGGGAGGCTTCACAGACCAAGAACTTGGCACAAAATATACTAAATTGTAACATATCTAACCAATTAAACAATTCTGAAGCATGCAATGAGCCGCAGTGCTGAAAATCTGTAGAATATCTAAAAGATTTACTCTAAGTAAAATAGTGCATGTACTGTATGTGTAAATTACCTATACCCATGCAGAGATTGTCTCTACATCTATATGTCCCAGATATAATTTCATATTACTAGGGAACATGTTACTGCAAAAAAGAAAAACAAAAACAGAATAAAAAGAAAATAAACTGCAAATCAGTAAAACTAGTAAAGCTAGAAAAGGTTTCAGGACCGATTCAATTGTTCTTTGCACCCCCTGCTGGGCGTCTTTAGCAATGGGAGACAATCGGAGCTATTCAATTGTTGCTCCAATCAGACAGCCATTACCAGTTAAGGCACTTGACTGTTTCAGGTCTAGGTGTGCAAGGTGGCTAAACCCCTTCTAAAACGCTTGAATGGGTGTCTAAAGTCTGGGTTTGGGCAGCCAAACTACGGACTTTAACACACTTTCTCACACCTATGGAGGCAACGAGAAAAAAGGCGACTGCAGCAGCTAATGGGAGTCCATCGATATATCAACTGAATAGCTCAGATAGTCTCCTATTACTATAGACAAACAGCAGGTGGCTCGTGCACCACAAGAATTTAAGGGAATTAAACATCATCTTTTAAATCACAAAACCAAGTGAAGATTATTTGCTTTTACTAAATTGACCCCTATGAAGCATCTTTGGAACCACCCTGCAATAAATTTAATTTATTCAGTTTGCTAAAGTATTCCCAAGCTTGTTTTTTTTTCCCTTGGAAGTAATATAGTGATTGTAGATTTAACATTGTCAGTAGACCACCAAGACATTTGTGAGGTCCACATTTAAATGGCACTTAAAGGCATATTTAAGAACAAAAACAAAACACTATTCATTCGGGTACTTATTTTGGTTAAATGATCCACCTTCTACTCTGCTTTCCAGGTACTTGTCCAATTCCGCTTCCCTCTTCACTGCCTCTGGAGATACTTTTGGAGCACTCGGAAAACAGATCAATATGACGCTCATGTTGTCTCGGCTTCCCTGGAGGAGGAGAAGAAAAAAAAACACCTTGTCATTTGAAGAGTTTGGCATGTCACAGAAGTATTAGAAGAGCACACATTTTAATACAACGAAAACAGTTACACCATACTAATTCATACATACTTACGTATTAGTACGTTTAGAAGTATTGCACATATGCAAAGGCATTCAATTCAGTGGCGTCATGGTGCCTGCTTGCTTTTGATGCACTAAAATGTCACTAAAGAGCTATCCTGCAAATCTCTTTTTAAACTGCATTTGCAACTTGAGCCCAAGTTCATACAACCAACCTGTTGCTTATTTAGGAGTATGGGCCCATTTAAGGGAGTTGTATAGCAAGTTGGCATCAAAAAGGAAGGAGACAATTTAATTGTTTATTGCGCCCAATCTCTTGGAGGGGTGGGGGAAGGAGCGAGGTGAAAAAATAGTTTGTTTTTTTTTTCATTATTTTTTTTTATTGCGCATATCGCACCCAGACAGGCCAGGTTTAGCCAAATAAAACTGCTAAACCCGACCAAAGTGAAGGGAGCGACGCGAAAAGTGCAGCTGAATTGTTCCATTGGGTGCCATATAGAAGTGGCAGCGGTGATAACATTTGAATTCCCCTCAAAGGGAATTTGTGAGGCATGATTTTATTCTTGCCTCAAACATTCAAGATCTATATTCGTCACCTACCTAGTGCTGAGTTTCAAAATATTTATAAAAATTAGCATGTTTGTTTTTTAAGAGTTGCACCATGTGCTATAGAAGGGAAAACAGGCACTTAGTAAACACCTCTAAATTAATGCAACTTATAAAAAGCACAATTACTGTTTTAATATATGTTGCTGCTCTATAGGGAGACTATTTGGACGAGTTTAAGTAAAAGGTACTCAGCCAGCGAGATTCAATAGTTTTGCAATTGCCGTGGGGGACTCTTGTTGCTGCCAAATGCACCACTTTTAGACACTATGGGGTATATTCAATAAGAGTCTGATCCATTCCAACCTGCAGTTGTCTGAATGGATCCGACAACCACTATTCAATGGACGGCCAAATATGACTGTCGGATTTGGCCGTACACAGGGTCCTGTCAGGCTGCTGTTGTCGGGCCACTGCTGTCAGCGGCTACAGATGCGCTGACAGCAGTGGCCAGGGGAGCAGAGATCGGTGGCCGTGAGCGGGCTGGCTGCGGGGGACGTGTGGGGCGGCGGGGGGGGGCGCTGCAGGGAGAGAGGTGCCTGCGGGCGGGGGTGGGAGAGCCGAGATCGACGGCCAGCGGGTGGACATGTCTGCGGCGGGGGAAGGCGCTGCAGGGAGAGAGGTGCTCGGCCGGGGGACGGCCAAGCACCTCTCTCCCTGCAACGCCACCCCCCGCCGCAGACATGTCCCCCCGCTGGCCGTCGATCTCAGCTCCCCAGCCGCCGGCAGCACTGCTCGTCACCTCACCTCAAACCGACTTTCTCTGACGTCCTAGTGGATGCTGGGAACTCCGTAAGGACCATGGGGAATAGCGGCTCCGCAGGAGACAGGGCACATCTAAAGAAAGCTTTAGGATCACCTGGTGTGCACTGGCTCCTCCCCCTATGACCCTCCTCCAAGCCTCCGTTAGATTTTCTGTGCCCGACGAGAAGGGTGCACACTAGGGGCTCTCCTGAGCTCTTTGTGAAAGTTTTAGTTTAGGTTTATTATTTTCAGTGAGACCTGCTGGCAACAGGCTCACTGCATCGAGGGACTAAGGGGAGAAGAAGCAAACTCACCTGCGTGCAGAGTGGATTGGGCTTCTTAGGCTACTGGACATTAGCTCCAGAGGGACGATCACAGGTTCAGCCTGGATGGGTCACCGGAGCCGCGCCGCCGGCCCCCTTACAGAGCCAGAAGAGCGAAGAGGTCCGGAAAAATCGGCGGCAGAAGACTTTCCTGTCTTCAGATAAAGGTAGGCGCACAGCACCGCAGCTGTGCGCCATTGTTCTCAGCACACTTCACACTCCGGTCACTGAGGGTGCAGGGCGCTGGGGGGGCAGCGCCCTGAGACGCAATAAATCGATAGAAAACCTTTTATGGCTAAAATAAATGCATCACATATAACTCCTGGGCTATATGGATGCATTTAACCCCTGCCAAAACATACAAGAAAACGGATGATAAGGACGCCGAGAAAGGGGCGGAGCCTATCTCCTCAGCACACTGGCGCCATTTTCCCTCACAGCTCAGTTGGAGGGAAGCTCCCTGGCTCTCCCCTGCAGTCACTAGACTACAGAAAGGGGTTAAAAAAGAGAGGGGGGCACAAATTAGGCGCAGTATAAACAATACAGCAGCTATAAAGGGAAAAACACTTATATAAGGTTATCCCTGTATATATATATATATATATATATATATATATATATATATATATATATATATATATATATAGCGCTCTGGTGTGTGCTGGCAAACTCTCCCTCTGTCTCCCCAAAGGGCTAGTGGGGTCCTGTCCTCTATCAGAGCATTCCCTGTGTGTGTGCTGTGTCGGTACGTTTGTGTCGACATGTATGAGGAGAAAAATGATGAGGAGACGGAGTAGAGTGTCTGTAATAGTGTTGTCACCCCCTGGGGGGTCGACACCTGAGTGGATGTACTGTTGAAATTGCGTGACAGTGTCAGCTTTGTATAAAAGACAGTGGTTGACATGAGACAGCCGGCTACTCAGCTTGTGCATGTCCAGACGTCTCATACAGGGGCTCTAAAGCGCCCGTTACCTCAGATACAGACGCCGACACGGATACTGACTCCTGTGTCGACGGTGAAGAGACAACCGTGATTTCCAATAGGGCCACACATTGCATGATTGAGGCAATGGAAAAAGTTTACACTCTTCTGATAATATAAATACCACCAAAAAAAGGGGTATTATGTTTGGTGAGGAAAAACTTCCTGTAGTTTTCCTGAATCTGAGAAATAAAATGAGGTGTGTGATGATGCGTGGGTTTCCCCCCGATAACAATTGATAATTTCTAAAAAGTTATTGGCAGTATACCTTTTCCCGCCAGAGGTTAGGGTGCGTTGGGAAACACCCCCTAGGGGGGATAAGGCGCTCACACGCTTGTAAGAACAAGGGCTCTACCCTCTCTGGAGATGGCCGCCCTTAGGGATCCTGCTGATAGAAAGCAGGAGGGTGTCCTAAAATGTATTTACACACATACTGGTGTTATACTGCGACCAGCAATCGCCTCAGCCTGGATGTGCAGTGCTGGGTTGACGTGGTCGGATTCCCTGACTGGAAATTTGATATCCTAGATAAGGACAGTATATTATTGCCTATAGAGCAATTAAAAGATGCATTTCTATATATGCATGATGCACAGCGGAATATTTGCCGACTGGCATCAAGTATAAGTGCGTTGTCCAATTATACCAGTAAAGTGGTCAGGTGATGCAGATTCCAAACGGCATTTGGAAGTATTGCCTTAAAAAAAAAGGGAATGTACCCCAGGTCGCCTCTCAAAATAAGACGCCGTATTATCAGGCGCAGTCCTGGTTGGCAAGCGGACAAAAGGGTTCCTCTTTTCTGCTCGTGACAGAGGGAGAGGAAAATGGCTGCAGAGATCAGCCAGTTCCCAGGAACAGAAACCCTTTTCCGCCTCTGCCAAGCTCTCAGTATGACGCTAGGGCTTTACAAGTTCAGGCACGGTGGGGGCCCGTTCTCAATGAATTTCAGTGCGCAGTGGGCTCACTCGCAAGTAGACCCCTGGATCCTTCAGGTAATATTTCAGGGGTACAAATTGGAATTCGAGACGTATTCCCCTCGCCGTTTCCAAAAGTCTGTTTTACCGACGTCTCCCGCTGACAGGGAGGCAGTTTTGGAAGCCATTCACAAGCTGTATTCCCAGCAGGTGATAATTAAGGTACCCCTCCTGCAACAGGGAACGGGGTATTATTCCACACTATTGTGGTACCGAAGCCAGACGGCTCGGTGAGACCGATTTTAAAATCTAAAATCTTTGAACACTTACATACAGAGGTTCAAATTCAAAATTGAGTCACTCAGAGCAGTGATTGCAAACCTGGAAGAAGGGGACTACATGATGTCTCGGGACATCAAGGATGCTTACCTTCATGTCAAAATTTACCCTTCTCACCAAGGGTATCTCAGGTTATGGTACAGAACTGTCACTATCAGTTCAGACGCTGCCGTAGGGATGGTCCACGGCACCCCGGGTCTTTACTGAAGTAATGACCGTAATGATGATATTCCTTCGAAGGAAGGGAATTTTAGTTATCCTTTACTTGGACGATTCCCTGATAAGGGTGAGATCCAGGAAACAGTTGGAGATCGGTGTAGCACTACCTCAGGTAGTGTTGCGGCAGCACGATTGGATTCTCAATATTCCAAAATCGCAGCTGGTTCCGACGACTTGTCTTCTGTTCCTAGGGATGATCCTGGACACAGTCCAGAAAGAAGGTGTTTCTCCCGGAGGGGAAAGCCAGGGAGTTATCCGAGCTAGTCAGGAACCTCCTAAAACCGAACCAAGTCTCAGTGCATCAATGCACAAGGGTTCTGGGTAAAAATGGTGGCTTACTACGAAGCAATCCCATTCGGCAGATTCCACGCAAGACTTTCCAGTGGAACCTACTGGACAAATTGTCCGGGTCGCATCTTCAGATGCTTCAGCGGATAACCCTGTCACCAGGGACAATGGGTATCCCTCCTGTGGTGGTTGCAGAGTGCTCATCTTCTAGAGGGCCGCAGATTCGGCATGCGGGACTGGGTCCTGGTGGCCACGGATGCCAGCCTGCGAGGCTGGGGAGCAGTCACACAGGGAAGGAATATCCAGGGCTTATGGTCAAGCCTGGAGACATCACTTCACATAAATGTCCTGAAGCTAAGGGCCATTTACAATGCTCTAAGCTTAGCAAGACCTCTGCTTCAAGGTCAGCCGGTGTTGATCCAGTCGGACAACATTACGGCAGTCACCCACGTAAACAGACAGGGTGCCACAAGAAGCAGGAGGGCAATGGCAGAAGCTGCAAGGATTCTTCGCGGGGCGAAAAACCATGTGATAGCACTGTCAGCAGTTTTCATTCCGGGAGTGGACAACTGGGAAGCAGTTTTCCTCAGCACGACCTCCACCCGGGAGAGTAAGGACTTCACCCAGAAGTCTTCCACATGATTATAAACCGTTGGGAAAAACTCGACAGGTATTGCGCCACGTCAAGGGACCCTCAGGCAATAGCTGTAGATGCTCTGGTAACACCGTGGGTGTACCAATCAGTGTATGGGTTCCCTCCTCTGCCTCTCATACCCAAGGTACTGAGATTGATAAGATGGAGAGGAGTAAGCACTATATTAGTGGCTCCGGATTGGCCAAGAAGGAATTGGTAACCGGAACTTCAAGAGATGCTCACGGAGGATCCGTAGCCTCTACCTCTAAGAAGGGTCCTGCTCCAGCAAGGACCTTGTCTGTTCCAAGACTTACCGCGGCTGCGTTGACGGCATGGCGGTTGAACGCCGGATCCTGAAGGAAAAAGGCATTCCGGATGAAGTCTTCCCTATCTGATCAAAGCCAGGAAGGATGTAACCGCAAAACATTATCACCGCATTTGGCGAAAATATGTTGCGTGGTGCGAGGCCAGTAAGGCTCGACGGAGGAAATTCAACTGGGTCGATTCCTACATTTCCTGCAAACAGGAGTATCTATGGGCCTGAAATTGGGGTCCATTAAGGTTCAAATTTCGGCTCTGTCAATTTTCTTCCAAAAAAAAAAAAAAAAAAAGAACTAGCTTCAGTCCCTGAAGTTCAGACATTTGTTAAAGGGGTACTGCATATACAGCCTCCTTTTGTGCCTTTAGTGGCACTTTTGGGATCTCCAGGTGGTTTTTGGGTTCCAAAAGTCACATTGGTTTGACACACTTAAATCTGTGGAGTTAAAATATCTCACAAGAAAAGTGGTCATGCTGTTGGCTCTGGCCTGGGCCAGGCGCGTGTCAGAATTGGTGGCTTTATCCTGTAAAAGCCCTTATCTGATTTTCCATTCGGACAGGGCGGAATTGAGGACTCGTCCTCAGTTTCTCCCTAGGGTGGTTTCAGCGTTCACCTGAACCAAACCTATTGTGGTGCCTGCGGCTACTAGGGACTTGGAGGACTCCAAGTTGCTAGACGTTGTCAGGACCCGGAAAATATATGTTTCCAGGACGGCTGGAGTCAGGAAATCTGACTCGCTGTTTATCCTCTATGCACCCAACTAGCTGGGTGCTCCTGCTTTTAAGAAGACTATTGCTCGTTGGATTTGTAGTACAATTCAGCTTGCACATTCTGTGGCAGGCCTGCCACAGCCAAAAATCTGTAAATGCCCACTCCACAAGGAAGGTGGGCTCATCTTGGGCAGCTGCCCGAGGGGTCTCGGCTTTACAACTTTGCCGAGCAGTTACTTGGTCAGGAGCAAATACGTTTGTAAAATTCTACAAATTTGTTACCCTGGCTGAGGAGGACCGGGAGTTCTCTCATTGGGGGCTGCAGAGTCATCCGCACTCTCCCGCCCGTTTGGGAGCTTTGGTATAATCCCCATGGTCCATACGGAGTTCCCAGCATCCACTAGGACGTCAGAGAAAATAAGAATTTACTTACCGATAATTCTATTTCTCGTAGTCCGTAGTGGATGCTGGGCGCCCATCCCAAGTGCGGATTGTCTGCAATACTGGTACATAATTATTGTTACCAAAAAATTCGGGTTATTGTTGTAGTGAGCCATCTTTTCGAGAGGCTTCTCTATTATCATGCTGTTAACTGGGTTCAGATCACAAGTTGTACGGTGTGATTGGTGTGGCTGGTATGAGTCTTACCCGGGATTCAAAATCCTTCCTTATTGTGTACGCTCGTCCGGGCACAGTATCCTAACTGAGACTTGGAGGAGGGTCATAGGGGGAGGAGCCAGTGCACACCAGGTGATCCTAAAGCTTTCTTTAGATGTGCCCTGTCTCCTGCGGAGCCGCTATTCCCCATGGTCCTTACGGAGTTCCCAGCATCCACTACGGACTACGAGAAATAGAATTATCGGTAAGTAAATTCTTTTTTTTTTTTCCAAGACGGATTAAGTTTGTCGGAAAGGGGGCAAAAACCTGTCGGATTTGGCCCCATTTCCGTCAGAAGCACGTGGATCGGCGAAATAGACGCCGATCCATGTGTTTTCCAACTAGTCGGGAATTCCTGACTTGTCGGAAAAAATCAGCCCCTATTGAATAGGTTGGAACCCCTTCTGACTTATTTCTGTTGGAAGCTGCCATCTTTCTGACAAGACGGCAGCTTCCGACAGTTATTGAATACACCCATAAGAGTGGATTCTATTGTTTTCCCCTGCACCTGTCACAATTGATGCTCCATTTGGGCGGGCATGCAGAAATTTCTTCTCGCAGCCTTCTCGGGTGGTGAGAAGAAATGTGCAAGAAGTCCATTGGTTAGGTACCCAAAATATCGCTGTTTAGCAGCCATGGGGTAGGGGCGGTGAACAAATCACACACAGCTATACATTAGGCAGCTTCCAGCTCTCTAGTGATACAACAAATGGAGGCACAGCCAAGTTCACTAATTAATGCTTCCTGGTCTGTTTTTCGAAGCATTTTCTCTTGTGATCGCTTAAAAAAAATATATATATATATATATAAATATATATATATTATATATATATGCAAAACGACCCGGCACTCCACAGTCCCTTATAATGAAATACAGTGCTCACGGTGCCATCCCACAAGGCTGCAGCCCAGCAATAGAGAAAACAAAACGGGCGGCACTCGGAGTCTCAATCTTAATAATCAAAGTGCAGTGACCGAAACGTTGCTAAAGACGGGGTGATGTCCTGATCATTTGATTGAAGTCCTACAAGTGCCGCTCTGATCCGTAACTATACATGCAATTGCTTTTGCCGGAGAGGGCACCAGGCGTTTTGAATTTTTGTACACTAATGAGTGCCGGGTCTGGAACGGAATATATATATATAATAAGAATTTACTCACCGGTAATTCTATTTCTCGTAGTGCGTAGTGGATGCTGGGAACTCCGTAAGGACCATGGGGAATAGACGGCTCCGCAGGAGACTGGGCACATCTAAAGAAAGAATTAGGACTATCTGGTGTGCACTGGCTCCTCCCCCTATGACCCTCCTCCAAGCCTCAGTTAGGACACTGTGCCCGGAAGAGCGTACACAATAAGGAAGGATTTTGAATTCGGGTAAGACTCATACCAGCCACACCAATCACACCGTATAACTCGTGATAGGAAACCCCGGTTAACAGTATGATAACAAAAGGAGCCTCTGAACAGATGGCTCGCAATAATAACCCGATTTGTATAACAATAACTATTTACAAGTATTGCAGACAATCCGCACTTGGGATGGGCGCCCAGCATCCACTACGGACTACGAGAAATAGAATTACCAGTGAGTAAATTCTTATTTTCTCTGACGTCCTAGTGGATGCTGGGAACTCCGTAAGGACCATGGGGATTATACCAAAGCTCCCAAACGGGCGGGAGAGTGCGGACGACTCTGCAACACCGAATGAGAGAACTCCAGGTCCTCCTCAGCCAGGGTATCAAATTTGTAGAATTTTGCAAACGTCTTTGCCCCTGACCAAGTAGCAGCTCGGCAAAGTTGTAAAGCCGAGACCCCTCGGGCAGCCGCCCAAGATGAGCCCACCTTCCTTGTGGAGTGGGCATTTACAGATTTTTGGCTGTGGCAGGCCTGCCACAGAATGTGCAAGCTGAATTGTACTACAAATCCAACGAGCAATAGTCTGCTTAGAAGCAGGAGCACCCAGCTTGTTGGGTGCATACAGGATAAACAGCGAGTCAGATTTTCTGACTCCAGCCGTCCTGGAAACATATATTTTCAGGGCCCTGACAACGTCTAGCAACTTGGAGTCCTCCAAGTCCCTAGTAGCCGCAGGCACCACAATAGGTTGGTTCAGGTGAAACGCTGAAACCACCTTAGGGAGAAACTGAGGACGAGTCCTCAATTCCGCCCTGTCCGAATGGAAAATCAGATAAGGGCTTTTACAGGATAAAGCCGCCAATTCTGACACGCGCCTGGCCCAGGCCAGGTCCAACAGCATGACCACTTTCCATGTGAGATATTTTAACTCCACAGATTTAAGTGGTTCAAACCAATGTGACTTTTGGAACCCAAAAAAACTACATTGAGATCCCAAAGTGCCACTGGAGGCACAAAAGGAGGCTGTATATGCAGTACCCCTTTTACAAACGTCTGAACTTCAGGGACTGAAGCTAGTTCTTTTTGGAAGAAAATTGACAGGGCCGAAATTTGAACCTTAATGGACCCCAATTTCAGGCCCATAGACACTCCTGTTTGCAGGAAATGTAGGAATCGACCCAGTTGAATTTCCTCCGTCGGGCCTTACTGGCCTCGCACCACGCAACATATTTTCGCCAAATGCGGTGATAATGTTTTGCGGTTACATCCTTCCTGGCTTTGATCAGGATAGGGATGACTTCATCCGGAATGCCTTTTTTCCTTCAGGATCCGGCGTTCAACCGCCATGCCGTCAAACGCAGCCGCGGTAAGTCTTGGAACAGACAGGGTCCTTGTTGGAGCAGGTCCCTTCTTAGAGGTAGAGGCCACGGATCCTCCGTGAGCATCTCTTGAAGTTCCGGTTACCAAGTCCTTCTTGGCCAATCCGGAGCCACGAATATAGTGCTTACTCCTCTCCATCTTATCAATCTCAGTACCTTGGGTATGAGAGGCAGAGGAGGGAACACATACACTGACTGGTACACCCACGGTGTTACCAGAGCGTCTACAGCTATTGCCTGAGGGTCCCTTGACCTGGCGCAATACCTGTCGAGTTTTTCCCAACGGTTTATAATCATGTGGAAGACTTCTGGGTGAAGTCCCCACTCTCCCGGGTGGAGGTCGTGCTGAGGAAGTCTGCTTCCCAGTTGTCCACTCCCGGAATGAATACTGCTGACAGTGCGATCACATGATTTTCCGCCCAGCGAAGAATCCTTGCAGCTTCTGCCATTGCCCTCCTGCTTCTTGTGCCACCCTGTGTTTACATGGGTGACTGCCGTGATGTTGTCCGACTGGATCAACACCGGCTGACCTTGAAGCAGAGGTCTTGCTAAGCTTAGAGCATTGTAAATGGCCCTTAGCTTCAGGATATTTATGTGAAGTGATGTCTCCAGGCTTGACCATAAGCCCTGGATATTCCTTCCCTGTGTGACTGCTCCCCAGCCTCGCAGGCTGGCATCCGTGGTCACCAGGACCCAGTCCTGAATGCCGAATCTGCGGCCCTCTAGAAGATGAGCACTCTGCAACCACCACAGGAGGGACACCCTTGTCCTTGGTGACAGGGTTATCCGCTGATGCATCTGAAGATGCGACCCGGACCATTTGTCCAGCAGGTCCCACTGGAAAGTTCTTGCGTGGAATCTGCCGAATGGGATTGCTTCGTAGGAAGCCACCATTTTACCCAGAACCCTTGTGCATTGATGCACTGAGACTTGGCTGGGTTTTAGGAGGTTCCTGACTAGCTCGGATAACTCCCTGGCTTTCCCCTCCGGGAGAAACACCTTTTTCTGGACTGTGTCCAGGATCATCCCTAGGAACAGAAGACAAGTCGTCGGAACCAGCTGCGATTTTGGAATATTGAGAATCCAATCGTGCTGCCGCAACACTACCTGAGATAGTGCTACACCGACCTCCAACTGTTCCCTGGATCTTACCCTTATCAGGGAATCGTCCAAGTAAGGGATAACTAAAATTCCCTTCCTTCGAAGGAATATCATAATTTCGGCCATTACCTTGGTAAAGACCCGGGGTGCCGTGGACCATCCATACGGCAGCGTCTGAACTGATAGTGACAGTTCTGTACCATAAACCTGAGGTACCCTTGGTGAGAAGGGTAAATTTTGACATGAAGGTAAGCATCCTTGATGTCCCGAGACATCATGTAGTCCCCTTCTTCCAGGTTCGCAATCACTGCTCCGAGTGACTCAATCTTGAATTTGAACCTCTGTATGTAAGTGTTCAAAGATTTTAGATTTAGAATCGGTCTCACCGAGCCGTCCGGCTTCGGTACCACAACAGTGTGGAATAATACCCCGTTCCCTGTTGCAGGAGGGGTACCTTGATTATCACCTGCTGGGAATACAGCTTGTGAATGGCTTCCAAGACTGTCTCCCTGTCAGAAGGAGACATCGGTAAAGCCGACTTTAGGAAAACGGCGAGGGGGAGACGTCTCGAATTCTAATTTGTACCCCTGAGATATCACCTGAAGGATCCAGGGGTCTACTTGCGAGTGAGCCCTCTGCGCGCTGAAATTCATTGAGACGGGCCCCCCACCGTGCCTGATTCTGCTTGTAAAGCCCCAGCGTCATACTGAGGGCTTGGCAGAGGCGGGAGAGGGTTTCTGTTCCTGGGAACTGGCTGATTTCTGCAGCCTTTTTCCTCTCCCTCTGTCACGGGGCAGAAATGAGGAACATTTTGCCCGCTTGTCCACAAAAAGACTGCGCCTGATAATACGGCGTCTTCTCATGTTGAGAGGCGACCTGGGGTACAAACGTGGATTTCCCAGCTGTTGCCGTGGCCACCAGGTCTGAAAGACCGACCCCAAATAACTCCTCCCCTTATTAAGGCAATACTTCCAAATGCCGTTTGGAATACGCATCACCTGACCACTGACGTGTCCATAACCCTCTACTGGTAGAAATGGACAACGCACTTAGACTTGATGCCAGTCGGCAAATATTCCGCTGTGCATCACGCATATATAGAAATGCATCTTTTAAATGCTCTATAGGCAAAATATACTGTCCCTATCTAGGGTATCAATATTTTCTGTCAGGGAATCAGACCACGCCAACCCAGCACTGCACATCCAGGCTGAGGCGATTGCTGGTCGCAGTATAACACCAGTATGTGTGTAAATACATTTTAGGATACCCTCCTGCTTTCTATCAGCAGGATCCTTAAGGGCGGCCATCTCAGGAGAGGGTGGAGCCCTTACAAGCGTGTGAGCGCTTTATCCACCCTAGGGGGTGTTTCCCAACGCACCCTAACCTCTGGCGGGAAAGGATATAATGCCAATAACATTTTAGAAATTATCAGTTGTTATCGGGGGAAAACCACGCATCATCACACACCTCATTTAATTTCTCAGATTCAGGAAAACTACAGGTAGTTTTTCCTCACCGAACATAATACCCCTTTTTGGTGGTACTCGTATTATCAGAAATGTGTAAAACATTTTTCATTGCCTCAATCATGTAACGTGTGGCCCTACTGGAAGTCACATTTGTCTCTTCACCGTCGACACTGGAGTCAGTATCCGTGTCGGCGTCTATATCTGCCATCTGAGGTAACGGGCGCTTTAGAGCCCCTGACGGCCTATGAGACGTCTGGACAGGCACAAGCTGAGTAGCCGGCTGTCTCATGTCAACCACTGTCTTTTATACAGAGCTGACACTGTCACGTAATTCCTTCCAACAGTTCATCCACTCAGGTGTCGACCCCCTAGGGGGTGACATCACTATTACAGGCAATCTGCTCCGTCTCCTCATCATTTTTCTCCTCATACATGTCGACACAAACGTACCGACATACAGCACACACACAGGGAATGCTCTGATAGAGGACAGGACCCCACTAGCCCTTTGGGGAGACAGAGGGAGAGTTTGCCAGCACACACCAAAGCGCTATATATATACAGGGATAACCTTATATAAGTGTTTTTCCCCTTATAGCTGCTGTATTGTTAATACTGCGCCTAATTAGTGCCCCCCTCTCTTTTTTAACCCTTTCTGTAGTGACTGCAGGGGAGAGCCAGGGGAGCTTCCCTCCAATGGAGCTGTGAGGGAAAATGGCGCCAGTGTGCTGAGGAGATAGGCTCCGCCCCTTTTTCGCGGACTTTTCTCCTGCTTTTTTATGGATTCTGGCAGGGGTTAAAATTCATCCATATAGCCCTGGGGGCTATATGTGATGTATTTTCGCCAGCCAAGGTGTTTTTATTGCTGCTCAGGGCGCCCCCCCCTAGCGCCCTGCACCCTCAGTGACCGAAGTGTGAAGTGTGCTGAGGAGCAATGGCGCACAGCTGCAGTGCTGTGCGCTACCTTGGTGAAGACAGGATGTCTTCTGCCGCCGATTTTCCGGACCTCTTCTGTCTTCTGGCTCTGTAAGGGGGCCGGCGGCGCGGCTCTGGGACCCATCCATGGCTGGGCCTGTGATCGTCCCTCTGGAGCTAATGTCCAGTAGCCTAAGAAGCCCAATCCACTCTGCACGCAGGTGAGTTCGCTTCTTCTCCCCTTAGTCCCTCGATGCAGTGAGCCTGTTGCCAGCAGGTCTCACTGAAAATAAAAAACCTAAACTAAAACTTTCACTAAGAAGCTCAGGAGAGCCCCTAGTGTGCACCCTTCTCGTTCGGGCACAAAGATCTAACTGAGGCTTGGAGGAGGGTCATAGGGGGAGGATCCAGTGCACACCAGATAGTCCTAAAGCTTTCTTTAGATGTGCCCAGTCTCCTGCGGAGCCGCTATTCCCCATGGTCCTTACGGAGTCCCCAGCATCCACTTAGGACGTTAGAGAAAAATAAACCTGCTTAAATGCCCATTTATTAGATTATAATAAATATAAATGCATTTTTGGGACTATTGCAGGTAATGCTGTCTGAAATAAATAGCTATTCCGAGCACATATAATTGAATAAAACCACAATCACTGTATATTATTATTATAGTAAAATATACTTATAATAAATTATGCCAAAATATTCCAGAATGTTAGTGGTTTATTGAGATCTCTCATATATGGATATAACTATTCAAAACTCCATTGCTGTCAAATTATCTGGCTGGTATTGCCAAACAGCACAATGAAGTCTATTTCAAACACGCTGCGTTCATTCACAGCCTAAAGAAAGCTGTTCCTTTCTCATGAGAAATCTATCATAGACCGTGTATCTCTCATATGCATTTTTGTCTCCCAAATAGCTAACACTTAAAGAGACCCTCCTGTCTCCTATGTGCATTATGCCAGCATGTACTGATTAATCTGAAAAGTAACCCCTACTAATAATTGTGATATACATAGGTTAATAATACATGATGATTTTGATGTTGACAGCGCACAGCAAAAGCCGATGCGCATTTCACTTAATAAGCTTCGTCAGGGCTTATAGTATGGAGCGCCCGCCTCAGGAAGCATATTTATTCTGATTAGTAGCCAATCCAAGGGAAGCAGCTTTAGATGAACCAATCTTTTTCATCCAGACAGGGAATTCAAATCCCTGTCCGTTAGTTCAATTAGGTATGTGAGCAGCGGCCGCTAATTGCCGGCGGCTGTAACGCGTCTCTCCTGCTCACTCGTTACACTTGTTAGGCGGCTCGGCAATAGCCGCTAATTACAGCCACCCGCGCTGTTCGTTCTCTCCTCACCTCTTACTAATGAAACCTGTTCCTGGGCTAGTAAAAACGCCCTGGAACCTGGTAAATGACCAATATGTCCTGTCCTGCTATTGTGGAAAATGACAGGCAGTCTAAAGGTGCATACACACGGAGCGATATAACTGAGCGATTTTGACTATATAGTCAAAATCGCTCAGAAAGTTAGTGCAGATCGCTCCGTGTGTACACAGCCAGCGATAGCGATGCGCGTCCCCGCTAGGTCGCTATCGCTGGGAAAAATAGTCAGTGCAGGCAAGTCAATTTTGGCTATGTCGCTGCAAAAGTTAGTCAAAATCGCTAACACTTTAAGAGGCCAGCGATTTTTCCCAGCGATAGCGATGTGCAGGCGGCGGTGGTGCGGGCGGCGGCGGGTTGTGACGGCGGGTTGCGGCGGCGGTGTGGGCGGCGGTGGGTTGCGGTGTGGGCGGCGGCGGGTTGCGGCAGCGGTGCGGGCGGGGGAAATTTACCTTTCTATTGCAGAGTTTGGCAGCGGAGCGGTACCAGTTTCAAAAATGGCGCCTCAGCGTCATTTTTTAAATTCAAGGTGGCCGCCGCGAGCCAATCACGGCTCGCCGCGTCATCGCCCCGCCCCCTCCCGCTGACTTATATAAGTCAACGCGAGGCAGCGGCTGTCAGTCCGACGGCGGAGGAGGAGCGGAGAAGAGCTCCTGAAGACGCCGTGGAAGTCCTGGATGGGCGGCGGCTATGCAAAAGAGCTTAGCAGCCGCCGCCCACCAGGTGAAGATGCTGGAAGTCCTGGGAAGGCGGCGGCCATGCAAAAGAGCTTAAAGGCCGCCGCCTCCCAGGTGAAGACGTCGTGGAAGTCCTGGATGGGCGGCGGCTATGCAAAAGAGCTTAGCAGCCGCCGCCCACCAGGTGAGGACGCCGGAGCAAGACCCCAGAAGCCCTGGGGAGGTGGCGCCCCCCCAGGTGAAGACGCCGGAAGCCCTGGGAAGGCGGCGGCCATGCAAAAGAGCTTAAAGGCCGCCGCCCCCAGGTGAAGACCCAGTTTAATAAAGGATTTTTAAAAGAATGTGTTGTGTTTTTTTTTTTAATATTTTCTTTACAGGTGGACTACAGGTGCCAGCGGGCCCTTTATGTCCGGGCATGCTGGCACTTGTGGTTCTCCAAGTGCCAACATGCTGGGGCAGGCTTGCTGGGACCTGTAGGCCTCCTGTAAAGAACAATATTACTATTGAAAGGCTATCAGCCTCCCATCCACCGGGCCACGGATGGGGGGGACAGCCTCGGGCTTCACCCCTGGCCCTTGGGTGGCTGGAGGGGGGGGACTCCTTGATTTAAGGGGTCCTCACTCCTCCAGTGTACCCCGGCCAGGGGTGACTAGTTGGGGGGGTAATGGCACGGCCGCAGGGACCAATATAAAAGTGTCCCCCGGCTGTGGCATTATCTCCCTGGCTAGTGGAGCCCGGTGCTGGTTTGGAAAATACGGGGGACCCCTATGTCTTTTGTCCCCCGTATTTTTTAAACCAGGACCGGACGCAGAGCCCGGTGCTGGTTGTCTAAATATGGGGGAACCCTACTCATTTTTTCCTCTGTATTTTAACAACCAGGACTGGCTCAAAGAGCCCGAGGCTGGTTTTACATAGGAGGGGGGACCCCACGCAAATTTTTTTTTTTTTTTACTTTTAGCTATTTAAATACCAGCCACCCTGTAAAATCGTCCTATATATGACACTCATCCCCTTATTTAAATGAGATAGCCAAAATCTCCCATAGCCAAAATCTCCCATAGCCAAAATCTCTTGCATAGTTAGACAAAATCTCTGGTAAAGTTAGTCAAAATCTCCTACTGCCAGTTCAAGGGAAAAGTTAGTCAAAATCTCTCATAGCCAAAATCTCTCCGTGTGTATGCACCTTAAGATGAATAACAAATTCAGTTTCCAAATGTTACATTGAGTATCCAAAAATATAATGCTATATCTTGTCTTTATTTATAATGATAATGTTCTATAATATATACACGTATATACGTAACTTCGTGGAGTTTGGTGTTCCATTTTAACAGGAGTGCCATCAAATTAGCCTTGGAAGGCAGGATCTCTGAACAACCAGTGGCCAAGCATTTTAAAGCTAAGGGCCACAATCTGTCTAGTTTAAGATATAAAATGATTGACCACATTCCAGAGAGTCGCAGGGGTGGAGACCGTAATAAAGCACTTTTGCGGTGTGAAACTAGATGGATCCATTTTTTAAATACCATTGCTCCACACGGTTTAAATGAAATGTTATCATTCTCGAGTTTTCTTTTTTAGAGCTGTGTATTGTTTTCTACTTGCAGTATCAATTAGGAGCTGTAACAGTAGCATGATTATATACTAATTTGTTTCAGATCATGACCGTGACCATTATGTTATATTGGACGAGTCTAGACAATATATAGCTCAGTCTATTTGTTACATTTGTATTTTGCCTCTGTAACCTGATATGTTGGTGAAGGGTTAATGTTATGTTTCACTTGAGGTTACGCTCCGGGTGATGTCAGCGGAAATGAACGCGACTCACACCCGGGACGATGTTCACATGGTGTCATGCTGGTATATAGGTAAGATGGATTTCTTTGTTTGTCATGTAAGCCTGATGATTGTTTTTCAATAAAACCGAAACGTTGCTAAAGACGGGGTGATGTCCTGATCATTTGATTGAAGTCCTACGAGTACCGCTCTGATCCGTAACACACACATATATATATATATATATATATATATATATATATATATATATATATATATATATAATAATTTTTTTAATTTTCTTTCAAATAAGATGTGCATTTTTTGCTAACATTTTTTGTGGATGCTTATGGCATAAAAATGAGTTTTATGGTTAGAACTTACCTTTGTTAAAACTCTTTCTGCGAGGTACAATGGGCTCCACAAGGATAGACATGGGGGGTGTAGAGTAGGATCTTGATCCGAGGCAACAGGCTGAAAAGCTTTGACTGTTCCCAGAATGCATAGCGCCGCCTCCTCTATAACCCCGCCTCCCTACACAGGAGCTCAGTTTTTAGTTAACCAGCCCAATGCAGTAGCAGGAAGAGAGACGACAACGGTTAGTAGCCACATACAACACACTCTCACGACAGGAGAAGTGTCAGCGGCTAATGCCATACCAACCCAAAGAAGCTAAATGCGTCAGGGTGGGCGCCTTGTGGAGCCCAGTGTACCTCGCAGAAAGTTTTAACAAAGGTAAGTTCTTACCATAAAACTTGTTTTCTGCTGCGGGGTACACTGGGCTCCACAAGGATAGACATAGGGGATGTCCTAAAGCAGTTCCTTATGGGAGGGGACGCACTGTAGCGGGCACAAGAACCCTGCATCCAAAGGAAGCATCCTAGGAAGCGGCAGTATCGAAGGCATAGAACCTTATGAACGTGTTCACAGAGGACCACGTAGCCGCCTTGCACAATTGTTCAAGGGTCGCACCACGGCGGGCCGCCCAAGAAGGTCCAACAGACCGAGTAGAATGGGCCTTAATGTGAGCAGGAGCCAAGAGACCAGCCCTCACATAAGCATGTGCAATCACCATTCTAATCCATCTGGCCAAAGTTTGCTTGTGAGCAGGCCAGCCGCGTTTGTGAAATCCAAACAGCACAGAGAGAGAATCAGATTTTCTAATAGAAGCAGTTCTCTTCACATAGATACGGAGAGCCCGTACCACATCCAAAGACCGCTCTTTGGGAAACAGATCAGGAGAAACAAGTGAAGGAACCACAATCTCCTGGTTAAGGTGGAACGAAGAAACCACCTTAGGTAAATATCCGGGACGAGTCCTAAGTACCGCTCGGTCACGGTGAAATATCAGATATGGGGAACTACAGGACAAGGCACCCAAATCCGACACTCTTCTAGCTGAAGCAATAGCCAGCAGAAACACCACCTTAAGGGAAAGCCACTTAAGATCAGCTGAACCAAGAGGTTCAAACGGAGATTCTTGTAACGCCTCCAAAACCACCGACAAGTCCCAAGGAGCCACAGGTTGAATACGCAACACACCCTGAGTAAAGGTATGCACATCAGGTAAGGTCGCAATCTTTCTCTGAAACCACACCGACAAGGCACATACTTGAACCTTGAGGGAGGCCAGACGCAGGCCTAAATCCAGGCCCTGTTGAAGAAAAGCCAACAACTTGGCAATACTAAACTTGGAAGCGTCATAATTGTTAGATGTGCACCAAACAAAGTAAGAATTGCCAGACCCTATAGTAAATCCGAGCCGAAGCTGATTTCCGGGCCCGCAACATAGTTTGAATGACCGCCTCAGAAACTGTTTAGCCCTTAAGAAGGAAGCTTCAAGAGCCACGCAGTCAAAGACAGCGGGGCTAGGTCCTGGTAGACACAGGGGCCCTGAACGAGGAGGTCTGGGTGTTGTGGAAGTAGAATTGGACGCTCTGACAATAGGCCTTGCAGGTCTGAGAACCAGTGCCGTCTGGTCCACGCTGGAGCTATGAGGAGCAGAATTCCTTTTTCTTGCTTGAACTTCCAAATTACCCTGGGCAGGAGTGACACCGGATGGAACACGTACGGCAGCTGAAACCTCCACGGCACCGCCAGCGCATCCACGAATGCTGCTCGAGGATCCCTTGTCCTTGCTCCGAAGTTAAATCAAAAGGTAACGCCCGAAACTGGTAATGGAGGTTGCCAATCGCAAACCTCAGGTATTGCTGATGTGACGCTGCTATAGGAATATGCAGGTAAGCATCCTGTATGTCCAGGGAGACCATGCAGTCCCCAGGTTCCAAGGCAAGAACTATACAGCGAAGGGTTTCCATACGGAATTTGGAAACCTTCACAAACCTGTTCAATGCCTTGAGGTTGAGAATGGGCCGGGAGGACCCATTTTGTTTCGGGACTAGAAACAACAGCGAATAGTACCCCCGGCCCCTCTGCGCAAGAGGCACCTGTACTACGACTCCTGTATCCAGGAGGGTCTGTACCACCGAATGTAAAGTGTTTGCCTTTGTCTGGTTTGCCTTTTTCTGTTCGGCAAAATCGATGAGGGGGGTCGGTTTTTGAAGGCTATGGCGTAACCTCGAGTGACGACTTCCCATACCCAGGCATCTGAAGTGGTCTTCAACCATTCCTGGGTATACCCTAGAAGCCGGACCCCACCCTGGGCTTATCGGTCTTGGAAGCTGGCTGACGGGCCGCCCAGGCTCTTTTGGGCTTCGGCTTACCAGGTTTGGAAGTGCGGGCCTGCTTGTTGTACGCCTGACCTTTTGCTTTACCTGAAGGACGAAAGGGGCGAAAGGAAGTACCTTTAGCCTTCGACACAGAAGGAGCGGTACTTGGCAGACAAGCAGTTTTGTCAGTAAGTCAGCCACAATCTTATTTAAGTCCTCCCCAAACAGAATATCTCCCTTGAAAGGGAGTACCTCCAGGGTTTTTCTAGAGTCCAGATCCACAGACCAAGATCTCAGCCACAATATCCGGCGAGCCAGGACTGATGTAGTAGAGGCCTTGGCTGCTAAGATACCTGCATCAGAAGCCCCCTCTTAAATATAGTGAGAAGCTGTGACAATATATGACAAGCATTGTCTAGCATGGTCAGAAGAGATTTCAGCTTCCAACTTCAAGGCCCATGCTTCAATAGCCTCTGCAGCCCATGTTGCTGCAATAGTGGGCCTTTGTGCAGCACCCGTGAGGGTGTAAATCGCTTTCAGACAACCCTCCACACGTTTATCCGTAGGCTCTTTTAGAGACGTGATGGCAGTGACAGGTAGAGCTGAGGATACCACCATCCTAGCCACATGTGAGTCTACTGGAGGAGGCGTTTCCCAATTTTTAGACAGCTCTGGCGCGAGGGGATAGCGAGCCAGCATCTTCTTTTGAGGCACAAACTTCTTACCCGGGTTTTCCCAGGGTTCCTGAATATCCACTAGGTGGTCAGAGTGAGGTAAAACTTGTTTAACCACCTTCTGACGCTTGAACCTATCTGGTTTCTTAGGAGGGAAGGATGGCTCGGGATCATCCGTAATCTGTAAAATTAATTTAATAGCCTCCAAAAGATCAGGAACATCCACATGTGAACTACCCTCCCCATCAGCAGTATCTGTGTCAGAACCTGTGGGGTCAGTGTAAGTGCCATCTTCATCAGACGAGGTGTCAGTGACAGCAGTGGAAAGTGAGGAGTTAAGAGCTCACTTAGAGGACCCCTTGGGCTTAGGCGAGCAAGGGTCAGACTTTTTAGTAGTCAGGGACTAGTTCAACTTCTTCAATTGAGCAGATAAATTGTCCGCCCACGGCGGGTTAGCTGCAGGGACCACATACGGTTGCACCGGCATAGGGGGTCCCATAGGAGGTGTTAGTTTATTAACTAGCGTATGTAGAAGCGTGGAAAAAACAGCCCGAGGTGGGTCATTATGTACCTCCGTTGCCACAGTCCCACTGGGGGGCAATGAGCCCCCAGAACCCGAGCCCACAGCTGCTATATTCTCCTCATATGGATCTGTGGCTTCAGCAACACTGGCAGTGTGTTCAGCCCCAGAACAGTTACCTTCAGAAGCAGACATGATGTAACTTGCAGTATCAGGTAACACAGTACAATTGGCTGCAGCACAATACCTCTTACCAAAACCCCTGCGTAGTGTAGTTAGCACAAGCAGATATATAGGAGAGATATGGTGACTAAAATCACAGAGAGAAATACGTATCAGAGTATATCTTGTGAAAATCCTATATAAATTTAAAACCTGACGCACCAAGCCCCATCAGGTTATAGAATATAGGGATAGCAAGAAGAGTGAGAGACACGAAATGGAAACCACTCAGCAAGCTAATGCACACACAGTCACAGTTGTACAATGCAGAGGTTATTACTAACAATAATACTGCACTGGACCAGCTTAGATAGCTATGTAGTCAATAGATAATAGGATTTTGGTACTTACCAGGTAAATCCTTTTCTTTGAATCCATAGGGGGCACTGGAGTACTCTTGGGATATGGACAGCTTTAGCAGAACAGGGCACTGAATATTTAAATTTAGTAACTCTCCTCCCCTCCATATTCCCAGAGTATCTCAGTGTTTTTTACTGAGCCGAACAGGAACGACAGAGAGGATGACAATGGAGAATTACATATAACATAACGGACAACAATAAAGTTGACACATAACGTTACTGACAACTAAACAGTTGACACCATAACCAATAGAACTTGAAAATTTGTACCAGTCGGTGAGAATGTTACCATAAGATCCACTGAACTTACCACAAACCAGGTAAAACTGCTCTGGGTGGGCATCCAGTGCCCCCTATGGATTCAAAGAAAAGGATTTACCTGGTAAGTACCAAAATCCTATTTTTTTTTTCATCCACTAGGGGTCACTGGAGTACTCTTGGGACGTACCAAAGCTTCCCCCGTGGGCGGGAGAGCTGTTTGGCACCTGTAACACTAGGCGGCCAAAGCTAGATGCTGATGCCGCAAACGTATCAAACTTGTAAAAGCGCACAAACGTGTGCACTGATGACCATGTAGCCGCACGGCAAAGCTGCGTCGTAGAAGCCCCACGGCCAGCTGCCCATGAAGTTCCCACAGAACGTGTGGAATGAGCTGTTACTGATGTAGGCCGCTGTAACCTAGCATGAAGGTATGCCTGACGTATGGTCAGTTTAATCCATCTGGATAAGGTCTGCTTAGAAGCTGGCCAACCCATCTTGGCAGCATCATAGAGAACAAACAACGTATCCGTTTTACGAACTGTAGACGTTCGGGATAAATAAACGCGTAGTGCGCGTACCACATCCAAAGTTCCAGAATCTTCTGTTAACACAGGAACTACTATTGGTTGATTGATGTGAAAAGATGAAACTACCTTTGGCAAGAAAGCGGGATTCGTCCGAAGTTCCGCTCTGTCATCATGAAACACCAAATACGGTGGCTTGCATGACAAGGCACCCAAATCTGAAACACGCCTTGCCGAAGCGAAGGCTAGGAGAAAAATTGTTTTACAAGTGAGAAACTTAATATCCACTCGTTGTAAGGGATCAAAATATGAAGACTGATTCAAGTCCCGTGGCGCTGTAGGTGGAATGAATGGAGGCTGTACTCTGAGGACACCTTGCAGAAAGGTGTGTACAGACGGCAATAGAGCCAATCGTCTTTGAAAGTAAATTGACAAAGCAGAGACCTGCACCTTTAGTGTAGATAAACGCAGTCCTCCATCTAACCCCGTCTGTAGAAATAACAAAAGACGGGATAACTTGAAAGATGATGTCGGAAACTTCCGAGCTTCACACCAACCTATATAGGCACGCCAAATTCTGTAATAATGAGCTGCCGTAACTGGCTTCCTAGCACGTAACATGGTTGGTATAACAGATTCTGGAATGCCCTCTCTTCTTAAGAGGGCGGTCTCAACAGCCACCCAGTCAAGCGCAGCCACGCTAAATCGGGGTAAAGGAACGGACCCTGTTGTAACAGGTCCGGACGTAGCGGGAGCGGCCAAGGATCGTCTGCGAGTAGTCCACGGAGATCCGAGAACCAAGCTCTCCGAGGCCAATGAGGTGCCACTAGTATGACTGTGGCGGACTCTTTTGATCCGTTTTAGCAACAGAGGGAGCAGCGGAAACGGTGGAAACAGATACACGAGGCTGTACGGCCACGCGATTGTGAGAGCATCCGCCGCCACTGCCTTTGGATCTCACGTTCTGGACACATACTGGGGCATTAGGTGATTGTGGCGCAATGCCATCAGATCCACTTGTGGGTAACCCCACCTCTGGACCAACATGTGAAACACTTCTGGATTTAATGCCCATTCTCCTGGATGAAAATCCCGGGGGCTGAGATAATCTGCCTCCCAGTTGTCCACTCCCGGAATGAACACTGCCGACAATATCACTTGGTGATGCTCGGCCCAATTGAGGATTCGAGCTACTTCCCGCATGGCCATGCGGCTTCTCATTCCTCCTTGTTTGTTGATGTACGCGACTGCCGTCGCGTTGTCTGACTGCACTTGGACAGTCTGAGACCGGAGCATGTGCACTGCTTGTCGTAGCGCATTGTAAATTGCCCGGAGTACCAGGACATTTATAGACAGCAATCTTTCGTGATCCGCCCAGAGACCCCGTAGCTGACAATTTTGAACTACAGCTCCCCAACCTCTGAGACTCACGTCTGTCGTTAGAATTATCCAATTCCAGACGCTGAACCATTTTCCTGCGGTTAGATTGTGTACTTTGAGCCACCAGAGTAGAGATACTCTGGCCCGTGGAGACAACCTCACCCTCTGGTGAATCTGCAGATGCGAGCCCGACCACTGTGCGAGCACATCCAGTTGAAAAGGACGTGAGTGAAATCTTCCGAACTGAAGCGCTTCGAAAGCCGCCACCATTGTGCCTAACAGGCGAATGCACAAACGTACAGAGACTGTGCGTGGCTTGAGCACTAATTGTACCAGAGGACAAATAATCTGTACTTTCTGTTCTGGTAGGTAAATTCTTTGATCTACCGTATCGAGAATCATACCTAGGAATTGAAGTCGTCGAGACGGAATCAGATGTGATTTCTTGAAGTTGACAATCCAACCGTGCTGAACTAGTACATTGTATGTGAGCAACGCATGTTGGAGGAGAATCTGTTGAGACGGAGCTTTGATGAGCAGATCGTCCAAGTACAGAACTATTATCACTCCCAGGGATCTGAGATGAGCTATCATCACAGACATCACTTTGGTGAATACCCGAGGCGCTGACGAGAGGCCAAACGGTAATGGTTCTGCCGTATCGCAAAACGTAAGAACCTCTGATGAGGTGGCCAAATCGGTATGTGTAAGTACGCATCCTTGAGATCCAGCGCAATCATGAATTCCTGTGGCTCTAAACCTGCAATTACTTACTACAGATTCAAGATGGAATCTCTGCGGTAAGTGACGTACTGATTGAGGCCCTTTAAGCTCAATATTGGCCTGACCGAGCCATCCGGCTTTGGTACCACAAACAGACTGGAATAATAACCCTGACCTTGTTGGTGTACAGGGACCGGAATCAAAACTTCTGAATCCAGCAGAGACTGAATGGCAATTTGCAGAACCGCCCTCTTGTCGTCCGACACAGGCAGTCCTGTCTTGAAAAACCGCAGTGGCGGGAGACAGTCGAACTCTATCTTGTAACCTTTTAACACTAAATTGCGGATCCACCCATCTGTGGATGTCTGGAACAACGCCAAATGGAACGTCTGAAGGCATGCCCCCCACAACTGGAGATCCGAGATGGGCTGGGAGCCCGTCATGCCACTGGCTTGTCGGTCACCTTAGCGTCCTGACGATTGGTGTTGGTTTGTTGAAAACCACGTCCGCGACCTCGTCTACCAGGCGTGGCTGTTCATCTACCACAGCCTCGAAAGGGCTGAGGTCTAAAGGATTTGAACGCCGGCCCAGAGTATTTCCGTCTAGGTAACGTTGGAGGCAATGGTCGGAAAAAAGACTTCCCTCCCGTGGCCTCAGAAATCCATTTGTCCAATTAAGGACCAAACAACTTCTCGCCACCGTAAGGTAACGCCTCTATACCTCTCTTAACCTCTGCCTCCGCTTGCCAAGACCGCAACCAGAGTGCTCGTCGTGCCGTAACTAGCGACGATGATAGCCGAGAAGTGAGCTGACAGACGTCAGTAGAAGCTGTACATAGATACTCAGCAGCTTCACAGATTTGATCAGCGAGAAGTATAAGGTGATCGTCATGTAGACCAGACTTGAGTTCTATTATCCATACAATTAGCGCCTTAGTTACCCAAATGCCAACCAACCCAGGTCTAAGCAAAACTCCTTCTGCTATATAAACGGACTTTAGCATAGCTTCTATTTTCCGGCCTGAAGGATCTTTAAGCGTAGTAGCCGTTGGTACTGGTATGGTTAATTTTTTTGTAAGTTTTGACACAGACGAATCCACCATTGGCGGATTCTCCCATGTGGATGTCACAGACTCTGGAAAAGGGTAAATAGACTTAAATCGACGAGGTATAGAAAACAGTTTATCCGGATTCTTCCGCGTTTCTACTAACATCTTAAGATATTCCGAAACAGGAAAACACATTGGAGATCGGTCATTTAATAAATACGACTTTATCATTTGTCAGTGGCTCCTCAGTCTCTGTAAACTTCAGAGACTGACGCACCGCCCTGTGAGATTATCAATGCCTGGGCTGTCAAAATCTTCACTATCTGACTGCTGGTCTAATTCGCCCTCCTTACCTTCATCCTGCGCAGTGAGGTCTGGCATAGAATCGCCAGAATGCAACATAGCAGAAACTGGTAAATCATAAGACAAATTAAATTGATCCCTTCTACCCAAAGTGGACTTGGACCTTTGGCAAGGCTGAGACCCCTCCGGTAGTTCTGGCGGCCTCACCCGAGACTCAGATCTTGCCGCTTCCCGCTCGTGTCGAGCGGCGGCAAATTCTGACTGCAAACCCAGCCACTACATCTGCTAGCATTGCCCATGGGGGGTCCGAGGATGAAACCGGCTTTGAAACCGGAGCGGAAATTGTATTTGTAGCTGAATTCACAAAACATACTGTACATGTGGTAGATCCATCCGGTAACACACTCTTACAGACATTACAGTGAAACTGCTTTTTTGATTTTGCTGGTGCCTTACTCATTATGCAGACAAAGAATACAATAGACAAAGACAGAGAACTTGCACGACACAGTAAAATGTTACCAAGGTGTGTGTGTGTGTATGTGTATGTGTATGTGTATGTGTGTATATATATATATATATATATATATATATATATAGCCGAAGTGCAGTGCACGTGGCCAGACTGTATGAAACCTGATCCCAAATTCCCACTAACACCCCTGCGCCATCCGGTGGAGTAGTGTTGTAGGACAGGAACGTTCTGGAATCACAAACAGGAAGAAACAGGAAGCATGGTTAAAATGGTCCCCCATGCCCTGCTTACACTTATCACAATTCAGGGTTTAATCCTTATAACCTGTAACTATTTCATCAAAAGTAACCTGTTAATATAGGCTTAACAGCCTATGTAATTATTGCTATAACCCACGCAGCCTTGCTGCTGCTGTTATGCATGCCGACCCTCTCCCCCTCCTTGCAGCTGCGCTGCCTGTGATCTTCCCCCTCCCACTGTGCCCCCTTGTACCGCTGTCTTAGCGGGGAGCAGTTACCGGGGAGCGGGTATCCTGAAGCCGGAGATCGGGTGCAGGGAGCCGGGTAGCGCTGTAGTGGAGAGCGGTGCTCTGTGCGGCGGCCGGTGGGTCTGAGCGGCTCGGCTCATGACGAGCGCTTATTGGAAGCAGCTGTGGAGGGCGCTGAGCCCCGTACAGCGGCGGACGGAGCGGCTGGGGCGGGAGGGCGGCCTGTAATTAGCGGCGGGTGCGGGCGGCGGTGACAGGAAACACGGACCCCACACAGCGGGGCGGCAGTGTGCGCTGACCGCCCATTCCCCCCAGCATACCTTGACTCCAGTATTGAGGGCTATGACGGGGCTTGTGTCTGTAAGCTCCGTCCAGCTCTTACCTGCAGGTCAGTGAGTGAGCTGCGTGTGGCTGTGAGGGTGCTCTTTGTGAGGACCGACACGCCATGCGCTGCCTCCGTGCAGTGGGCACTATCCCGGACCCACGTTTTTTAATAAACTGGGAAGGGATGTGCTGAAGTTGCAAAAAATAAAAAATTAAAAATAAAATATTCTAAGTAAGTGTGGGAGATCCACACAAGCCCGTTGGTGTTGTGAGCACAGAAAAAACAGAGGTACTCTGGGAATATGGAGGGGAGGAGAGTTACTAAATTTAAATATTCAGTGCCCTGTTCTGCTAAAGCCGTCCATATCCCAAGAGTACTCCAGTGACCCCTAGTGGATGAAAAAGAAATAACTGTACAGTAAGAACTGGATGTATATCACATGGTAATTGTACTAGAAAACCCTGACTAAATGCACTCTTTCTTAACGAACACTGTCTAATTGACAGGTAGAATACTTAAGTGTCATGTAAAGTCACAGCGCTGACAACCAGGCGGCTTTACACAGGAGGATTTGCCCAAGCAGTCCCAGGAACAGTGTAGCCGAGAGAAATGGCGCCCAAACACTGACAGGGAGTGAGGGAGAGACAGATATGCAGCTCCAGGGTGGGAACATTTGCTGGAAATGGCGCCCTGGGGCTGGGGGAGGGGCTCCAGGTCTAAGCCTTATCCCCCTGCTGGCAAAACCACTGTGTACTGCGGGCTACAAGCAAAATGGTTTTAAAGGGAAAACCTGACCTGCACCCATGCCCTGGGATTGCCTGTACTGCCAGTGTTCACCGCCAGCGTGCGCGGCCCGCCTCCCACTGACCATGCCGGATCGCGATAAAGTACGGGACCCACTCACCACCTCCCGAAGCGCGGCCACGCGATCCCGGAGAGCCCCAGTCGTGTGTGACCATAGAAGAAAACCGGAGCCTCCTGCTGCAGTTACTCGGCAACCAGGGCTCGGGAATGTACAGTGCCGCTGGGGAGAGATGGAGCTGCAGCAGTGAATGTCACAAGACATGTACACACTGCTGCAGCCCTTGAAGTCTTCACTTTTCTTCTCAAAAAGCTCTTCTTAGGGCTGCCCAGAGCAGCCCCTCTGTTATGTGCCTGCTATCTGCGGCACCAACTACAAAACGGAGCTCCTGTGCAGGGAGGCGGGGTTATAGAGGAGGCGGTGCTATGCATTCTGGAAACAGACAAAGCTTTTCAGCCTGTTGGTGCCTCGGATCAAGATCCTACTCTTACCTTTGTTAAAACTTTCTGCGAGGTACACTGGGCTCCACAAGGCGCCCACCCTGACGCATTTAGCTTCTTTGGGTTGGTATGGCATTAGCCGCTGACACTTCTCCTGTCGTGAGAGTGTGTTGTATGTGGCTACTAACCGTTGTCGTCTCTCTTCCTGCTACTGCATTGGGCTGGTTAACTAAAAACTGAGCTCCTGTGTAGGGAGGCGGGGTTATAGAGGAGGCGGCGCTATGCATTCTGGGAACAGTCAAAGCTTTTCAGCCTGTTGCCTCGGATCAAGATCCTACTCTACACCCCCCCTATGTCTATCCTTGTGGAGCCCAGTGTACCCCACAGCAGAAAGGTCAGCAGTCTTGTATGGGAAAAGCAGGTATGGTAAAATGAAAACTAAAAGAATCCAATTCATTGCGGCCAATTCAAATGTTTATTAGCGGCCGCCACTAGAGGGTGCAAAACAGTAGCAATTACATTTTTCTGTCATTTGTGAACCAGCTGAGGACACGTTTTCTCGCAGTGTGAGAAAAAATAAGAATTTACTCACCGGTAATTCTATTTCTCGTAGTCCGTAGTGGATGCTGGGAACTCCGTAAGGACCATAGGGAATAGCGGCTCCGCAGGAGACTGGGCACAACTAAGAAAGATTTAGGACTACCTGGTGTGCACTGGCTCCTCCCTCTATGCCCCTCCTCCAGACCTCAGTTAGGATACTGTGCCCGGAAGAGCTGACACAATAAGGAAAGGATTTTGGAATCCCGGGTAAGACTCATACCAGCCACACCAATCACACCGTATAACTCGTGATACTATACCCAGTTAACAGTATGAAAAATAACTGAGCCTCTCAACAGATGGCTCTAAACAATAACCCTTTAAGTTAGGCAATAACTATATACAAGTATTGCAGACAATCCGCACTTGGGATGGGCGCCCAGCATCCACTACGGACTACGAGAAATAGAATTACCAGTGAGTAAATTCTTATTTTCTCTGACGTCCTAGTGGATGCTGGGAACTCCGTAAGGACCATGGGGATTATACCAAAGCTCCCAAACGGGCGGGAGAGTGCGGATGACTCTGCAGCACCGAATGAGCAAAAGCAAGGTCCTCCTCAGCCAGGGTATCAAACTTGTAGAACTTAGCAAACGTGTTTGAACCCGACCAAGTAGCAGCTCGGCAAAGTTGTAAAGCAGAGACCCCTCGGGCAGCCGCCCAAGAAGAGCCCACTTTCCTCGTGGAATGGGCTTTTACAGATTTAGGATGCGGCAGTCCAGCCGCAGAATGTGCAAGTTGAATCGTACTACAGATCCAGCGAGCAATAGACTGCTTTGAAGCAGGAGCACCCAGCTTGTTGGGCGCACACAGGATAAATAGTGAGTCAGTTTTCCTGACTCCAGCCGTCCTGGAAACATAGATTTTCAGGGCCCTGACTACGTCCAGCAACTTGGAATCCTCCAAGTCCTTAGTAGCCGCAGGCACCACTATAGGTTGGTTCAAATGAAAAGCAGATACCACCTTAGGAAGAAATTGGTGACGAGTCCTCAATTCTGCCCTATCCATATGGAAAATCAGATAAGGGCTTTTACATGACAAAGCCGCCAATTCTGACACACGCCTGGCCGAAGCCAAGGCCAAAAGCATGACCACTTTCCACGTGAGATATTTTAGTTCCACGGTTTTAAGTGGCTCAAACCAATGTGACTTAAGGAAATCCAACACCACGTTGAGTTCCCAAGGTGCCACTGGAGGCACAAAAGGGGGCTGAATATGCAGCACTCCTTTAACAAACGTCTGAACTTCAGGCAGTGAAGCCAGTTCTTTTTGGAAGAAAATCGACAGAGCCGAAATCTGGACCTTAATGGAACCTAATTTGAGGCCCATAGTCACCCCTGACTGTAGGAAGTGCAGAAATCGACCCAGCTGAAATTCCTCCGTTGGGGCCCTTCTGGCCTCACACCACGCAACATATTTTCGCCATATGCGGTGATAATGGTTTGCCGTCACCTCCTTCCTAGCTTTAATCAGCGTAGGGATGACTTCCTCCGGAATGCCCTTTTCCTTCAGGATCCGGCGTTCAACCGCCATGCCGTCAAACGCAGTCGCGGTAAGTCTTGGAACAGACAGGGTCCCTGCTGCAGCAGGTCCTGTCTGAGCGGCAGAGGCCATGGGTCCTCTGAGATCATTTCTTGAAGTTCTGGATACCAAGCTCTTCTTGGCGAATCCGGAACCACAAGTATAGTTCTTACTCCTCTCCTTCTTATTATTCTCAGTACCTTGGGTATGAGAGGCAGGGGAGGGAACACACAAACCGACTGGTACACCCACGGTGTCACTAGAGCGTCCACAGCTATCGCCTGAGGGTCCCTTGACCTGGCGCAATATCTTTTTAGCTTTTTGTTGAGGCGGGACGCCATCATGTCCACCTGTGGCCTTTCCCAACGGTGTACAATCATTTGGGAGACTTCTGGATGAAGTCCCCACTCTCCCGGGTGGAGGTCGTGCCTGCTGAGGAAGTCTGCTTCCCAGTTGTCCACTCCCGGAATGAACACTGCTGACAGTGCTAACACATGATTTTCCGCCCATCGGAGAATCCTTGTGGCTTCTGCCATCGCCATCCTGCTTCTTGTGCCGCCCTGACGATTTACATGGGCGACCGCCGTGATGTTGTCTGACTGTATCAGCACCGGCTGGTGTTGAAGCAGGGGTCTTGCCTGACTTAGGGCATTGTAAATGGCCCTTAGTTCCAGAATATTTATGAGTAGGGAAGTCTCCTGACTTGTCCATAGTCCTTGGAAGTTTCTTCCCTGTGTGACTGCCCCCCAACCTCGAAGGCTGGCATCCGTGGTCACCAGGATCCAGTCCTGTATGCCGTATCTGCGGCACTCTAGAAGATGAGCACTCTGCAGCCACCACAGTAGCGACACCCTGGCCCTTGGAGACAGGGTTATCAGACGATGCATCTGAAGATGCGACCCGGACCACTTGTCCCACTGAAAGATCCTTGCATGGAACCTTCCGAATGGAATTGCTTCGTAAGAAGCCACCATCTTTCCCAGGACTCACGTGCAGTGGTGCACCGACACCTGTTTTGGTTTTAGGAGGTCTCTGACTAGAGACGATAACTCCTTGGCCTTCTCCTAAGGGAGAAACACTTTTTTCTGTTCTGTGTCCAGAACCATCCCCAGGAACAGTAGACGCGTTGTAGGAACCAGCTGCGACTTTGGAATATTCAGGATCCAGCCGTGCTGTTGTAGCACTTCCCGAGCCATGGCTACTCAGATCAACAACTGTTCCCTGGACCTCGCCTTTATAAGGAGATCGTCCAAGTACGGGATAATTAAAACTCCCTTTTTCCGAAGGAGTATCATCATTTCGGCCATTACCTTGGTAAATACCCTCGGTGCCGTGGACAGACCAAACGACAACGTCTGGAATTGGTAATGACAGTCCTGTACCACAAATCTGAGGTACTCCTGGTGAGGAGGGTAAATGGGGACATGCAGGTAAGCATCCTTGATGTCCAGTGACACCATGTAATCCCCCTCGTCCAGGCTTGCAATCACCGCTCTGAGCGATTCCAACTTGAACCTTCTTATATAAGTGTTCAAAGATTTTAAATTTAAAATAAGTCTCACCGAACCGTCCGGTTTCGGTACCACAAACATTGTGGAATAGTAACCCCGTCCTTGTTGAAGGAGGGGTACCTTGATTATCACCTGCTGATAATACAGCTTGTGAATCGCCTCCAGCACTGCCTCCCTGTCCGGGGGAGCTGTCGGCAAGGCAGATTTGAGGAAACGGCGAGGGGGAGACGTCTCGAATTCCAGCTTGTACCCCTGAGATACTACCTGTAGAATCCAGGGATCCACCCGTGAACGAGCCCAGTGGTTGCTGAAATCCTTGAGACGGGCCCCCACCGTACCTGGCTCCGCCTGTGGAGCCCCAGCGTCATGCGGTGGACTTAGAGGAAGCGGGGGAGGACTTTTGTTCCTGGGAACTGGCTGTATGTTGCAGCTTTTTCCCTCTACCTCTGGGCAGAAAGGACGCGCCTCTAACCCGCTTGCCTTTCTGGGGCCGAAAGGACTGTACCTGATAATACGGTGCTTTCTTTGGCTGTGAGGGAACATGGGGTAAAAATGCTGACTTCCCAGCTGTTGCTGTGGAAACGAGGTCCGAGAGACCATCCCCAAACAACTCCTCACCCTTGTAAGGCAAAACTTCCATGTGCCTTTTAGAATCTGCATCTCCTGTCCACTGCCGAGTCCACAATCCTATCCTGGCAGAAATGGACATTGCGTTTATTTTAGATGCCAGCCGGCAAATATCCCTCTGTGCATCTCTCATGTATAAGACAGCGTCTTTAATATGCTCTACGGTTAGCAATATAATGTCCCTGTCTAGGGTATCAATGTTTTCCGACAGGGAATCTGACCACGCAGCTGCAGCACTGCACATCCATGCTGAAGCAATAGCCGGTCTCAGTATAATTCCGGAGTGTGTATATACAGACTTCAGGATAGCCTCCCGCTTCCGATCAGCAGGTTCCTTTAGGGCGGCCGTGTCCGGAGACGGTAGTGCCACCTTCTTTGACAGGCGTGTTAGCGCTTTATCCACCCTAGGGGATGTCTCCCAACGTGACCTATCATCTGGCGGGAAAGGGTACGCCATTAGTAACTTTTTAGAAATTACCAGTTTCTTATCGGGGGAAGCCCACGCTTCTTCACATACTTCATTTAATTCATCAGAAGGGGGAAAAACCACTGGTAGTTTTTTCTCCCCAAACATAATACCCTTTTTAGTGGTACCTGGGGTAATATCAGAAATGTGCAACACATTCTTCATTGCCGTAATCATGTAACGGGTGGCTCTATTGGAATGTACACTAGTCTCATCATCGTCGACACTGGAGTCAGTATCCGTGTCGACATCTGTGTCTGCCATCTGAGGTAGCGGGCGTTTTAGAGCCCCTGATGGCTTTTAAGACGCCTGGGCAGGCACGAGCTGAGAAGCCGGCTGTCCCACATCTGCTATGTCGTCAAACCTTTTATGTAAGGAGTTGACACTGTCACGTAATTCCTTCCACATGTCCATCCATTCAGGTGTCGACCCCGCAGGGGGTGACATCACATTTATCGGCCCCTGCTCCGCCTCCACATAAGCCTCATCAAACATGTCGACACAGCTGTACCGACACACCGCACACACACAGGGAATGCTCTGAACGAGGACAGGAACCCACAAAGTCCTTTGGGGAGACAGAGAGAGAGTATGCCAGCACACACCAGAGCGCTATATAATGCAGGGATACACACTACACAAGTGATTTTTCCCTATAGCAGCTATATATATATATATTATATGCGCCTAAATTTAGTGCCCCCCCTCTCTTTTTTACCCTATGTAGTCTGGAAACTGCAGGGGAGAGCCTTGGGAGCATCCTTCCAGCGGAGCTGTGAAGGAAAATGGCGCCAGTGTGCTGAGGGAGATAGCCCCGCCCCTTTTCCGGCAGACTTCTCCCGCTTTTTAAATGTATATTTGGCAGGGGTATTTTACACATATATAGTCTTTATGACTATATTATGTGGTATTTGCCAGCAAGGTACTCTTATTGCAGCCCAGGGCGCCCCCCCCCCCCCCCCCCCAGCGCCCTGCACCCATCAGTGACCGGAGTGTGTGTTGTGCATGGGGAGCAATGGCGCACAGCTGCAGTGCTGTGCGCTACCTTGATGAAGACCGAAGTCTTCTGCCACCGATTTCCAGGAACGTCTTCTTGCTTCTGGCTCTGTAAGGGGGACGGCGGTGCGGCTCCGGGACCGGACGACCGAGGCTGGGCCTGTGTTCGATCCCTCTGAAGCTAATGGTGTCCAGTAGCCTAGAAGCCCAAGCTAGCTGCAAGCAGGTTGGTTCACTTCTCTCCCCTTAGTCCCACGTAGCAGTGAGTCTGTTGCCAGCAGATCTCACTGATAATAAAAAACCTAAAATATACTTTCTTTTCTAGGAGCTCAGGAGAGCCCCTAGTGTGCATCCAGCTCGGCCGGGCACAAAATTCTAACTGAGGTCTGGAGGAGGGGCATAGAGGGAGGAACAAGTGCACACCAGGTAGTCCTAAATCTTTCTTAGTTGTGCCCAGTCTCCTGCGGAGCCGCTATTCCCCATGGTCCTTACGGAGTTCCCAGCATCCACTAGGACGTCAGAGAAAGAGGGGGGGGGGGGGGGGGGGAGAGTGTCCAAAACCGGTACTTTGGGCCCAAGCTGGAGTTTAAACAGATTTAGGCGTTTTGCGTGGCTAAACCCTGCCTGTTTAAGCGCGACATGCATGGGCGCCCAAACAACAAACAAATAGTGACAATTCTTTGGTCGTCTTAAACAGTTCCGTTTAGATGGGATTTTTAGACACCTAAAACAATTGAATTCCCCCCATTCTGTTAATCACCACCCAAGAGGGGTCTGCAATAAACAGTGCTTATAATACTGTACTGTGGTATCACACCCGTGACAAAGGGACCGGATGCTCGTAAGAAACTAAAACAATTGAGGACTCCATTGCTTCTCATATACCTGGTACAGTATAGAGATAATCACAAGTTTCATGGCCCTGGTGGTTGTAAAATAATTTGTGTATTTAAAACGTACTAATTCCAGCAATGTTCAATCTTTGGATGAAATAACTAGCTGCCAGAATGATAAGTATTGTGGCTGTGGGATCCCAGCGGTCAGGAGACAGACGCTGGGAGCCCAACAGCTCGCCACACTTCGGGCCCAGTGGCGACCTTCGGTTGCCACAGGTTTCTATTCCCGTCCGGGTGGTGGCGTGGACCACCACCCAAGAGGGGTAACCAGCCGGCGGTCAGGACGCCGACCGTCGGTATTTCAGCTGGTGTCGGGATTCCGGCGCCTGTATCCTGACCGCCAGGATCCAATTGACTGCCTCCCAGATGAATGCGTCTCCCAGAGCACCTACATTATTCTCCACAGTCTGTGCTTTTAGCTGACCCAGGGGCAGATGTATTAACCTGGAGAAGGCATAAGGAAGTGATAAACCAGTGATATGTGCAAGGTGCTAAAGGTACCAGCCAATCAGATCCTAACTGTTAATTTACATATTGGCGCCGATTGGCTGGTGCCTTTATCACCTTGCACATATCACTGGTTTATCACTTCCTTATGCCTTCTCCAAGTTAATACATCTACCCCCCCCCCTCCTCCCACACACACACACACACAATTTCTACAGAACAACAAAAACACAGAATTTACCCACAACCAAGCAGCATTGTATAAAATATAATTGTGGACCTACAACTTTCAGAATGCTAAGTGTGCAGTGACTTATAGTTACAATGCAACAGGCAGGCTAATTCTGATGTATACTGTATGTAGTCCATTTACCAAATATAGGTTTTAACTTAAGCCGGCTACACCTCAGAATGAAGTGTATCCAGCAGGCAACAGGACCCTACAACGGCTTGTGTATACACACTTGCACGATACAGGGGAAAATGGAGCAACATTCGGCAGGGTGGTATTCATGTGACCGGTGGTCACATGACCTCCACCAACATACCACCCCCTCATTATTCCGATGGTCGGCATGCCGACCAACAGGGACTATTTCCACTCGTGGGTGTCCACGACACTCATGGGAATAGAACCTGAGGTGACCGCAGCCCTCAAGGGGCTTGTTGCACTCGCCCCTCCCCGCCGGAATCCCGGCATCGGTATGCTGACCGGCGATCTCCTGCCCGCCAGTCAGCCATATTAGATCCATTCGGCAGCATGACATCGTTAGCGATGTCTTCTGGTTGACCTTGCAGCAGGGCTGACCAGAAGACATTGATAACCCACGGGAGCGCACAATCATGGGTACACACTGAATAATCCGGTCGAATGTCGTTTCAATTTGTCCGGAAATGACATACCGGGCGGAGATCGTTTTAGTGTGTACCAGTCTTTAATGACCAGCCCAGTGGCAGATCACATAGAAAGATTTATACACTGTATCAAAATACAAACCTATAAAAATGAGCATCAGACATAGGAAAGCAATAGTGCTGTGATACAGACAAAAATCAGGATTTTGGTACTTACCGATAAATCCCTTTCTCCGATTCCACAGGGGCCACTGGAGCGCAGTTACAATGGGGAAATAGTAGGCAGTAATTGGGAGCTGGCACTTTAAAATTCTAACACTGTGGCTAGCTCCTCCCCTACTATGTCCCCACTCCAAGCCAGTATACGTAAAACTGTGCCCGAGGAGAGCTGGAATAAACAAACTTTAAGGTGGAGGAGGTTAACGCCGCCATGTAAACCAGGATAACAAAAACCAACCCTGGAACATAACCTAACAAAAAAAAGGTTAACCTGAACCAAACAAGCAGTCACATAGTGATCTGCAAACCGTTAAGCAAAAAAGGAGAAAACAGCGCTGGGTGGGCGTCCAGTGGCCCCTGTGGAATTGGAGAAAGGGATTTATCGGTAAGTACCAAAATCCTGATTTCTCCTTCATCCACTAGGGGCCACTGGAGCGCAGTTACAATGGGGACGTCCCAGAGCTCCCAAAACGGGTGGGAGAGCGCTGAGAGTCCTGTAAAACCGCTCGGCCAAACTGCGATGCAGAGGCCGCAAAAGTGTCAAACATGTAGAATTTGACAAATGTATGTCGGCCCGACCAAGTAGCCGCCGACATAAAGTAGTCATGGAGACCCCACGGGCAGCCGCCCATGAAGGTCCCACAGAGCGCGTAGAGTGCACTGAAATTGAAGATGGAGGTTCCCGAGAAGCTGCCAAATAAGCTTGTCTGATGGTCAGTCGAATCCATCGAAACAAAGTCTGCTTAGAAGCCGGCCAACCACGGCGAGCAGCATCGTAGAGAACAAATAAGGAATCTGACATCCGAATAGCTGAAGTCCTATCCACATAGATCTTGAGCGCCCTAACAACGTCCAATGATCTCGAATCCGGAGAGTCCACAGAGAGTGCCGGAACCACAAGCGGCTGATTGATGTGAAAATCAGACACCACCTTAGGTAGAAAATAAGAATTTACTTACCGATAATTCTATTTCTCGTAGTCCGTAGTGGATGCTGGGGACTCCGTCAGGGCCATGGGGGGTTAGCGGCTCCGCAGGAGACAGGGCACAAAAGTAAAAGCTTTAGGATCAGGTGGTGTGCACTGGCTCCTCCCCCCATGACCCTCCTCCAAGCCTCAGTTAGGATACTGTGCCCGGACGAGCGTACACAATAAGGAAGGATTTTGAATCCCGGGTAAGACTCATACCAGCCACACCAATCACACTGTACAACCTGTGATCTGAACCCAGTTAACAGCATGATAACAGCGGAGCATCTGAAAAGATGGCTCACAACAATAATAACCCGATTTTTGTAACAATAACAATGTACAAGTATTGCAGACAATCCGCACTTGGGATGGGCGCCCAGCATCCACTACGGACTACGAGAAATAGAATTATCGGTAAGTAAATTCTTATTTTCTCTGACGTCCTAAGTGGATGCTGGGGACTCCGTCAGGACCATGGGGATTATACCAAAGCTCCCAAACGGGCGGGAGAGTGCGGATGACTCTGCAGCACCGAATGAGAGAATTCCAGGTCCTCCTCAGTCAGGGTGTGCCCCTGACCAAGTATCAGCTCGGCAAAGTTGTAAAGCCGAGACCCCTCGGGCAGCCGCCCAAGATGAGCCCACCTTCCTTGTGGAATGGGCATTTACATATTTTGGCTGTGGCAGGCCTGCCACAGAATGTGCAAGCTGAATTGTACTACACATCCAACTAGCAATCGTCTGCTTAGAAGCAAGAGCACCCAGTTTGTTGGGTGCATACAGGATAACAGCAAGTCCGTTTTCCTGACTCCAGCCGTCCTGGAAACTATATTTTCAGGGCCCTGACAACATCTAGCAATTTGGAGTCCTCCAAGTCCCTAGTAGCCGCAGGTACCACAATAAGCTGGTTCGGGTGAAACACTGACACCACCTTAGGGAGAAACTGGGGATGAGTCCGCAGCTCTGCCCTGTCCGAATGGACAATCAGATATGGGCTTTTTTGAGACAAACGCCGCCAATTCTGACACTCGCCTGGCCGAGGCCAGGGCCAACAGCATGGTCACTTTCCCTGTGAGATATTTCAAATCCACAGATTTGAGCGGTTTAAACCAATGTGATTTTAGGAATCCCAGAACTACGTTGAGATCCCATAGTGCCACTGGAGGCACAAAAGGGGGTTGTATAAGCAGTACTCCCTTGACAAACTTCTGGACTTCAGGAACTGAAGCCAATTCTTTCTGGAAGAAAATCGACAGGGCCGAAATTTGAACCTTAATGGACCCCAATTTGAGGCCCATAGACACTCCTGTTTGCAGGAAATGCAGGAAACGACCGAGTTGAAATTTCTTCATGGGGCCTTCCTGGCCTCACACCACGCAACATATTTTCGCCACATGTGGTGATAATGTTGTGCGGTCACCTCCTTCCTGGCTTTGCCCAGGGTAGGAATGACTTCTTCCGGAATGCCTTTTTCCCTTAGGATCCGGCGTTCAACCGCCATGCCGTCAAACGCAGCCGCGGTAAGTCTTGGAACAGACATGGTACTTGCTGAAGCAAGTCCCTTCTTAGCGGCAGAGGCCAGGAGTCCTCTGTGAGCATCTCTTGAAGTTCCGGGTACCAAGTCCTTCGTGGCCAATCCGGAGCCACGAGTATAGTTCTTACTCCTCTACGTCTTATAATTCTCAATACCTTGGGTATGAGAAGCAGAGGAGGGAAGACATACACCGACTGGTACACCCACGGTGTTACCAGAACGTCCACAGCTATTGCCTGAGGGTCTTTTGACCTGGCGCAATACTTGTCCAGTTTTTTGTTCAGGCGGGACGCCATCATGTCCACCTTTGGTCTTTTCCAACGGTTCACAATCATGTGGAAGACTTCCCGATGAAGTCCCCACTCTCCCGGGTGGAGGTTGTGCCTGCTGAGGAAGTCTGCTTCCCAGTTGTCCACTCCCGGAATGAACACTGCTGACAGTGCTATCACATGATTTTCCGCCCAGCGAAAAATCCTTGCAGTTTCTGCCATTGCCCTCCTGCTTCTTGTGCCGCCCTGTCTGTTTACGTGGGCGACTGCCGTGATGTTGTCCCACTGGATCAATACCGGCTGACCTTGAAGCAGAGGTCTTGCTAAGCTTAGAGCATTGTAAATTGCCCTTAGCTCCAGTATATTTATGTGGAGAAAAATCTCCAGACTTGATCACACTCCCTGGAAATTTTTTCCCTGTGTGACTGCTCCCCAGCCTCTCAGGCTGGCATCCGTGGTCACCAGCATCAAATCCTGAATGCCGAATCTGCGGCCCTCTAGAATATGAGCACTCTGTAACCACCACAGGAGAGACACCCTTGTCCTTGGAGATAGGGTTATCCGCTGATGCATCTGAAAATGCGATCCGGACCATTTGTCCAGCAGATCCCACTGAAAAGTATTTGCGTGGAATCTGCCGAATGGAATCGCTTCGTAATAAGCCACCATTTTTCCCAGGACTCTTGTGCATTGATGCACTGACACTTTTCCTGGTTTTAGGAGGTTCCTGACTAGCTCGGATAACTCCCTGGCTTTCTCCTCCGGGAGAAACACCTTTTTCTGGACTGTGTCCAGAACCATCCCTAGGAACAGCAGACGTGTCGTCGGAAACGGCTGCGATTTTGGATATTTAGAATCCACCCGTGCTGTCGTAGAACTACTTGAGATAGTGCTACTCCGACTTCCAACTGTTCTCTGGACCTTGCCCTTATCAGGAGATCGTCCAAGTAAGGGATAATTAAGACGCCTTTTCTTTGAAGAAGAAGAATCATCATTTCGGCCATTACTTTGGTAAAGACCCGGGGTGCCGTGGACAATCCAAACGGCAGCGTCTGAAACTGATAGTGACAGTTCCGTACCACGAACCTGAGGTACCCTTGGTGAGAAGGGCAATTTGGGACATGGAGGTAAGCATCCTTGATGTCCAGGGACACCATATAGTCCCCTTCTTCCTGGTTCGCTATCACTGCTCTGAGTGACTCCATCTTGATTTGAACCTTTGTATGTAAGTGTTCAAAGATTTCCCATTTAGAATAGGTCTCACCGAGCCGTCTGGCTTCAGTACCACAATATAGTGTGGAATAATACCCCTTTCCTTGTTGTAGGAGGGGTACTTTGATTATCACCTGCTGGGAATACAGCTTGTGAATTGTTTCCAATACTGCCTCCCTGTCGGAGGAAGACGTTGGTAAAGCAGACATCAGGAGCCTGCGAGGGGGAGACGTCTCGAATCTCCAGTCTGTACCCCTGGGATACTACTTGTAGGATTCAGGGGTCCACTTGCGAGTGAGCCCACTACGCGCTGAAACTCTTGAGACGACCCCCCACCGCACTTGAGTCCGCTTGTACGGCCCCAGCGTCATGCTGAGGACTTGGCAGAAGCTGTGGAGGGCTTCTGTTCCTGGGAATGGGCTGCCTGCTGCAGTCTTCTTCCCTTTCCTCTATCCCTGGGCAGATATGACTGGCCTTTTGCCCGCTTGCCCTTATGGGGACGAAAGGACTGAGGCTGAAAAGACGGTGTCTTTTTCTGCTGAGATGTGATTTGGGGTAAAAAAGGTGGATTTTCCAGCTGTTGCCGAGGCCACCAGGTCCGATGGACCGACCCCAAATAACTCCTCCCCTTTATACGGCAATACTTCCATGTGCCGTTTGGAATCTGCATCACCTGACCACTGTCGTGTCCATAAACATCTTCTGGCAGATATGGACATCGCACTTACTCTTGATGCCAGAGTGCAAATATCCCTCTGTGCATCTCGCATATATAGAAATGCATCCTTTAAATGCTCTATAGTCAATAAAATACTGTCCCTGTCAAGGGTATCAATATTTTCAGTCAGGGAATCCGACCAAGCCACCCAAGCGCTGCACATCCAGGCTGAGGCGATCGCTGGTCGCAGTATAACACCAGTATGTGTGTATATACCTTTTTAGGATATTTTCCAGCCTCTCAGCTGGCTCCTTGAGGGCGGCCCTATCTGGAGACGGTACCGCCACTTGTTTTGATAAGCGTGTGAGCGCCTTATCCACACTAAAGGGTGTTTCCCAACGCGCCCTAACTTCTGGCGGGAAAGGGTATACCGCCAATAATTTTCTATCGGGGGAAACCCACGCATCATCACACACTTCATTTAATTTATCTGATTCAGGAAAAACTACAGGTAGTTTTTTCACATCCCACATAATACCCTTCTTGTGGTATTTGTAGTATCAGAAATATGTAACACCTCCTTCATTGCCCTTAACATGTAACGTGTGGCCCTAAAGGAAAATACGTTTGTTTCTTCACCGTCGACACTGGAGTCAGTGTCCGTGTCTGTCGACCGACTGAGGTAAATGAGCGTTTTACAGCCCCTGACGGTGTTTGAGACGCCTGGACAGGTACTAATTTGTTTGCCGGCCGTCTCATGTCGTCAACCGACCTTGCAGCGTGTTGACATCATCACGTAATTCCTTAAATAAGCCATCCATTCCGGTGTCGACTCCCTAGAGAGTGACATCACCATTTCAGGCAATTGCTCCGCCTCCTCACCAACATCGTCCTCATACATGTCGATACACACGTACCGACACACAGCACACACACAGGGAATGCTCTGATAGAGGACAGGACCCCACTAGCCCTTTGGGGAGACAGAGGGAGAGTTTGCCAGCACACACCAAAAACGCTATAATTATACAGGGACAACCTTTATATAAGTGTTTTTCCCTTATAGCATTTTAATATATATATACATATCGCCAAATAAGTGCCCCCTCTCTCTGTTTTAACCCTGTTTCTGTAGTGCAGTGCAGGGGAGAGCCTGGGAGCCTTCCCACCAGCATTTCTGTGAGGGAAAATGGCGCTGTGTGCTGAGGAGAATAGGCCCCGCCCCCTTTTCGGCGGGCTTCTTCTCCCGTTTTTCTGAGACCTGGCAGGGGTTAAATACATCCATATAGCCCCCAGGGGCTATATGTGATGTATTTTTAGCCAGAATAAGGTACTATCATTGCTGCCCAGGGCGCCCCCCCCCAGCGCCCTGCACCCTCAGTGACCGCTGCTATGAAGTGTGCTGACAACAATGGCGCACAGCTGCAGTGCTGTGCGCTACCTTATGAAGACTGAAGAGTCTTCTGCCGCCGTTTCTGGACCTTCACTTTTCGGCATCTGCAAGGGGGGTCGGCGGCGCGGCTCCGGGACGAACCCCAGGGTGAGACCTGTGTTCCGACTCCCTCTGGAGCTAATGGTGTCCAGTAGCCTAAGAAGCCAATCCATCCTGCACGCAGGTGAGTTCACTTCTCTCCCCTAAGTCCCTCGTAGCAGTGAGCCTGTTGCCAGCAGGACTCACTGAAAATAAAAAACCTAACAAACTTTTACTCTAAGTAGCTCTTTAGGAGAGCCACCTAGATTGCACCCTTCTCGGCCGGGAACAAAAATCTAACTGAGGCTTGGAGGAGGGTCATGGGGGGAGGAGCCAGTGCACACCACCTGATCCTAAAGCTTTTACTTTTGTGCCCTGTCTCCTGCGGAGCCGCTAACCCCCCATGGTCCTGACGGAGTCCCCAGCATCCACTTAGGACGTCAGAGAAAAGACATACGAGTACGAAGCTCGGCCCTATCCGCATGAAACACCAGGTAAGGAGACCAACAAGAGAGCCCCAAGTTCCGACACTCGTCTAGCTGAACCCAGCGCCAGGAGAAGAACCACCTTCCAGGTGAGATATTTTATCTCCTCTGATTCCAGGGGCTCAAACAATGAAGACTGCAGAAAAGAGGGGACCAGATTGAGGTCCCATGGCGCTGTCGGAGGGCGGAAGGGAGGCTGTATTCAAAGAACCCCCTGAAAGAAAGTCTGGATTTCCGGCAGCAAGGCTAACTTTTTCTGGAAGAAAACCAAAAGAGCAGAGACCTGCACCTTTAGTGAACCCAGTCTTAGGCCTGCTGAAAAACCTGCCTGCAAAAAACGGAGAAGGTGGGCTAAGCGAAACACGGAAGGAGAAAATTCTCGACGTTCACACCAGGCTACATAAGCCTTCCAAATGCGGTAGTAGTGAGAAGATGTGACTGACTTTCTAGCCCGAAGCATAGTAGGTATAACCGTACGAGGAATCCCCTTCCTTTTCAAGATGGCTTCCTCAACAGCCACGCCGTCAAACGTAGCCTGCGTAAGTCTGGATAGAGAAAAGGACCCTGTAGTAAAAGATCGTCTCGTAGTGGCAGGGGCCAAGGCTCAGCTACTGACAACAGGTGTAGGGTGGAATACCAAACCCTGCATGGCCAATCCGGAGCCACCAGGAGGACCAGAGCGTTTTCTCTTTTGATGCGCTGCAGAACCCGCGGCAACAGCAGGAAAGGAGGAAAGAGGTAAACGAACCGGAAATTCCAAGGAGCCATGAGGGCATCCACGCCGGCCGCCGCCGGGTCCCTCGTCCGAGAGTAATAAAGAGGCAACTGATGGTTCAGGCGGGACGCCATGAGGTCGATCTGTGGTTTTCCCGACCGGCGGACCAGTTGCCAAAACACCTGGGGATGTAGTGACCACTTTCCCGGGGGCATGTCCTGTCGGCTTAGATAATCGGCTTCCCAATTGTCCACTCCCGGAATGAATATCGCAGAGAAGGACAGAGCATACTTCTCCGCCCAGAGAAGGATGTTGGTGACCTCCCTCATCGCTGCGAGTGCCGCCCTGACGGTTGATGTACGCCACCGTCGTGGCGTTGTCGGACTGAACTCTGACCGCTCAGTAGGTGATGTGCCTGAAACAGAGCATTGTACACCGCCCTTAGTTCAAGAATGTCTATGGGGAGAGCGGATTCGTGGATTGACCAGCGCCCCTGAAACCGATGTTCCAGGGTCACTGCCCCCCAGCCTCGCAGACTGGCGTCCGTGGTGAGGAGAGTCCAATCCCATACACCGAACCGCCTTCCTTCCAACAGATGTGTCGACTGGAGCCACCAGAGAAGAGACGACCGTGCCTTTGGAGATAGCTTCACCCTTTGATGAAGGAACAGATGAGATCCTGACCACTGATGTAGAAGACACAGCTGAAACGGTCGAGAGTGGAAGCGACCGTACGGGAGAGCTTCGAACGCTGCTACCATCTTTCCCAGAAGGCACAGATACACTGACACCCGACGGTGTCGAAGAACCGACCTTACCAGTGTCTGCAGAGACAGGATCTTCTCCTGAGGAAGGAAAACCTTCTGACGGACCGTGTCGAGAATCAACCCCAGAAACAACAGCCATTGTGAGGGGCATAAGTGAGACTTCAGGAAATTCAGGATCCACCCGTGTCGAATCAGAAGGCCCTGCGTCATCCGGATATTCTGAAGCAACAGTTCTGCCGAGCTTGCTTTTATTAGCAGATCGTCCAGACAGGGAACATTCGTCACACCCTGCTTCCGAAGTAGGGCCATCATGACCGCCAGCCATGACCTTTAAGAACACTCAGAGCAGAAGAGAGACCGAAAGGAAGGGCCTGGAACTGGAAATGAGAGTCCTGTATCGCGAACCGGAGAAAAGCCTGATGAGGAGGCCAAATGGGAACATGTAAGTATGCACCCTTGATGTCTAAGGACGCCAGAAACTCGTTTTT